>NW_006199814.1:2977322-3001869 GCF_000334495.1 Tupaia belangeri chinensis
CTGGCACACACATGCGCCCAGTGTGAGAATATATATATATATATATATATACACACACACACACACGGACATATATGTATATATACACACTTATATGTATATATAAATTTAATTTTATAATGTCTTATCTACATTTAATTATTGTACATCTCCATGGATTTTTATTTATTTTTAAGATTTTTGCCATAGGGCATGTTTGCTTGCTGGAGAGGAGATAAATAGAGTGAGAGGGAAAGTGAGAAATCACCCACCCCCTGGGGTGGATGGTCAGGCCATAATCCCTTCTCCTCCATTCTCCTCTTGATATTCTGAGCATGCATGCACAAGCACCCAATGTAATTTTTAAGCCAACATGTCTGGGACTCAAACTACAGTCAGCCATATGGAAGTCCAGTGCCTTAAGTACCATGTCACTTGCTGAACCCAGTATTTTTATATTTTTACAGTGAACATGAGTCATTTCTACATTTAAAGACTTACTTTAAAATATTGGGTTGTCAGAAAAGTCATGATGCATTTTTGCATAGAGATACATAGGACAATACATCATGACTTTTCTGAAAAAGCAGTACATTTAGTTACCTTATAATAAATAAGAAAAAATAGGCAATCAGCAGTTAGAAGGCAATTGAAACTACTGTATTTTTTAAAAATTGATAATTATAGCTGGGTTATAATTAGCATGGTTCTTTTTTTGGTTCTGGTTTTTACATGGGGAAGAGAAAACATGGCTGAACTTTTTGTGCACTGCTCAAAGCTACCAGCCAAGGCAACAATGGAGTTGATCCAGCCCAGAATCCCCTGGGCCAGATGGTACCAATTTCTTGAGGGAGTTCCATTTTCTAACTCATTCAAAAGTATCATGAAATGCATATTATGTAGTATAATATATAACACAGTGGTTCTATTTTGCACTTCATTTCTAGAAGAATGTTTTTAAATCTTCCTTTTTTCCTAAATAGCTAGTAATCACTTAAGGTAGGAAATATTGTCACTTGTAAAACAGCTAGTGAAAACATTTTTTAAAAAAAGCAGGCATGAAATCTGAAGATGTGAATAGACTGTAGTTATAAAAATGGTATGTTTCCCTAGGCTCATAGATATCTCAGCACATGACATCTGTACAGTGGGGCCTCAGTTTCACTGTCATCCGTAGGTGGATGAACCTGTATCTCAGGGTCTTACTCTGCAAGAAGGGAGAGAAGCCCCCTCACCTGTTGGAAGATGGTACTTTGACAATGAGGTCATCCAGAGCAAGAATATCCTCCCTACCCTGGCTGCTGGGAGTTAGTCCCAAAACTTTTATTAGCGATGATTTAGTTTGATACTTCACATCCTTTGTGGAATGAATCTATAACTTTCTCCTCTCAATATTTTAAATATTCATTGGGCTTTTGGTTCAATGTAAGTTCTGAATTCCGGCCTCCTCTTGATCGGAATGATTACTCCAATCTCAGCAGTCTTTTGAACCTACCTAAAATAAATAAAAGTTTCATTCTTCACACATCCCGAATTGTGTGTTCTTATTTGATCACGTTTAGATGTCTTTTCAAATGTGTAACACATGTAATTACTTTGAACAGAATATTTAATTAACCCAAGTATCCCATTCCCTAACACTGTGTTAGATAATACATTGGTATTATATTTTATGATTTACTTTCTATCTTTTTCATGAAAGTTTCCAGTCACGAAGCACTTATTTTGCTCTAACGAATATTTCTCAGGTATGGTCACAGTAGGAAATGTATTACAGACAATTAAATAATGCATAACACAATGCCTAACAGCAGTAGATGCTTTGGAACCAGAGAAATACATGCACGTAATAGTCTGGAACATTGACTTAAATAGGCAAGTTAATTCACTTTTGTAAACCTCCGTTTTCTTTTTTCTACAATGGAAGATATCAACCTTAAGTCCTGTCAGATAGACACCTTGGAACAAACCTTGCCAGAGTTTGCACCTCTTTTGTCACCAGAAGCGAATGCCTGGCCAGGGGTAGAAGTGACTAGAAAAGATAGTTGCAGAAGTGGAAACAGGGGTGGCACCCAACATTGTTTTTAATCCTCAATAATTTGGAGAATAGGTCATTCAGTAAATTGATTTTTTTTAGCAAATTAGCTTTAGGCAAATTGGTCATTTGGCAAATTGACTTTCAGCAAAAGACTTGTCAGCTAATTGACTTTCTGTGAATTATTTTATGTAAATTGGTCTACTTCCTTTTTAAAGTAATGTTTGAAATTAGTGGACATTTCTTCTCACAAAAAGGATAATCAGTGACCTCAAAAAGGTTGAGATTTAATAAAAATAATACGTGTCAATAAGGACAGCTCTTATGCCTATCACCAAAGAAGCAAGAAATGTATCTGTGTCTGATTATCAGCAGCAAATCGAGGGGAAGATTCTCTCCCTTGTGCCTGAATTCTTGACCTTAACGGAAAAGTATATCACCTGGAAATCTGGTTTTCCCAAGGTGGCATAAATTCCATGACATAGGCAAATTGGATCATACCATGACTATCCCATTTAAACCACTTTCTTACTCAATGCTAACTTCTGTCATCAAATGAATCCTGTGACTATCTGTAGCAATTATTCAAGTGTCCATAGTCAATTTTTTTCTATTTCTTCTCAATAGAAATAGCTAATCTATGTCCCTTCTCATTTATGTGTTTTTCTTCCGTTATGTTGCCAGAGTAGTTATTTTCAGCAATTAGTCGATATCTCTGGTTAAAGTATTGGGGGGAAAGATTAAAAAGGGGAAAACAATGTTTGGGTAAACAAATATTCAGCTTCTGTCCTAGTGATTTTGGTTTTTCTTTCTGAAGGGATGTTCTATCTCATTCACTGTAGAAATATTCTGTGAACTTTTCTGAACTTGGAGCTGAATTTCTCCTTTTTAATTTTTTTTCAGAAAAGTTGTACAGTCACTAGTGACCATCTCTAACTGTAACAGAGCAAGCTAAAATATGAGGATGGGTCCAGAAGTGGTGGAAGAACAGAAGTATGCATTTATTCTTGTATAAAAATGTTTGAAATCCATGCAATCTTCTCATAATATGGATTTCCAGGAACTTTTTAAAGACCCCTTGTATCTTTATCTAAGAGACCAGAGCTTACTCTCTATCTCCACTCTCCCAGTTAAGCACACCAGCTGATAGAAACTTGGTAATAGCAAAACACATATCAATCATGGGGTAGAGAAGTACCCGCATCAGAGGGCAGTACCTCAGAAAACAGAGAAAGTTGACACGAAGTGTTCAGACTCAGTCTGACATGGACCAGAGATGATTATGTTGCATAATATTATAAATATTTTGTCAATATTTGTAACTGATCAAATAATTTTTTTCACCCGCACTAAGGCTCAATCCATGACCTATTTGCCAGAGAAGAGCAAGAAATATGGATAATGGGTACCTCACTGTGTGATAGAAAGAAAGAGTTTTTTCACATCAGTTAAAAATACAAAATATAAGGGCAGGCAGGTGGTGTGGTGGTTAAGGCACTGGACTCCCACATGGTGACCATTGTTCGAGTTCCAGACCCAGTGGCTTGAAAATAACATTAGGTGCATGTGTGTGTGCCCAAAATCCTAGGAGAAGAATGGAGAAGGATTTGCAGCCATCCCCCACCCCCTGGGAGGTGATTTCTCACTTTGTCTCTCTCTGTCTCTCTGTGTCTCTCCCCAGTGAGTGAAAGTGCCGTATGGCCAAAAAAAAAAAAAAAATCCCCTTCTGTGTGTCTCGTCTGTTCAACAGAGTCACCTGAAGCACACACGTAAATGCAACTTAAGACACAGAGAGCTGAGTCAAGAGGGAGAAGGAGAGACCATACCAGGGATGTGTCAGCTAAGCCTCTCTTGTCCTCCACATTTATTGGGGCAAAAGAGAAAGGAAAGTTAATTTTAGAGAAAGTTGCTTCTTAGAGGATGAGAGAGATAAGGGTCATTGCTGGAACAGGGTGTTTTCAGTATTCATAAGAGGGTTATGGCTAAACGATCCCAGAGGCTGGACAGAACACCTTGGAATTTGGAGAACACCTTCATCAGTTCATACACCCATCTAATGGCCTCCTTTTCCAGCAGGAAGAAAAGAGGTCAGGCATTTTCATCATTTTCCCTATAGTCATTCATTCAGAGTTCATAAATCCAAGGTGTTCTAGAAGCATGGCATTTCTGCTGTTTCCTAATACTTCTGCATAGCTGTTTCTTTGGTTTAGTTTTTTTTGTTTTTGTTTGTTTATTTTTTTTTGTTTACAGAGGATGGATGTGTGTGCTCACCAGAGAGAAAGAGGAAGCATTTTCAAGGAGGCATGATTATGCTGCAATCGTTTTCTCACCATTTCTCCATCTCATCAGGATCTTTTGCTTGCATATATCCATGCCTGGCTTGTTTTAACAGGGACTAGAACTCTAACTGGGGTTGGTTCTGTAGGATCCAGTTCCCTATGCACAGCACTTTTTGTATGATTATAGAGGCTGGGGAAAAATTAAGTGATTCTCCTGCTAAGTCTATAAGCCAAGAGCTGCTTCTATGGAAAGGTATGGTCTCTCCTGATGGGTTAGTTTATCAATCACTTACTTACTCAGAGAAGAAGATATCTTTAGACAACAAATGCTAGTGTAAAAAAGAGGCAGCTCTATTTCTGCTTCTTTATATCTTATATTGACTACAAGTGTTCTAGATGCTCATAAAGTTGTTTCCAAGTGTCAGAAGTCAAATATGTCTTCTTCACTGAAGGTCGGGCATGTGGAGAACTAGAAAAGAGTTCTGTATCTTTATAGTAAAATGAAAACTGAAATCACATTGTCACATAAACAAAATAATCTAGTTCCCTATACTTCTCCAAATTTGTTTTCATTTTGTTATCCTTTAATAAAGTATTGTCTGATTGCCTGATTTTAATTGTACTGCATTTTACAAAGGGAAAGATTATGTCCATAGTTGCATCAAATTAAGCAAGAACAATCCTACACCCACTTTTCAGGACAAAATTAGGATCTGAATTGATTAGTACTATATAGGAAAATATTTAAAGGTTCCTTGAAAGAAGACAGTAAAGTATACCTGCTCTTATTCAACAATTAACTCATTTTTCTTATATCAATCTTGGAAATTCATGTATATATGAAAAAATGTCCATTAGTTCAACAAACACAATACTATACAAATTTACAACTATAGAAAATTTCTCAAATAGAAACATAGAGCACTATGACTCAGTATATTTCCAGCCTATTTAGATGTACACAGTGACATGACTTATGAAACAACTCCCCTACTATTTATTAGTCTATAGAGAACTAGGAAAATAATGACTAAAATTTTTGTTTAAAAAATGGTAATTATTTTAAAATTTGTAAAATAAATAAAAAGCTTTTTAATGAGTTCATCATGTTCGGGGATATGCTAAATGTTATTTTTCAATTATATGATTAGAATAAAAAATCAAGTTTCAATGCAGTTGTTCCATTATTATAAATGTGAGCTAAAGTTACCATTGGCTTTGGCTAAGGTCTCTTCAAAAAATAATCTACTAATGCATTATAAATTACTATAAATTCTTCTATAATTAATACTTTGGGATACAAAATTGTATGCATCCATTATATTCTAGTAAATTATAGTATATTATATATAAATTCCTCTTTCTGTTATTGTTTTTGAAAGAGAAGAAAAAACAGCCAGTCTTGCTACACTGTGTTTAACTCTACCTGCTATGCAAACATCCACAGATTTTTTTTAAAAAATGAAATGAAAACAAAACGGGCATTTTCTGGTCTAATGAGCTATTTCCATCAAAATAAATTCCCCAAATGGAAGTATTACATGGCTCATGCTAAGCATAACAATAATGCTTTATGTATTTTCAGAGGCATTACAAAATCCTAGTAATATATGAACTTTGAGAGCCAAACAGACATCTGCAGTCAATGTTCTAACAACTGTATTCTTCACTGCTAATCAGAGCTGCACCCAGGAGCCCTCAAAACAAGCAACAAGAATAAAGGCTTGAGAGGAAAGAGAAGTTAGCAACAGTTGAGCCTCCCACTGCTCAGAGTAACAGGCATGCTCAGTGGTTTAGGGTTTATTATGTTACGTAATGTCTCAAGCTTAGTTATTCAAGTAAAATAGATTTTATTTAGGTTATTCACAAAATATCATGGCCAAATTATGAAATGTCATCCTGGAGGCAGTAAAACATGGCACTGACTAAAGAGGATTTGTTTAACTGGTTGACTATCTACTCCTGCCAATCCTCCACTGTTGTTACAAGGACTAAGTGGGGCAACCTATATTCATATCCTTAGTAAAGACTCCAAAAACATGGCCAATTAGACATCAGGAGAGTGTTCTTGGGAGAAGGAAGTCACCAGAAGGGTACACAGGAGCTTCTGGGATACTTAGAACGTCTTTTTCTTTTCTATTCTTTTCTTTTTTCTTTTCTTTTCTTTTCTCTTCTTTTCTTCCAATTAAACTTTTCTTTTTTTGTTCTTTCTTCCTTCCTCTAGTACTCTTTCTTCATCTCTCTTTCTTGCTCTCTTTCTCTCTTCCTCTCTCTTTTCTTATTGCCAGGGGATGCATGAACTCATGAGAGAGGGAGAAAGCATACCCAGTGAAGGGCAAGCCATGATCCTCTTTTTGCCTTTTTTTTTTTCCAATTAAAAAAAAAATATTCTGAAGGATACGTGACCACTCCAGAGAGAGACAGAGAGAAAGAATCCACAAGGAAGTGAGTTCACATCACAGTCCCTTCTCCATTTCTCTTATCTTGTCAGGATTTGGAGCACATATCCACATATGACCAGCAGGTTCCTAAGGCTACAGGTACCAAATTCCAACCCCAGTCAGTCATGTGGGATCTGGCTCTTTCAACCAGTAGGCTATGGGGTGGCCTCATTTTATTTCTGTATTTTGGTGCTGAGTATGCGACTATCTTTGGTTCATAAAAATTCTGTGAGGGGGACTTTTTGGTTTTGGCACTGGATTCCCACATGGCCAATCATGGTCGTAGGTTGAGGCACTGGATTCCCACATGGCCAATCATGGTTCAAATTCTGAACCTAATAGTTTGCTTTCTCATTTTCCCTCTCTCTCTCTGTGTCTCTCTCTGGTGAGTGCACATGCCCTATAGCAAATAAAAATTTTATATATTATTATTGATAATAATAAATTTAAATAAATAATTCTTTTTAAAAATTTAGTGAGGTATATACATAAATATGAGCACATTTTATCTATATTATTCTTCAACAATTTTTTTTCTAAACACAGTTTCTGGCATGAGATGAGGTAGTCCTTCAGTTGTGTAAAACTCCCGTCCCTCCAAGGCTGGACAGGTTATGTAAATGAATATGCAGGATGAGTGGGCACCCTATGAATGGATGAGCAATTGTTCCATCTAAAGAGGCACCACTGTCCTGCTCTATCCCTTGTGGTGCGTGGTATTCACAGGCTCTGTGGTGAAGGACTTTCAAGAAAAGATTCAAATTTAGATTTTGTGTTGTGAGTATCCGGGAGGAAGGAGGCTGGCTGCTCTTGATATCTTAATTCTCTCAGTACTGAGAATCAGTCCTGGGTTACAAGTTATCAAAGTGTAAAGTGGTAAAGGGGAAGAGTCATTGACAATAGCCTCCACTAATCACTTGACTAATCCAATGAATTTCTTAGATGATAGCTGCATGGTCTCTCCAGTGTTTATCTTGGAAATAAGATGAATGGAAAACCTTTGGATCTGGGCTTACGTGCTACCACTGGACAAGTAGACATGACTTGTGTTGCTAGATGACACCCCATCCTATCCACAAAGAAGTGCATTTTTAACGTGCTTTTCTTCTGAAACCCTTTTTAATTTGGAAGGAGAATGCAGAGGTATTATATAAACGAATACCATGAGGTGAAACATTATGGTCCCAATAATTCCTTCATTCTAATGGGATGTAAATCTGGCATTTACAATGATAAAGATGTTAGCAACAAATGGAAAAAAAGGAGGAAGAAAGGAAGAAGGTCAATAGGAAGAATGTAAGATTCTTTAATGAAAATTATGTAAATGGTAATATCTTGATGGTTATCACTACTGCATGCATACTTTGAGAAATCATATTGTATGCCATAAAAATGTATGGCAATTAAATGTAAATAAAAAACTATAAAATAAAAGACTTGATAATCACTAAAAAAAGAAAATCAAAAGGAAGAAGAAGATGGATGCGGGGGAAGGAAGAAGGAAGAAAGTTTTTTTAAAAAGAGGGAGGAAGAAAAGAAAAGGTGTAGAAAGAGAAAGAAGGAAGGAAGAAGGAAGAAACAAAGGTGGAGGGCTAGGAAGGAAGAGAGAAAGGAAGCGATAACAAAAAGTGGACTATAATCAAGCACCTTCAGAGCTGAGTTATGGCAAAGGGGATTAGAGGACTACTAGGTCTTCACATATAGAGACCTTGGAGCATGTTTCAAGAAATTGGTAGACCAGGTCTTTGCCCACCCCTTGTGGAGATGAGAGAGAGCTATTTCTGTAGTTGTTGATGTCAGAGTTCCTCCCTTTCCTGCTTTACCCCACCCAGAACCTCTGTGTACTTCACTCAAGATGATGGAACTCACTGTACTCGATGCCAATGTTGGGTTAGATTAGTTTTCCACAAAACTAATTCTGTAGCAATCAGTCATTTAAATGTTTTATTTGTTTAAGGTATGAGAGTTTCAATTTTTAATCTATTAAAATACTCCTTTGAAGGTAAACCTAAATGGAAAAAAGGAACCTATGAAAGGCAAATAAAATAAACCCACTCTGTTGATCTTAATTACTATACTCTTTTAGAAGATGCAAGTATTCCAGGCCCTTTTCTTTAATTAACACACTTTTCCTTTTCACTACACTTATAAAAGTGAATGGCTAGAGAACTGTAGAGAAGCATTTAAATCACCTTTTTTCCTTATTTTAAAGACCAAAGTGACTGGGGCCAGCAGGTGGTCTGGTGGTTAAGGTACAAGACTCCCACATAGCTGATCATGGTTTGAGTCCTGGACTTGGTGGCCCGAAACTGGGTGCATGGGTGTTCATGTCCAAAATCGCAAGAGGAGAATGTAAGAGAAGGGATTGCAGGATGGCTTTCCCCCTCTCCCCAACCCCCCAAAAATTATTTCTCATTTTTCCTCTCACTTTCAATCTCTCTCTAACGATTCCCTATGGGAAAAAAAAAAAAACTTAAAAAAAAAGACCCTCACTATATTTCACAAATGTATACCTACTGTTGGAATAAAAACATGTTGAATATTTGTATTGGTAATGAATATTGATATTTCTGACATCTTCCAAACCAGAGCTACTCTACTACTCTAATCAGATGCTGCATTTATGAAAAAAAATGCCTCATTATATTGTCTTGCTCCTAACAAAAAATGGCTTAAAAAAAGGAATTTATTTGAATTATGGATAATTTTAAACCACAAATCATATATAGTAAAGAGTTGAAATTAGGCATATTGCCACAAACTTTTGATGCTTAGCCTTTCTTATTTTTTGCTAAAGTGTAATTTCAAATAGAAGAAACAGGAAGTATCCAACAGATACATTTCATTGTTTCCTGAGGGAAGCAAACTTTCTGGTGGTTCAGCTCAGCAGCACTTCTTTTCCAGCTCAAAATAGAGGATTTCCTGAGGGAAAGGTGGATGCAAGTCCCTCCAGTGCCTTAGAATCAGTAAAAGAAGGCAGCGTTGGGCAGTTAGAGCCTGTGCAAATATCAAGTTGATATTTGGCCATGAGAGAGCCAGAGTATTAAGTATGAGAAGAATTATCTACCATGGGATCCTGTTTAATATCTGGTTACAATGGTTGATTATTTTTAAGAGTTTTTTGCTGTAGGATGCATGTGTTTGCCAGAGAAAGAGACAGACAGAGATAATGAGAGGGAAAATGAGAAATCATTCCCCAGGGTGGACGGCCACACAATTCCATCCTCATTCTCCTCCTGAGATCTTAGGCACACATGCACACATGCTTGGCATGATTTTCAAGCCATCTGGTCTGGGACTCAAACCACAGTTGTCCATGTTGGAGTCCAGCAATGTAACCACTATGCCATCTGCTGGCCCCCAATGGTTACAATTTTTATACACATTGAGATATTATGCACAATATAAGAGGTGATAATTCACTTTTGTTTAAAGTCTCAGAAATTATTTGAAAGCAATATATCCACGTGAGAGACTCATTGGGCTTTATTCTGATTGACCGGCTTAAATAAAGATAAGTTGGTTATGTGCACCAAATGTGGACAATGACATCAAAAATTCTAACTAAATGTCGTCACTAAGTCAATAACAAGTTGTATGACAATAAATAAGTCATTATTTTTGAGACCTTGTTTTTGCACAACTAAACAAATGACAAGTGTTACCTGCACTATCCATCTCATAGTTGTGTTGTAGAATCAGATAAGAAAATATGCAGCCAGCCTGTGGTGAGGTGGTTGAGGCAGCTGGATCCCACTTATCGGACTATGCTGCTGGAGTCTTAAATTCTATGGATTGGAGGGCTTGTTGGGCTCATTTGCATGTGTGCCCCAAATCCCAAGAAGAAAATTGAGAGAGAATTATAATGGAGCCATCCTCCTTGGAGTGTGATTTGTCAGTTTTCCTTTCTCTGTCTCTGCCTGTCTATCTCTGGTGAGTAAATGTGCCCTATAGCAAAACCAACAAAAACAAACAAACAAAAAAAGAAAAGAAACAATAAAGCTAAGTGTTGTATGAAGGTTAATATTCCCCATTGACATAAGTGTTGCGTAATTAGTGCTCATTTTTCCTGGACCACCATCCTAACTCAATCACTTGATGTGTTGTTTATTGGGCACTATTTTACATAAACTTACTTTATTTCTTCACAATGCTCTTATGAGAAAAATGCTATTATTATTTACTCTGTAGAAAAGGGAGAACTGAGACAAAGTGGTAGAACTTAGTGATAGAACTTCCCAACAGCTAGTAGTTAATTGAATCAAAAACTCAGTCACCCACTAATATATGCTGCTTATGCTATTGTAAAGTGCTCAGTGAATGCTTATATAGTATTATTATTAATTTGACTATAAAACCTAATTTTAGCCTAATTTAATTTACAATGTGAGGGGACTTCCAAACTATTGTGAAAAATGGAATTTAAAATAAGTTTATTTTGATGAAAATTTTTTTTGAAATCCATGCATAATGTTTTTTCATAATATGCACTTTTTGAGTTTTAAAGACTCCTAATAGGTCCATTTTAAGTCAACTGATATAGTTCTTATTTCAGAGGCTCAATAATTGTAAATAGCATTCTCTAGCGCACTATGCCACCCCCAGTAATACACTTATTGTATGAAAGCTTGTCATTACCTTAACTCCTTCCTGAAAACATAGTTTCATATACCTCAAAAATGTTCATAAAACACATTCATGGGTTTAAGGAAATACTGCCAATGGACCAAGAAACCCTCAGATGCTTGTGAAAACCTCTCAAGGAGGCTTCCTAAAGGAATAACAGCTTCACACCCTGGTAAATGCTATCCATAGAATGGATGCTGACCAGTTAGAAAAAATGGTATAGAACTCGTCCCTGAGTTTAGCCAAAATGATGTGACACCACTAGTTGCCAATGGAGTGGTGTACATGGGAAAATTTTCCAGACTTCAAGGAAGTATAGTAACATAGGCAATATGGACATAAATGAAACACAAGTCTTTATCGGTCCCTCAAGTATCTACTCATCTTGGGAGTAGAGGAACTAATCACCTTTGTTTTGGATTACCTTTTGAAGGGTATTTGTTTAGCAAATGGCCCTGGAATATAGAGAAGTCATCTTCTTTCAGGAGTAATCATTGTCCAGAAAAGAGAAGGCATGTTTGCTTTCCAGTAAAATAAAGATAGTGTCCCCTGCTAGAGCGAAGGTTGACATGCCTACTGTTCATTATTAAATATTGAATACCCTTAGCTCAGGGTCTTTCTCCTGTAATGAATGTGCAGGTATAATCTACCACCTTAAATCTGAATTGCTTATACAAGTCCTTCTTCCACAGCTTTCATCTAGTCTTGATACTGTTCTTATTTCCCATCCAGACTTGACTATTGGCTCTAAATTCCTGGCTTCTTACCCATCGTCTTTGCATGTCTCTCTCAGGC
Organism: Tupaia belangeri chinensis; assembly: GCF_000334495.1. NCBI lineage: Eukaryota > Metazoa > Chordata > Mammalia > Scandentia > Tupaiidae > Tupaia > Tupaia belangeri. The sequence continues at coordinate 2,989,478 of NW_006199814.1, forward strand.
TGTGTTTCCTTGGGCTGCCCTATATATTATAGTTTACTCTAGAACTCCCCTCTCTCCTCACTCTTTGGAAAGAAGCTTTTCAATATTATTTCTCTCACTTAGAACCAAATATAATCCCCAGAAAGAGGGATGGGGACCAGTAACATTAAGACCAAGGAGATGGAACATGCTTTGATCAACATTTTCATTTTAGGACTTTGAATTTCTATGAGACTGGGTAGTGTTAAAATGGAGATACAGGTTGAAGGTCCTTTACTTGAAATTATTGGGACCAAAATGTTTCTGATTTCGAATTTATTTTTTCGATTTTGGAAATTTGCACATCCCCAATAAGGTATTTTGGGAATAGGTCACAAGTCTAAACATGAAGTTTATTTGTCTATTTACACGCAGTCTGAAGTTGATTTTATACAATATTTTGATATTGCAACATTTTGACACATTATATGAAGTTAGGTGTGAAATTTTCTATGTGTGGAGTCAATGCTATTCAAAAAGTTTTGAATTTTGGAGCATTTGAGATTTGGGGTTTTGGACTTTTGTATTAAGGATGTTCAACTTGTGATAAATCCTATGGCAAATCTTGCAAAGGAAGTAAATGACAGCTAAAGGAAGTAACTTCATATTCAGCTCCCTATGTGGCTTCATAAAATTCTCGGTTTAGATCTCGAATATACAAGAATATTGACAACAGAGTTTTACTCTGTGAGAATCATGTCTCTAGTCACCGAGGTTTAAAGATGTATAGTCTTAGGACTAGCAGTTAGTATAATGGCTATATTGCCGTCCTCCCATGTAGTCAACTGATGTTTGAGTCCTGGACGCGGTGGCTTAAACTTACACTGGGTGCATGTATGTGCGTGCCCAAGATCCCAAGAGGAGAATGGAGGAGAAGGGATTGCAACGTGTATCCCCCCTGGGGGGGGTGATTTCTCGCTTTCTGTCTCTCTCTGTCTTTCTGATGAGTGCAAGTGCCCTATAGCAAAAACGTCTCCAAAAAAGAAAAAAAACGTAAAGATGTACAGTCTAGTGTTATGAGTAAAATTAGACTTTGGGTTCAGGTAAGCCAAGTTTTTATTATTAGCTCTGCCATTTACAAACTATATAACCTTGGGCAAACTGCTTAATCTTAACTTTAACTTTCCAACCTAGAAAGAACACATTGTAAATGTTACCATGGTAGGGATCACTGAATAAACTATGGAATCATGGCTGCTGGAAGTTGTAAGTGCTCAATAAATGTTTTAACAATTCGATGTCTTCGATATAGGTAAAAAGCAAAGACTAGATTTGAACCCAGAACTTTGACTCAATGTTTATATAAAAACAGCCTATATGAAGTGATCATAACCAAGAAATTATTTACTTGTATGACTGTTAGAGGCACAGAATGTCATAGTAGTAGATGAAAAAGCACATTATAATTGCAGTACAAATATGACTATATTATTAAACATGTAAGTAAACACATAGCAGACATGGTTATTAATCTCAGACTAAAAGATTATATTCAAAGTTCTTTCAGAACACATAGCTATATAATGTAAAAGAAAAAGAATGACTTGGAATGTGCTTGAGAAATTAGGCTTCTTTAAAAGCTTTCACTCTAATAGCACTACTTGGATGACAAATCATAAAAAGGTTCCACAGCTATTATACCCTTAGAAAATGTTTCATTTGTAATGTAATCTTTCGTGATATGTGTTATTTACCAGATGCTTAGATTTTAATCTGATCTTAGAGTATTAATTTTTAAAACGAATATTACAGGGACTCTTAAAAAATAACTAACAGCAGATAGAAACAACCAAAGTACCTGTAATAAAAGTCACATAAACGTCTGCAATGTAGATTGGGTTTGCATTTTATATATTCTACAGATAGTAAATGTTCTATTTTATCATGTAAATTCTTTCCTAGCTATTATAAATCAGAGATCTAATAAAATATATCATAACATTCTGCCCTGTAAATACTTTTTGAGGCATGTTTTGTTGGGCTTACCATCATATGTTTATCAAACACATCCATAAAACCAATGTTGGAAGATAAATATTTATAAACTCTTGTTGCCAAAATTCAACTAGCTGTGGTCAAAACATTCTAGAAGTATCAAGGTTTTCCTAAATAATCTGTGTCCATGAGAATTCATGTAGTTGTCAAATCAAACCTTTCAGCAACTGTATATCCTATTATGGGGACACAATTCACCACATAGAACTCTAATAGTAAACATTGAAACTTAATTGCTTTTTAAAAATGATATGAATAACCCTCAGGAAAAATAACCAGAGAAAAATTAATCAGAAACTAAAATAGACTTTTTTTTTTTGGAAAGGTTTTTGCTATAGGGCACATGCGCTCGCCAGAAAGACAGAGAGAGACAGAGAGATAGAAAGTAAGAAATCACCCCCCAGGGGGGACAGTCATGCCACAATTCCCTCTCCTCCATTCTCCTCTCAGGATCTTGGGCACGCATGCACACGGCCCCGGCGCAAGTTTAAGCCACCAGGTCTGGGACTCAAACCGTAGACGACTACATGGGAGTTCAGCGATATAGCCATTACGCTAACTGCTGGTCCCTAAAATAGGCAATTTTGAAAAAATAGTCATAAATAATTTTATAACTCATATAGGACACCAAAATCACCAACCCTTGAAAAATTAAGTATGATGAATATTTTTTGTAATAATTATTCTCATTCTACCAAATCTTAGAGCCAACTAGTTGCTTGGATTACATTTTTCTTTATACAAAATTATCGTCAGTCAAATCATGTGTTACTTTTGTTGTTGTTCTTAATATGGCCTATGTAGATTGATGCCAAGAGGAATGGAAATTTAAGATATGTTTCCATGAAATTATGGCCTTGAGAACATGAATTATTTCTCAGTCTCAGATAAAGTAAATAGAGTCTGCTATCAGTGAAAATTAATAGGCAACTCCCATTGGGTTCATATCCTATGCTTAATAAATGATTGGACCAGACAGTGGAATAGAGGTAACACAATTCTGTGATGGTGGACCTGCATGGGTAGGCCCTGGGTTTATGTCTTGAGGCCTCCTCATAGTCACTTCCAGGTGCACACACATGCCCATGATCCAGGTTGTCTGTGACTGGCAGTGGGTCATAGCATGGAGACTCCATTGTAGATGCCTCTCCCTCTCTCTGGAAGAAATAAATATGTAAACAATTAAACACATACACACACTCACACTTGTTGATTGACTGGCTAGCATAGTTATAAGACATGAAATTAAACTGAAGTTGACACTGCTTCTAGCCATCGATGAGAGCTTTGTCACATCTTGTAAGAAATACTGACACCATATTCAGCGAAGGACAGCATGCGTAATGGCTATGTCGCTGAATTCCCATGTAGTCCCAACACACCCTAAAGAACTCAACAAATTCAAGAAGTTCTTCATGTTCTCATTCTGGTCAGACTTATCAATAGGAAGCTGACAATAATATTACTGCTATTTACATATTGGTACCACACTGGCATGGATTTGCATAATGTATTGAGGCTCTATGCTCTAGAGAGTTGCATTGTAACATATTGGTGCTTAATGAACTCTGAAAAAATTGATTTTCCACAGAGTAAATTAAGGAATGCATTATAGCTGTTAAAGCAATCTTAAGGGAAATCCGAAGCTTCCACTGCAGCACCATGCTTAGTAAGTAATAAATTACATGTTATAGTTATTTGCCTTAATTCATGCTAATTTTGTCCAATTAATGTATCACAGTAATTCAGAAGCCTGTCACAGGAGAGCTAATTATTTATTGGATTTTTGTGTTCAGCTCCCTAGGAGTCTACTAGCAAACAAACTTGCGACTGTCTTTCTCTTAGGTCCATGGTGACATTCTTATGTCTTACTGTGGGGAAGTAAGATTTTTGCTTCTGTTTCAAGATTTTTAAATGAATTATAGGGTACCTAAGTTAGATTCTGATATTTTGGTTGTTTGACAGTCTGCCACTCCGTGAGGACAAGACCTACTGTCTTCTCTATCAAACTATTTCATCTTATGAGTCTGTATATTTCAGAGCTCTCATTAAGAAAAAAAGACAATTAAAAATTTTTCTACACATTCAAAGCTTCAGCTTATTATAGGTGTTTCTATCTATACAACCAAAGTGAATTAAAAAGTGAAGTAATTTTCTAAATAATTCACACCAGCAATCCCTTCTTATTTGCCTCATTTCTCTGTATTTTTAGAGCACCCTAAAGGATGGATTATCCAGATACTTGTATTCTTCACCGTACTCTGCACAATATTAATTTGAATCCTTAAAAACCCACATACAGTGTTCTAAAAAAGTGGTTTGAAAAAAATTTGAAGCATACTCACAATGACAATTGATACCAGCTTTGCAAAAATAGATTTTTTTATTTTACTGTGGTGTACTGTTAATTCATAGCCCCAAAATGAATTATTCATGAGATTAATTTGTGCAATTCATACCTATAAATAATGTGGCAGTTGCTAAACAATTTGTGCATCATGATAAGATGTAGTTACCAGAGTCAAAGAGGCAGCACTTCGCTGGATGTGCAATGTTCACTTCTGGTATCCTGACGGACTTGTGCATTTGCAGCCAGTTGTTCATAGATGGCACAAAGCATTTGATCTCCTATTTTGCTTACTCCTATGAGTATCAGGATAACATTTGTCTGCTGATCACTATTTTCCAGACAAATGATAAAGAGATGATATCTCCTAAATCTATAATGCAGTGATGTTTACCAGCAAGTCCTTATTACAGTCATACAATTTGACAGTAGGTAAAAGACACCTCTGTTTGTGTCACAGACAAAACAAAGAAGAAAAAACAACAATGAAGAAGAAAAGTTTACTTTTTTATTTTTTTAACATGTATTTATTTATCTATTTATTTGTGATTTTTGTGCTGCTGGGTTCAGGACTTGAACTGCAATTGGCCATGTGGGAGTCCAGCCCTTCAACCATCACACTACCTGCTGGTCCCAAAAAGTTTACTATTACATCCTTTTTTTATTTGATGGGGGAAGAAATTACATCTTTTCATTCAGCCTGTTTTGACTAACGTGTTTGCCCTTTACTGACTGAGTAGCTAAAAATCTCCAAGTTAATGAACAAATTTTATACTTCAATATATGGTTATTTCAAATGAAACTGTCACTAATAATGTTATCATTTTTCTGTTCAACTGTTTTTCTTTAAATTATTTTATCTGTCTTTCTTTTTTTCTTCTCTTTCTTCTTTCTTTTTTCTTTTTTTTTTTCTTTCTTTTATTTTAATTTGACCGGGGTGGGGGAGAGAGAGAGAGAAAGAGAGAGAAAGTGAGAAAGCAAGCCACCAGGTCTGGGACTCAAATCATGGACGGCCATGTGGGAGTCCAGCACCCTTAACCACCACACTACCTGCCAGCTCCCCTGTCTGTTCAATTGTTTTTTAATCTATTCAAAACTGTAAATAAAAGTTTCTTTTCTTATCAATTTGCTCTCTTCGCTATGCGACATTAAGGCTCTTGCATCTTTAAAAAAACAAATGAACAAAAAATCCCTGCAATTTACAAGATTAAAATTAACATATTGCATTCTTGGTTTCTTTCCTTAGAAGACAGTGGTGTTAAGAATGACATTATTTTTGGAGAACTGAATTTGCAACCATAGCTTCAAGACTTTATTGCCTTTAACAGACTACAAGAAGTACAAGAAAAGAACATAAAGCAAACGAAGAGAAGCAAAAAAACAAATCATGGTTTTTTACTGAATAGACGTCCTCAAAGAAAAACAAATGCAGAAATGAGAAGTGTTTATCAGTTATTTCCCATGTATTCTTATTCCTTCTAAAGTCTAAACTATACAAATACTCAACACCCACTGTTCAGTAGTGAAGCTTTTCACTCACTGTGTTGTATTTTTCTTCATGAAAGATTTAAACTTTCATCCTCCTTATTCATTCTTCGTATACAGTTTTTTGTTTAATTTTTATAAGACTATGACACAAAAATCCTGTGTCCAGACTAACTAAATGCTAATGATATAAAGTTCAACTTCCTTGCACTGTGCATTTTAGGTTAGGTTAGTTGGCTTTTTTTTTTTTTTTTTTAAGACCTTAGTGAACTAGACTGAGCCAGGTCATGGAATCAGTGTTCTGCTCCTCCTTGAGATAACAGTATTTGGTGCATGGAGGCTTCTCATGACAGGGCTCCTCACCTCAGATAATTCAGCGTTGGTTCTGTGTATGGGCTTCCCTGCTTAGTGTTCTGACAAGGTCCAATAGTACTTGCTAGGGAGATACTCATTCTCAAGCATGGCAAGAATGCCCATCACGGCTGGGGCTACCAACCACATTGGACAATGGCTGGTCCTGGCACTTCCCTGGGCCTCAGTTTCTACACCTTTAAAACTTTACCAGTCAGAACAAATAATCACAAGAATTCTAGAGATAATGTTTGGCTTAAAAGTATAGGGGATGACAGGCCTTAACAAGTGATAGGAGGATTTCCTGTTCTGTGGAGTCAGATGCTGGTTCAAGAAAGGATAACTAAAGTCCCGAAGAGCATTTTATCTCTCTCAACCCTCTTAAATATGGGGAAAAAAAACCTCATTAATTTTATTTGACATATTTAACTAAATCTTGTTCTTTGAGTAAGCTGCCCAAGATGCTTATCATCTCTTTCATTTTTAGTTGCATTTTTGTCTTTGAAATTTAAAGTCTTTGTACCCGAATCTAAGCAAAAGATGTCAGATGCCATTATCCACCTCTGTTCAGTAGGTTAGATTTCCAAGAACTCTGTGCCTCAAAAAGGTGAGTCACCTCAAAATTCCACATCCTCCAGAAGGAATCCTAGAAAAGCATGGTGCTGAAACCCTCTCCTGTTTATAATATGGCTCACACTCCACAAAGAAAAAATGAGTAAGAGTTAGAGAAGTCAAATTCCACAGACTTTTTTTTTAAAGAGAGATATTTGCTATAGGGCATGTGCATTCAATGAAGAGACAGAGAGAGACAGAGAGACAAAAAGTGAGAAGTCTTCCCCATTCCCCAGGAGGGATGACCATGCTGCAGTCCCTTCTCCTCCAGTTTCTTCTCAGGATTTTGGGCAGGCACACTCGTGCATTGGGTCTGGTACTTGAACTGTGGTTGGCCATGTGAAGTCTAGCAATGTAACCATTCCATCATCTGCTGGTCCCTCCACTGACTTTTTAAATAAAAAATAGAGAACACATTAGCAAAACTTGAAAAATAAGCTTCTATTTTAAGCAGGACCATTTGCTTTCTGTTCCCTTACATGAACCTAAGCAGTTCACGCTATAATATATAGTTAGTGCTGCCTTATTTCATTAAATCTGCTATGCCAAAAACATTTTATGGATATTTAAGTCATTTTCAATCTCTCCCCAACCATTATCAACAATGCTTTGATTACCATATCTAAAATTTACCTTTGACAGGAACTGAAGGCTACCTATAAATGTTCTAGTCCCACCCAGCCTGGTAGAATCACGATTTCTGAGTATAGGGCCCAGCATGTGTCTGATTTAAAAGTGCACCCTGGAGACTCTAATGGATAAACAGGTCTGAGAATCTCTGAGCTAGGTAAAGTACAGGCTGCTAGAGACTTTCATAATTTTGACCTTTATTTGGACTCTTTAATAATCAGGGACACATAATTCTATTTAGAATTTTAATAATTTTTTGAAGTTAATTTTATTCATACTAGAGAACACATGTGCATATGAAAAAAGAAAAAAAGAAGCACCCTTGACATGATCTCTTCATACCACCATTCCCTTTCCCCAGCCCTCCATATCATCAGGAACCTGGACACTTGCACATGTGAGTTTTCAGATTTATCTTTGAGATACACCTCTGTGGTTGACTATGTGGCTTCCAGCACAGCAGTGCAATTTAATACAAACTATACCGCTAGGCTACGCCTAGGATTTTTTTTTTTTTGGGGGGGGAGAGGTTTTTGCTATGGGATGCATGCTCTCATCACAAAGACAGAGAGAGACAGAGAGACAGAAAACAAGAAGTCACCCCTCAGGGGGATGGCCACACTGCAATCCCTTTTCCTCCATTCTCTTCTCAGTATCTTGGGCACAGACGCACATGTGCCCAGCATAAGTTTCAGCTACTGGGTCCAGGACTTGAACTGTGGTCGACTACAGAAGAGTCCAGCGACGTAGCCATTATGCCAACTGCTGGTTCACAGGTCTAGGATTTTATTATGTTTTACACAGACGTAAAATAAATTTCCTTCTGTATATGAGAATCCTCACTAGCATTTCTCTTTTAATAGTCCTTATATCAGTCACTTAAATTTTAGATCAGGATGAAGATGGTTTGTATGACTGTTTGTCATCTACTTTCTCCTTTTTTAGAAGTATCTTAGAGTCATGCAATGTTAGGAGGTTAGAATAAAAGGAAAATTTAGGAGTAATTTCCATGCACTTTTACTACAAAGAAATAAATGACTAACGAAACTTATTATCTATGATACCAAATAGAGATACCTTTAAGTGACACTTGACAACTGGTGTTCAGAATATTAATCTTGTCCCATTGTTTCTTCAAGGTTAAGGCAACAGGATCCTTTGATGACTCCTCTTTTGTATTGTGTGTGTATGACAAAGAGAGAGATTCAGTAGAATAAAAAAACAAATTTAAGAGATACTAATTTGGGACCAGCAGTTAGCGTAATGACTATGTCGCTGGACTCTCACGTAGTCGACCGCGGTTTGAGTCCCGGACCCGGTGGCTTACACTCATGCCGGGTGCGTGTGCGTGCATGCCCAAGATCCCAAGAGGAGAATGGAGGAGAAGGGATTGTGGCATGGCCATCCCCCCTGGGGAGTGATTTCTCGCTTTCTATCTCTCTGTCTCTCTTTCTGGCAAGCACATGCGCCCTATAGCAAAAACCTCTCAAAAAAATTTTTTTAAAAAAGAGATCCAACAAAAATCCATCCACTCATGCTTTTATTCAAATATTTTTGAGGACTATTAAGAAACATATTCTTCTATGTGCTGAAACTATCATAGTAAAAGAAAGATCAAAGGTCCATGCTCTCATGGAACTTACCATCTAGTAGGGAAGGTGGACAGAAAGGAAAGTGAAGGAGGGATGAATGCAGGTCAGAGATAGCAGGTAGTAGTGAATCCTAAGCTGAAAGTTATAGGGGTATTATGGAGGTGATCTTGCTGTCTTGAGTAGATAGTGTTTTCAGGAAGCCTTTTTAGTAGAAGTGACATTTAAAGTGAGATTTCAATGTCAGGAAGAATCACCAGTCTTTTGTAGAATGGCAAGGAATTACATTCTAGATAGAGGAAAAAGCTACAACAAAGAGTTCTAAGATGGAAAGCAAAACAAAAAGAAAAAGCTCAAAGAAGAACTAGTATATCCTCTATGTAAAAGATTGCAACTTCCAACGTCTCTTATAAACTCATAGATCATGTTTACTGACAAATCCTTATAGCACCATGCTCCCAAACGACAAACTATAAGTAACAGCTGTTATTTACATCATAGTTAGGGTTATCCTCACATTCTCCTTAGTGACCCCAACCTGTTGATACTTGGATTCCTCTAATAGGATCCAAACTTTGGGTTTTGGGACATTTGGCACTCACCTTTGTTCTACCACTGGTCTTTCTATCTTTATGTTGGGCAGCTTGAGTTTTAATTTCCCTGCTTAGATTTTGACTTTACCCATTTACCAGGGTCAGTTTAGCAAATCAATTGCATTAGCTCTAGGCCTGATGTAGTTATACCACTCCTTTGGCTGAATTGCAACATAGTCTCCCCTTTCTGTCACCCTTTTCCCTGCTCCCCTCCTGCAGCAGAGAGAGGCAAATAAATACATATTAAAATCTAAGGAGATGCAGAGGTGATTATTGGGCTGCTATAAACACTATTCTTCTTAAAACATGCACATATACACAACCAAGTAAGCATTTCTGTATAGCAATGTCTCCATTCAAAGAATGGCAGGAAAGAAGCTGAAGAATATATAGACTGCATGATGCGTCATTGGTCACTTGATTTTGTTTGCATTAAGTGTTTATTAGGCATAGTCTAATAATTACAGCCATAAAGAATGAACTAGTAAATTGAGAAGGGTTTTGTGGTTTCTGCTCTTAAGAAGTTCCTATTATTAGATGTCAAAATGGTAGCAGCTAAAAAAAAGCAAAAACAAAACAAAACCTCACTTCCAGTTACAGGGGAGGCATTAGGCTGTGTAAATAAATCTACCTTGTGCACCTCTGAAGCTCACTGAACTGGCTGGGCAATGGGCCTGCTTATTGTCCCACAGTTGGAGCTGATGTATCAGGCTCACATCAACTATACCATAGTGACAAAGGATCGATGGCATTCTAATCATGAGTACAACATCCTAACCCATGCTTTCAGCATGTAAGGATTCAATCTGTTTAGGCTTTTTTATAGTCCTATCCTCTTGCAGGTTTTTGTTTTGGTTCGGTTTGGTTTGGTTTTTATTGTTTATTTGTTTTGGAGTGTGCTGACATCAGAACAAACCCTAAAATCCAAAATCATTTTAAAGATTCAGATGTCAACATGAGACACATTAACACTTCCACACGAAAATGGCAGTTATTTAAATTGCTTCCTCCTGGTAGGCAGTAATGAATACTGGATTTGCAGTATAATGTATTTCGTAATGAATTTCACATTTTTTTCCTCCTGCACGGATACTGCTCCTGATCTAGAACCATATATGTTACTCTATTTTCATTGGAGGATTCTTTTAGGTACTTCTCACCTAGCTTGATTAAAAGAGAATCTAATATTTCTCATGTATATTGTGTCTAGTAGTGAGAAATATTGTGCTCCTAAGGCTCTTCTCTTTATTGTCCTTACCAAACATGTTTCTTGCTGTTCTCTCCACCTAGAATGTTCTTCCTTAAATCTACCTGGCCCACTCTCATCTCCTTCCTTCTTTGATCTCTTTTAAATGAGATCTGCCTATTTAAAGACGTAATCTACTTTTAGTATTATTTATCCCATTTCCTCCTTTATTTTTTTCAATACCCCTTAAAACTATCTGACCTACTATAAATTTTTATCATTTATTTTTGTCAAACAATCCCCCTTCAGGGAGGGAGTATTTTTTGTCTGTGTGGTATTAACAAATTAAATTCTCTCAGCTCCAGTTTTCTTATCTGTAAAATGCCCTGATATTAATTGCACCTACCTCAGGGGATGTTACAAACATTAAATAGATAGTACAGTGCATATAAAACACTAAGTATGATGTACAGATCTTGTACATAGGCCAATAAATGTTAGCTAGTGTGTTTCATCTTCTTCACCTGTGAAATGGATGTACTACTATCTACCTTCCTGTAGTGGGTTGAATGGTACTATCCGAAAGATAGGCCATCCTAACCTTGGGCACCTGTGAATGTTTCCTTAATTGAGAACTGTATCTTTGCAGATAAATTAAAGTTCTGAGATGAGGAGCTTATTTTGGAATATCTAGATGTGCCCCAAATCAATGACAAAGTGTCCTTATGTGAAATCCACAGAGGAAATAGAGGAGATAAGAGAGATGATGATGATGTGATCATGAAGACAGAGATTAGAGTGATGTAGTCCCAGTTCAAAGAGAACCAACAATATCAGAAGCTGGAAGAGGCAAAGAATGAATTCTTCCCAACAGCACCCAGTAGCTGCCTACCTTTATGGGGTAAGGCATACTTCTAAATCCAAAAGTGTTGAAAAGTAAATTTGTTTTAGGCCTCTAAATCTGTGGTAATTTGCTATGGCAGGGCCAAGAAAGGAATATACTCTTCCATGAAATCACTGTGGTGACTGAAGAAGTTAATACATGTTAAGCTCTAGTGCCTGTACATGATGCATTAAAGAAAGATCAATTGTTTTTGTTGTTGTTGTTACCAGCCAAACTGTAACTCAGTTAAAAACCTTGAGTCATGCATCCTTTCACTTGGAAGACATTGTGAAATTAAATGAAGCAAGCCCCTATGGTTGATTTCTTCAATCTAAACTTTAAGCTGATGTGTTTTGCTTTAATTCGTCTACAATAATTCCTTTAGGAAATCTATTTCTCTGTTGCTAATTTTAAACTGTATTCGTTGTTAAGTGCTCCAGCATTGCAGAACAAAGGACGCTATAGCAATATGAGAATGTATTGTTCTCTGTTATATTCCAAAGGGATGTGTGAGCAATGGAGTTTTAAGCTAAACTCTTAACTTCTATGGTTTGTTGTTTTATATTTCCAAAGTACCTGCCTTTTTTTTTTCCTTTCCTGACTTTTTTTCAAGTTTTATCTAGTTCAACACAGTAATATTTTGAAAGTATTCCATTTAACCCTTCAATCATATTGTATATCTGAGTAATAAATAAAAAGCAGG
>NW_006199814.1:3001886-3038485 GCF_000334495.1 Tupaia belangeri chinensis
AATACTCTGTGCAATTGTGAAGCCAGGTAACATTGGGTTTTGATATTTTTCAAAGTGCATACTAAGCATGACACTACTCCACATTTTTCTTTAAATAATTTATGTTATCCTTAGAAAAATCACCATTTTACCCTGTCAGTTCAGGACTGTGATTTGCCATTGACCCAAACATTCAATTAATTTATTAAAAGGTACAAATAGTTTGACTGACTGATCTGACAGTTCAGCCACAATGGATGAACTGCAGGTGCAGATACACCTTGCAAACAGTGCTAGAACAAGAATCTGCCCAGGCCCCCGGTAGAAGGGAGGGGAAGAGTCACCAATATTCACTCTCCTTTGAATAAACTCATATCTGAGGAGGAAGGGAAAGAGGTAAAACAGAGATCAAGTCACTGACCTCCAAATTCCCAAAAGGTCAGGATTACGGTTAAAGTGAAAATCAATCAGGGTGTTTCTCTGCTTCTATTTCCTTATTAGAAAAGGACCACACAGAGTGAGCATCAGTAACAAAATACAACTGTGAAAACAAGATTTTGGCAAGGAAGAGAGGTGAGAGGAGGAAGGTGAGAAGGGCATGTTTGGAAGTGTTCCACCTCATTTTCCCTGGGATTAGTTGGTGAGCGAGTAGCATAAATCAAGAAAATGCTTAAAAACATTGATTATCTTTGAAGATCATTTATTACATATGTACGAGGTCAGGTTTGTACTCTATAAAAGAACAACTACATGTGTAACAAGTGTGCTTGAATTATAAGAAATGATGTATTTATTCCATCTTTCCTAAAAAAGGGACAGAAAGTCACTATTGGGTAATATATTTAAAAACTCATTCAAATTTTTAAAAAATCAGTAGGCTTTTATTTTTTCTTGAGAGCTTTAAAATCAAAGATAGGAGAATATTACTTCTGAACACGTCATTAAGCTTTATTTTTAAAAAAGCAAAACTTGCTTACTTTTTAAAGTAACATTTTAACAACGTATTTTTTACATATCTGTATAAATGCAGGATTCTGTAGGTGTTTGCTAAAATATTGAAAATTATTTATTACTTATCAGTATATTCCAGTCATTTATTTTCTAATCATATTTGATATAGAATCTAGTGACAGGAACAATGGTGAATACCTATGCAACATGGATAAAATACTTCTGAAATAGTAAATGAAAACTTCTGAAATATTGGACTTCAGATGTAAGTCATGTCTATTAGAAAAGGTAAACATTGACTTTGTAAAAACAAATGGAATGTTTTTTAACAAGTTTGGCAAGATGAGTGGAAAGTATACCTCATAATAATTTTTTTTTTCATGAACAAGGGGTAATTTGTGAAGGGACAAATTAGTGTAGAAAAAACAAGTTGTGATAGATTGTAAGCAGCAGTTTAATGGGTAAGTATCCACAGATTCCCAGAAACTGTTAGACACTGAGAATGTCACTAAATATATGATAGTAATTACCTTGAAAACTTCATTCAACTTAGAAATTTATGTTTCCTTATTCTGATGTTATTTTTCTGAATATGTTTGCATATGTACAAATTTTTCCCAAAACCTAGAGTCTGTAATTTTTTCCTATAAAATATATGAATTATCAGTGTGTTTGAGTTTTACAAACTCTGGTTAGCAGTCATAACTCAGGCAGATAAATGTTCTAAAAAATGGTGGAAATGTCTGATTATGACCAGAATGAGTTGATAATAAGAACTAAAGCATTTATCATTTGCCTGGCATTGAGCAGAAAGAAATGTTGAGAAATATGACATGGCTACTATTCTCAAGAAATTTATCCATTTCATTAAAGAATCAAAAAGAACACATAAGAAATAAGTAATAAATGGGTATGTCACTGTATCATAGGAGTTCAAAGAAAGGAGAAGAGGCAAAGATGATATTAGATGACATTAGGGGCCCAGCTACAATGGCTTGCCCTGCTAAGATGTTGCGCTTCACAAGATAGGACCACCTGGAAGGCCTGGGTTCGGTTCCCAGGATGATACAGAAGTGTGCACCTGTGACACCAGTGACTCAGGAGGCTGAGGTACGAGGAACACAAGCTCAAGGCTGGCCTGGGTGTCATAGTGAGACCCTGTCTTTTATGTTTCATTTTATTTTTGCTATAGTGTGCGTGTGCTCATCAGAGAGAGAAAGGAAAGAAACCAACCTCCGGGGGGATGGCCATAATGCAGTTCCTTCTCCTCCATTCTCCTCTCAGGACTTTGGACACACACACACACATGTTCATGACATGTTTTACAAATCACTGGGTCTGGGACTCACATTATGCATTCAGCCATGTGGGATCTGCGAACCTTAACTACCATGCCACAGGCTGGCCTGAGACTCTGTCTTTAAAAAATAATAAGAAGAAGATGACATTGGGAAAAGCTGTGATTTTGCTGAGTACAGAGAAGTATAAGACTTAATCATGGTCATGACTCTCAAGGGAAGGAGAATATCCGTTTAAGTGGAGAGGAAGAATGTTGATCAAAAAAATATATATTTACTATTACAACAAATGTATATTTTTTAAAAGACAAAAACCAAGGATTTTTGCTTTCGAAATACAAATGAAGGAAAGTAACACTTTATAAATCCCTTGCTGAAGATAAACAAAAGTCATGATCCTTAATGGAGTAAAGGAATCAGGGACACATTAGACAATCTGGGGACAATAGAAACACTGGTTTCCCACAGTTGAGAAAAACTGAGGAGGGAGGAAAGGGGATGAAAATACACTCTGTTGGGAAACAAGGTAGGATGGGGAGGAATAGGAAAGACCTTGAAATGTGCACAATAAGGAGAAGGTACAGGAGTGGGGAGGAGCTGGGTAGGAATTCACTGAAAGATAAAGCATCAAATTGAAAGAATTGAATTTGATTTGGTAGACAACAAAGGGCTACTTTTGATTTTTAAGTAGGGAAATGTTAGGATGAGTTAAATCTAGGAAATCCAGTCTACCTGATGTTGGCATACAGGATGGAAAATAAACATTGAGAAACAAATGAACGAAGAGGATGAGTTGAAATATATTGGAAATAATCAGCCTTGATGAGTCAGAGTTGGGGATAAAGTGAGGTTAGTAGACATTCTTTGATCCCAAAGGATGAGGAAAGCTATGACTTCAAGTCTGGGAAAATAAAACAGATTTATTGTAACTATGCCCACTCTCTGAACCTTTCCTCCCCAGAGTGTCTGCAAGCAAGCTCTTCTCATGCAGTTAAAGGGCAGTTGTGGGAAAACACAGTCAGAATTTTAGGGTGGGACACAAGTTCGAAGGCTCAGTATGTCTTATTCTTCGATGTAATTTCTCCCTCTGGATTAGTATTATCTTTGTTTTACATTGACATAAGGGTACAAAATTATGGAATCAAGTCTCAATTTCTTCTTTTCAGTATGTATTAGAGATGGTCTTCAAGAAGTTTATAAAAAGCACATACTAGGAAAAAGACTACAGTATATTTAAAAATTTTCTGTACCAAATAAGCTTGTACTTTAATTCTATTTTTCGATGAATTTTTTGAGGTTTCCTCATAAATGATGATCAGATAAACTTAAGAATGGTTAAAGTATTTTTGCACACACGTACAAAGAATGTATATACTGGGGTCAGCAGGTAACATGGAAGTTAAAGCAGCTGGATCCCACATAGCTGGTTCCACAGACCCAATGGCTTGAAAATCATGCCAGGTGTGTGTGTGTGTGTGTGTGTGTGTGTGTGTGTGTGTGTGCGCGCCCTAAATCCTAAGAGAGAAAAAAGGAGAAGGGCTTGTGGCATGACCATCTTCCTTACAGAGTGATTTCACCTTTTCTCTCTCTCTGTCTCCCCCTGACAATTACACAGGCCCCATAGCAAGAAAAAAAAATAAGCAAACACTCATAAGATTTTTATGGGCTAGCAGGTGGCATGGAGGTTGAAGGCACTGCAGGTTGAAGGCACATGACCAACTGTGTGGTTTGAGTGCTGTACCTGGCAGCTTGCAAAGAACACTGGATGTGTGCACATGCATGCTCCAAATTCTGAGATGAGAGTGGAAGAGAAGGTATTATGGCATGGCCACCCCCACTGGGGAGACATTCCTAAAGCAACAGAACAGAGGTGCTTTCTTACTTTCTCTCTGTCTCTCTCTCTATCTCTCACTGGCAAACATATATGCCCTATAGCAAAAAAAAAAAAAAAAACAACTTAGAAAAAAATGTTTTCATGTTTCTCTGATATACCTTTTCCAACATATGTCCTTTTTTATCTGGAAGTAAGGCAAGGGTTATACTTCAGATTCTCTGTCAAGTGTTATTGAATTGTTCCTTTCCAATTATGAGTTCCCACTTTTTCTCCGTGGGTCTGAAAATTGCCCCAAAATCAGTGTTTCCTGGCATCTGGAGAAGTTACCAATTATGGATCCAAAACAGTCTACTTAAAGATGGCATAAGCTGAAGCTACAGTTTTTTGTACCTATTTGCTCACAGATTGAGTTGCTATACACTTTGGAATAGGAATGAAAGAATTAGCTAAAACAACCTAAAAATGGATGGTTTCTAGCTTGCTGTTTTCCATAGTATTCTTAACCAAAGTCAGCTCTGTTGTCTCAAGTTAGTTTTACCTTGGCATGGTGAGGTATGATTTTAAGTGCCAGTACTATGATTGTTTCCACAATACTGTGACATTTTTTTCCTTAAAAAACACATGTGGGCCACCCCAAGGACTCTTGTACTGTCAATGTTATTTTTAGTATTGTCAAAAAAGCCACTGCCGATTTTGACAAAGAAGACAAGTCTACAAATATAATCAGTGCTGCTGCCCAAGTCACTAGAGACTATGGTAGTGTGTGGAAGAGCTGGAGGTAAATTATTTAGTACATAGTCTGCCTTTGTCATCGACATACCACCACCCTGGGACCAGCAGTTAGAGTAATGGCTATGCTGCTGAATTCCTATGTAGTTGACCGTGGTTCGAGTCCATGATCAAGTGCCTTAAACTCACGCTGGGCATGTGTGCACGTGTACCCAAGATCCCGAGAGGAGAATGGAGGAGAAGGGATTGCAACCTGGCCATGCGCCCTGAGGGGTGATTTCTTGCTTTCTGTCTCTCTGTCTCTCTCTGTCTTTCTGGTGAGTGCACATGCCCTATAGCAAAAACCTCTCAAAAAACAAACAAACAAACAAACAATAAAACCAAAAAAACCCACCACCTGGATAATGTGGTTTAACTCTACAGAAAGCAGCAAGACAATTAATGAGGAGACCCACATACTCAGGTCCCAGCTACCAATGATTTTGTTGAATTTGGGTGGAGTTTCAATTGAGATTTGATATTTTTCTTTTTTTAAGAATTGCTTTATTTAACTATTTATTTATTTATTTATTTATTTATTTATTTATTTATTTATTTTAATTTTGACCAGAGTGGGACAGAGGTAGCAAGCAAGAGAAAGTGAGAAAGCAAGATCTGGGACTCAAACTGTGGTTGTCCTTGTTGCAGTCCAGCACTCTTAACCACCACACCACCCGCCAACCCCAAGATTTGATCTTTTAAAGCATGCAATGAAAAACAGGAGAAAACAGCAGAGAAAAACAAAAGGAGGAAGAGCAATGAAGAAGATGAGGCGACAATATCTGATGACATTTTAACAACTTAGTTTACACACCTCTCAAATTAAGACAGTATGGGAAAAAGGAAAAGCTTATCCTACAGTTATGGTATTTTGTGTATAACAGCTGTACTAAATTGCTAGAATTACCAACCTGTAACAACTAACAGCTCAAATTTGACTCATAGGATAGAGAATAGAATAGAGGTTCCTTAAATTAAACATTTTTCCCGGAGGACCTGGATAAAATAACATAAGAATAATGTCAGGTGTCAACCGCAAAAAGAGAGGGACATTGTGACACTTTGGGAAAAGAATTCAATACCACTTTTTGGAAAAACACCTGAGAATGGTAAGTAAAGGCCATTTCACATGGGTAGGGAATGACTACAACCTTTCTACCAGTTCAGAATCATTAGAGTGCTAAGGGAAAAGGTACGGGGCTCTTGGGGTGTGCACCTAGGAACCTGCATGACGCATGGCAAAGGCATTCCTTCTCCATTTCCTTCATCACTACTCCGAAGATAGGAAGGAAGAGACTGGAGAAGTGGGAAGGAATGAAAACTGTCTTAGAATCAGACAACAGTCTCCTCTTGCACAGCACCAGCCCATTCTATGGGGAAAACAGAATAGCCTTGCGTTATATATAACATTTCAACTTGAAACATAAAGGATTCATTCCTAAAACAAGAATTAGTCCAAATAGCCAAAAACTGCAGGGAAGTTATTGAATCTGTCTATGATGCTGTTAAGGAAAAAAGAGGGAGTGGGCTCAATCTAGACTAGTTGACATTTATTTAAAAAAAAAATTCATGTTTACTGAGACATCTAAAGCAGTTACCATCCTGCCTAGTGAAGAAGCATTTTCTGACATCTTCCTTGGTAATTGGAGTCTGCCTTTGGTGTCTCTGCTCCTGATATCTCGTACAGATACATATGGACCCATTCCTGAAACCTCCATGACTACATTCACTGCATCCTTGACTTAGTGTTTGTAGCAGCTTTATTGAGCTATAATTCACATACTGTACAAGTAATCCATTTAAATCATTGAGGGGACTTCAAAAAGTTCATGGAAAAGCAAAATTAAAGCATGAGTTTAGGGCCAATATATGGTGTGGTGGTTAAGGCAGCTAGATTCCACATGACCAACTGCACTAAAGGGGTCCCAGACCCTGTGGCTTGAGAAACACACTGGATACTTGTGCATATGTACCCCAAATTCTGAAAGCAAAGAGAACTGGAGAAGAAAGAAATGTGTCACAACCATTCCCTCTTTCGGGGAGGGGTGCATCCTCACTTTCCCTTTGCTTTTCTTCAGAGAGCCCGCATCTCTGGCGATTTTTTTTTTTAAGTGTGAGTTTGTTTTGGTGCAAAAAATATTTGAAACCCATGCAAAATGTTTTAATAATATATATTTTCTATGAACTTTGAATACTACCCCGTATATACTCAAAGTTCTCAATATAACAGATTTGTGTGATCATCAGCACAACCAATTTTACAATTTCACCGTTGGAAAGAAACTCCATACTCATTAGTCATACATTCTTATCTTTATCTCTCAACTCCTGTCAATCCAAGCAACTACTGATCTACTTTCTAGCTCTTTAGATTTCCCTGTTCTAGACATTTGATCCATACGGAATTATGCTATGTGTAGTACTTTGTGATTGATATGTGCGTTTCATATAATGTTTGAAGGTTTCTTAATGTCACAGCATACATCAGAATTTTATTCTTTTTATTTCTAAATAATATTGCATTTTAAGGACATACCCTATTTTGTTTACCCATTCATCAGTTGATGGACGTTTGAGTTGTTTTCATTTTTTGGCTATCATAAGTAATGCTGCCATAAACATTTATGTACATGTTTTTGGGTGGACATACATGTTCTTTTCTGACAGGTATTTAGACCTAGGAATGAAGCTATTGGATTGTTTGGTAAATCTGTTTAAACTGGGATCAGCAGTTAGCGTAATGGCTATGTCGCTGGACTCCCATGTAGTCAACCGCAGTTTGAGTCCTGGACCCGGTGGCTTGAAATCACGCTGGGCCTGCGTGCGTGCGTGCCCAAGATCTCAAGAAGAGAATGGAGGAGAAGGGATTGTGGTGTGACCATCTCCCCTGGGGGGTGATTTCTCGCTTTCTATCTCCCTGTCTCTCTCTGTCTTTCTGGCGAGTGCATGCGCCCTATAGCAAAAACCTCTCCAAAAAAAAAAAAATCTGTTTAAACTTTAAGGAAATGGCAAATTACATTCTAAAGCAGCTGCACACTCTATCCATGTATGAGACTTCCAATTTCTCCACACTTTAATCAACACTTACCACTACCTTTTTCATTGTTATTATTGTAGTTCACATGAGTAGCATCTCACTGAGATTTTAACTTGTATTTCCATAATGGTTAATTGTGTATCTTTTCAGTGTCTGTTAGTGATTTGTATAATTTATTTGAGTAAATATCTAGTTGGATTCTTTGCTCTTCTTTTAATTATGTGGTTTTTGCTTTACTTTTCTGATGGTGTCTTTAAAACTACAGAACATTTTAGTTCATTTTTTGTTTCCTTTACCCATCTGGTTGCTGTTCCTTGTGCTTTTTACTGTTACATCTAAGAAACTAATGCCTAAATCATGACCATAAGAATTGATGCCTATGTTTCTTGCTAAGATTTTAATAACTTTAGCTCTTATATTTAGACATTTGATTTATTTTGAATTAATTTTTATATATACTGTAATGTAGGGCTTCAACTTCATCCTTTCACATGAAGATCTCTAGTTCATGAAGCACCACTTGTTAAAAACACAAGGAGAAAGGAACCAGCAGTTGGTGTAATGGCTCGCCAGAAAGACAGAGAGAGACAGAGAGACAGAAAGTGAGAAGTCATCCCCCAGGGGGGATGGCCATGCCACAATCTCCTCTCCTTCTTTCTCCTCTCAGGATCTTGGGCATGCACGCACATGCGCCCGGAGTGAGTTTAAGCCACCGGGTCCAGGACTTGAACCGCAGTTGACTACATGGGAGTCCAGTAACACAGCCATTACGCTAACTGCTGGTCCCTCAAAGTCATTTCTAACACTCTTTGCTACTTTGTTTCCTGGTGTAGCTCATTTTTTTGTTTGTTTGTTTGATCAGTGGAAAAAAAACCAGTTACCTCTCTGGGCATTTTAATCTTGTGGAAGGACTTACCAGTTTGCTAGGGGTGTCATAACAAAGTTTAGATGGCTTAAACAATAGGAATTCATCATTTCACAGTTCTGAAGGCTAGAAGTGTGACGAGGTGATGGCAGGCTTAGCTCTTTCTTAGATTGTCAGGGAGAATTCTGTTACATGCATCTTCCTAGCATGTGTGTCTTTCTGGCAATCTTTGAATTTTTTTTGCTTCTACCACATCAGCCTAACCTTGACTTTTATCATCACATGGTGTGTGTATATGTCTATATCTAGATCTCCCTTTTGCATGAGAGTATTGGCCATCTTGGATCATGGGTCCAATTTTACTTCACTATGTCCTCATTTTAACTAATTATACCTGCAATGACCCTATTTCCAAATAAAACCACATTCTAAGGTTCTGGGGGTTAGAACCTCAACCTATGAGTAAATTTTTTTTAAGTTTATTTATCAATTTCTCCCATGAGTAAGAGGAAGAGACAAAGATATAGCTCCCCCACAGGGTTTCGATGCCACAATCCACCCTCAGCTTCAGCCAGTACGAGGTCATGGGCGTGCACATTCCCCACATATGCACAGAGGTCTCCAGGTGCAAAATGAGAGAGGAGTCAGTTGAGAGCTGTCAGCTTCAACACACCCAGCAGCCGGGGAAGAAGGAACTCAGTACAGAAGGGTCAACGGCCAGGGTATTATGGGTATACAGCTTCTCATTCCATTCCATATGCTATTCCAATGTCCTTTCAGTGAGTTTCTTTGCCACTTAACTTGTCAGTTGATTGATGTTGCTTACCCTTAGTTAACATAACTGATATAATGCTTATATAAAATCAGTTTCTAACTTTATTCAATATCTTCACTTTGCTTCTCTTTGCCGGAATGATGCAAGTATTGTGAATTTTGCTCCCACCTTCTTGCAATTCACTGTATCATAAATCTGTGTCTTTATACTCCATATTATGTCTGTCATAATGTTGTGAACATAGACGTTCCTTAATGAAATTGGGCCCACTGCTGAGCAGAAAAATGGTCCTTTCAAGGCTACGCAGGCCAGCAATGGAATATGAGTGAGTGTGCCAGCAATGGAATATGAGTGAGTGCAATATTTGGTGTAATCTTAGCCAAATGAAGGGCAAGAATTAAGGAAAGTACCTGAAGAATCTTACTCCAGGAATAGAAATAGTTATAAAAATCTCAAAGATCCAAAAGCATAGGAGTGTGTGCCAACATTCAGAAAGCAGTCAGTGTATGGATCCCAGATGAAAGACAGCCAGCCAGCAGGTCTGCGGAGTACAACAACAAAAGGAAACAGGATGTACACTGCTTTAAGCCTCAGGCAGATGACCAGTCAGGCAGCAAGAGCATTTGCGTTTAGCAGAAGCATTTGTCTCAGACTCCAAGTTAGTGTTTAAATTGAAAGCTCTGGTGCAAGATCAGAAGACTGTTGGACTTATGGAAGGATGCCAAGCTCTGAGGTTGAGGTTCATGGCAGGATTTTGGCCCTGAACGTGAAGAGTAACTGGACCAATGTGAGGGTAAAGAACAAGCCCAAAACTCAGTGTTAATGGGGTAAGCTCGCATCAGGGATGGAAAGAATTGTGCCCTGAAAAAAACATAGTATCTAGTCATTGAGACTGAATGGACCAGATTCTCATTACGGGCTTTGAGGGAGATATAAAGGCAATGCAAAACTGTAGGTTAAACTATGGAGTTTATCCAGGACAGCAAGTGACTTTGCTTATTATTCTACTATCCCACATATGTGACATATACAAGTTCACCCTGCTAGCCACATGTTCCAGAGAATGGGAAGCCCAATAAATAAGGAGTCTTAATTTTTACCTGCCTCCTCCAGATGAGCTTAGGAACTCCAGATAAGACGTGAGAGTAGAAGGGAGATGGAACCAGCAGAGGTGCATAGGTGGGCTGAATGAGGTGATAGAGGAAAAGATGATCAAAGACCACCTATCTGGGCAAGAAGAAAATGTACTCTGATATCCAAATATTGCTTTCCTTCAGTGTGTGGACTTTTATTTATTTATTATTATTATTATTGTTTTTGGAGAGGTTTTTGCCATAGGGAGCATGCGCTCCCCAGAAACACAGAGACAGAGAGACAGAAAGTGAGAAGTCATCCCCCAGGGGGGATGGCCACGTCGCAATCTCCTCTCCTCCATTCTCCTCTTGGGATCTTGGGCACACACACACACACACACACACACGTGCCCTGTGTGAGTTTAAGTCACCGGGTCCGGGACTCAAACCTCGGTCGTTCACATGGGAGTCCAGCAACATAGCCATTATGCTAACTGTTGATCCCTTACTTATTATTTTTTGAGCAATGACAATACTAGTGGCTTAGTTAGTTATATGATGCCTCACTCAGTGATCTGACAGTTCTTCCTCCTCTCTACCTTTTCTGTTTTTTTCATTGGCAAGTGACTCTGTTGTTTCTGCAGTGAATCAATGGGATTTAGTGTGGATTAATTGAATGGAAACAACTGCTATTGTGATACCAAAACAAATAAACAAACAAAACACCGAAAAACAAATGACCAAAAACCACAAAACATTACAAAACAAAATGAATGAAAAAAACCAACTTGAGAATCTAGTTAAATAACAGAAATGATTGTGTGACTGTGGTGGAAAAAAAAAAAAAAAAACAACAACAACAACAACAAAAAACGTACAATTTTAAATAACTAAATCTCTACCACAACGAAACTAATATGGATCTACTAAACTTACACATTTCGCTAATTTGCTTTAATTCAAGTGAATACTATAGCTTAAATTTAAGATTCCCACTCCTGGGAAGTCAAATTCTTCAGAGATTGAATATCTTAAATCCTTAGGCCAACACAGAGCCTTTAATTGAAAAATAATCTTATTCTTTCTTCCTTGTTTTAAGGGGTAAAAAAAAAAAATTAAAATCACTCTATTTTTTCTCTCATAGTCCTAAGAGAGGTTTCCCCATTCATGACATAATTGAAAGTTTTCAAACCTAAAATATCTTTAAAGCAGGAACAAATCAAGGCTAAATAGAATCCCTCTTTAAGCTTTTTGGAGAACACTTTCCATGAAGCTCTCAGAGGGCTCAAAGTAGGACAGTGTAGTAAGAAATGAGGCTAGAAATAAGGGCAGGATACCGATGGGGAAAGAGGCTGAACAAATAATTGCCTAAGAAAGCATTCACCAAAAGCTGGAAACTTTATAACCAGGGTGGCCACCAAATGAGGTAATAATGTATTTCAGGTGATGTACAGAGAAATGACTAAGAAGAAATAAAGTCTCTAAAGTATTGTTTCCCATGTTTAATTAGTTTGAAGGCAGTATGGTATAGTGGTTAAGATACAAGCTAGAAAATCAGTCTACCTAAAGGCAGCTCTTAGATCCAACTCCAATAGTAAATGTAACCCAGGTAGAGGATAGAGCCTTAATACTCAGTTTTATCACCAGTAATATGAGGCTGGCCATAAGAGTACACTACAGTTATAAAAATGTGCCCAATTAATGTAGGCTCTAAAAATACTTGAAAAGAAAAAAAAATAATGATTTTTTCATTTGCTAGGCTAAGTCAGAAGAAATTTTAATGATTTTTCACTTGGGAACTGGATATTTAAGGTTTCCTACTGGCTGAGATGGTTTTATTCCTTCAGGTTTCTTTACACAATCACCTCTGGAATTCCTTTTCAGTTCCCTCTGGTTCAAATCATTGTTGACTTTTGCCCATGTGGGGATATTTAATCCATAAAGCTTGGACAACAAATTTGTTTTGCTTCTGTCTGTTATATGGTTTAGAATCCAGAGCATATTCTCCCTCTTAAGGTGTGGGCACATATTACATAGCTAGCAACAAATAAAATAAGCAGAGCCTCCTATAAAGTAAGGTTAAAATGATAGAAGAATGGATATAGTCACTGCTTTAATGCCTAAGTTTGGGACAGTTTCTCAAACAATTAATTCCTGATGTACTCTTGGTAAGTATAAATATAATAAAGCTTCTGGAAGTATTATTTGAAATATTGAAATACATTGTCTAACCAAACTCAATAAAAATGGAGGGTCTTATTGCCAGTAATCTTTTCTGTCACCTCTTTATGTGCAGATGCATACTAAGATATCTATTTGTTCAAAAGGACATGATTAATATACAGAAACAAAAGATTCTTTTCTTTTTTTTTTCTTTTTGAGAGAGATTTTGGTTATAGGGCATGCACTTGCCAGAGAGACAGAGACAGAGAGACAGAAAGTGAGAAATCCCCCACCAAGGGGGATGGCCATGCCGCAATCCCTTCTCTGCCATTCTCCTCTCAAGATCTTGAGCACACACGCACACACACTTGGCATGAGTTTTAAGCCATTGAGTTCAGGACTCAAACCACGCTCTACTATGTAGGAGCCCAGCGACATACCCATTAAGGCATCTGCTAGTCCCAACAAAAGACTTTTAGTAGACAGTACCAGTAAACTTGAAGTCGTAGAAGAAGAACTAGAAAAAGAAATAATGCAACCTGAAAACTATATAGAAAGTGTTGTATTTAGAATATGGGAGATACAGAAAAAAATATATACATAGAAATGATGCCATAAAATCATATAAAGAAATGTTAAAAGTTATTAAATAGCCACTTGATGAATATATGTACATAAAAGCAAAATAAATCTAAATAAAGTAGGGAGAATAATAGAATGTGAAAAAAAGAAATAAAAAAACCCATAAATACTCAGAAGAGGATCAACAAGGCCAAAATATGGAGGAAATTGAAAGGAGTATTAATGTCTTTCATTACTTAATTGTTTGCATATGTCTAAAAGTCAATTATATAAGTTATATGTGCAGTCAGTCCTTGGTATCCATAGGATATTGGTTCCAGGACCTGTTGCAGATACCAAAATCTTGGATGTTCAAGTTCCTATATGAAATGATACAGTTTTTACATAGCGTAACTTCCCATATACTTTAAGTCATCTATAGATTATATATAATACCCATGCAATATAAATGCTATGTAAATAGTTGTTATATTGTCTTTTGCTATTGTATTATTTTTGTTGTTGTATGTGTTGCTATTTTGTATTTTTTTCCCTAACATTCTTGGTTCATGGATGGTTGAATCCATGGATGTAGAATCTACAAATATGAAGTACTGACTGTATCTATAAATAGTCAAATGATGTACATAATATTGTGAATATAAGTTAATACTAAATATAGTTTTCTTTTCTTTTCTTTTCTTTTCTTTTCTTTTCTTTTCTTTTATTTGCCAGTGTGATTGTATGCTCATTAGAGACAGTGAAAAAGAAAGTAAGAAAGTACTGCCCATGGGGAATGGTCATACCACAGTCTCTTCTCTATTTCTCCATCCTGTTGGGATTTTGGGCATGTATGTACAAGAGCCTAGTGTGGTAGTGTGGCTTTCAAGCTGCTGGGTCTGGACTTGAACCACATTGTTGGTCATAACCAGAGCCTTAACCATCAGATCATGGTCAGCTCTCATGGTTATATATAACCTCTTTCCAGAGAGAGAGAGAGAGACATATAATGATGAATGATATCCAGATCTTAATTTTGAGTTTAACTTTTCCCAAGAAAAAGTGACTTTTCCCCAGTTAACATATTATACTTTCAACATAATAACACATGTTCAGTTTTTAATTATGCTTGCCTGGTAGAGTTTGACTTTAATGTTGCTTCACATTTCTATGTGTTTGTCTTAGAATGTCTCAAGAACAACATGTAATTGAATTGAATTGAAAAAAATTGATTATTAGAATCTGTGTGGTGAGCAAATCTGATTTAATTTGTTCCTAAGGGACTATATCTTCGCTTTTGTCTATTTTTTATATTCTTAGTTTGTGATTTTACTCAGCTATAATTTCATTTTATACAAGAATTATTTTCCTGTTTATTTGAAAATTTTCTTCTGTACTTTATTTATTTATTTTTCTTTTGGAGACGTTTTTGCTATAGGGCATGTGCGCTCGCCAGACAGAAAGAGAGAGACAGAGAGACAGAAAGCAGGAAATCACCCCCTGGGGGGATGGCCACACCACAATCTCTTCTCCTCCATTCTCCTCTCAAGATCTTGGGCACGCACGCATACGCATCTGGCATGAGTTTTAAGCCACCGGGTCTGGGACTTGAACTGTGGTCGACTACGTGGGAGTCCAGCGACATAGCCATTACACTAACTGCTAGTCCCTTCCGTACTTTAGTGGATGCATCCTAATTTTAATTCTAAAAGATATCAAAGTTCTCAAAAGCATCTTAAAACTTATTTGATTGTCATTATCAAAAATAGTTGGAGTGCTTTTCGTTTGCTTGTTTTTAATTTGCTGTAGGGCACGTGTGCTTACTGGAGAGAGACAGAGAGAGGGAGAAAGTGAGAAAGCACCACACATGGGAAATGATCATGCTGCAATCCCTCCTCCATTTCTCCCTCTTTTCAGAATTTTGGGCATGCACACACATGTGCCTGGCATGTTTCTCAAGCCAATGGGTCCAGAACTTAAACAATACAGTCCTTTATGAGGGGATCCAGCCACCTTAACTACCACATCACTGACTGCCTTTGCAGTCTTCTTTAATTAGGAAAAGTTTGCTCTCTTCGCAGCAATTCCTCACACATATTTATTCAAACTGAATGATGTTACTAGTATTCCTGTTACTGATTATAGGTATTCCATATTTTCAAATAACATAAATTTTCATTAAAGAGTAGTTAGTGCATTACATTTAGTTTTAAACCAGATTTATAATGTAATCATTTCCATCTTTAATTGCTTGCATATTCATTACTGTTTTCAACTTCTGCTGAACGCCATTGCTTTGTCCCTCTGCCGAAAGCTTTTCTTTAGCTGAAGATGAGACTCAGGTCTCTTAGGAGGGGTCCTTATATAGCACAGCAAGGCTGTTCTGAGCTTATGAAACGAGCTGGAAACTGGAACCAGTTGCACTTTCTCAGGTGAGGGAATGTTTCTGGGAAGTTCTGACAGACAATTAGCAAGCAGCCAAGAAGCAAGTCCTTTCTTTGTGCTCTGCCTCCCAGTCTTCCACTAGCACCTCCTATTGGTATTGCTGACCAGGAAGCCACTAGACGAAGAGGAAATGTAGTTTCATAGTCTCAGCCCCAAAATCACAAAGTAAAACAGAGAAAACTGGGTTTACAGCTGAGAGGCAAGCACAATAATTGGTACAGCATGTCTTCACAGTTTACTTCGTACTCTTCATTTTGACTTATTTCTTGGTCTTTTAGAATGAATATTTTTGCGTTTTCAATGCGACATTTTTACATTTGTTTTGTGCTTTTGAAAACTGAGACTATGCTAGTAAATGACAGTGCATTATTTACAAAAAAAACTTGGGTTGCTTATATACTCAAAATTCTTTTTTTTTTTTTTTTTTTTTTTGTGGGGTTTGGGGGAAGGTCTTTGCTATAGGGTGCTTGTGTGTGCCAGAAAGACAGAAAGCAGGAAATCACCCCCCCCAGGGGGGATGGTCATGCTACAATCCCTTCTCCTCCATTCTCCTCTCAGGATCTTGGGCATGCACGCACACACGCCCGGCGTGAGTTTAAGCCACTGGGTCCGGGACTCGAACCATGGTCGACTACATGGGAGTCCAATGACAGAGCCATCATGCCAACTGCTGGTCCCTGTACTCAAAATTCTTTAGAGATTATTTCACAGTATTCAGGAATTTAATGTTGTAGAGGAGAGATTAAATGCTATATTGTTTTATTCTTTGTAAGTAATTTGTTTTCTCCTTGAATTATGAATAAATTATTTTTATTTATTTATTCGTTTGTTTATAGAGAGGTTTTTGAGCTCGCCAGAAACACAGAGTCAGAGAGAGAAAAATATAAGAAATCACCCCCAGGGTTTATGACCACAACACAATCCCTTCTCCTCCTTTTTCCTCTTGGGACTTTGGGCATGCACACACATGTACCTGGCATGAGTTTCAAGCTGCCAGGTCCAGGACTCGAACTGCTGTGGGCCATGATGGGAGACCAGTGCCATAAGCAGTATATCACCTCCTGGCCCCTATTTTTATTCTTAATTATCAAAACATTAACTAGGTATGACTAAATGTCTCTGCATTTGTTGTTTGGGAATATTTTAACCTTGTTTCTGTATCCTGGCGGTATCTGGCTTAAAGATTTGTTGTGATTATTTGTTATTGATCACTCTCTTTTTCATTTGCTCTGTTTCTTTTTCAGACATAGAATTACCTATAGGTTGCCTTTATATTCTTGCTCTTAGATTTGTACTATTTTATTAGTAGTTATTTGGTGTATATTTTTCCTTTGATGCCTAGGAGACCAGTTCAAATATATTCTTTGTATCATTGATTCAATTTCCTGCAGTATCACTCATGCTCAGTACTACTATTACATTTTTATTTTCTGCAATTCTCTCTTTTCACATCTTGGCATTCCCTACCTTCCTGTTGCCTTTTAATATTTTTAAGTTTTTTTTTTTTTCATTAAGAATCTAAGCTCCTGTTTGTAAATGCCACATCTCTTTGCAATCTAGTGCAAATGCAAGACTTTTTATTGAAAATGTTACTGGACCATTTATTAGATAATTTTCAGATGTATTTTCTGCTTCTAGGTCTTACAAATGTCATTCTTATCTGTTTCCATAGCTCATGGCCATGATATTGGGATTTTTTTTTTTTATATTTTCTGCTTCTAGGTCTTACAAATTTCATTCTTATCTGTTTCCATAACTCATGGCCATGATATTGGGATTTTTTTTCTTTTATGATAACTCCCAAAATGGTGTATTGTATTCAAATTTAATATCTGCCATCAGATATACTGTGTGGATTGTTTTATATCTTTTGTCTTCTTCTAGAAGAAGCTTAGCTCTTTCTCCAAGCTATGTGTCAAAAACAAAATTGTGTCCTGTGCTCCCAGTTTAATTCTCAGCCTCCAAAAAGATTTCAAATTGTTGAATTCTGAGATGAAATCTTTTAGTATTCCTACTTCCTGATTTCTGTCATTCTGAATGTAAGATATCCATGAAAACTTAGAATTTCCAGCCTATTCATCTCTCAGGCTATACGTGTTTCCTCTTCCACTTTTCCATGTTTCTTAGTGATAATGATCCCATCTTTAGCGCAGTATGCTACTGACTGCGCTTGTCACTCCAGTTCCTCCTCTACATCTGTCTGGGTGTTTTCATGAATTTGCCTTCACTCTTCCTCTTTCTTTCAGTAAAATGTGTAGACAAAATAGATCCACTTCTAACTGTGTCACATGTGAGCAAAATGCTTGCCCAATTATTCATTTTTTTAACATTTGAGCAGCCAGCAGGTGACAGAGTGGTTAAGGACTTCCACATGGCCAACCACAGTTTGATCTGGTTTGAGTCCTTGGTCTGGCAGCTTGAAATGCATGCATGCCAAAAACCCTGGGATGACAAGGAGGAGAAGGGACAGTAACATGACTTTCCTCCCCGGGATGTGACTTTTCACTTTCTGTCACTCTGTCTCTTTCATGCTCTCTGGCAAGCACACATGTCCTATCGGAACAATTTCTTTAAAAAATATATATATATATAAATTTGAATCTGGATGTGGATGCACCTTTAATTCAGGAGAATAAAGTGGCTTTATAATATGAAACAAGAGGGTATCAAATTAGGAATGATGATTGTGTTTTTTCTCAATTCAGCCTTATAAGTTCTTGAGTCCATATTCTCTAGAAATCAGATCCCAAAGCAAAGATTATTTGGACAGCCTGGACCCAGGACAGCAAGAGATGTGTATAAGAAAATTGAGATTAAAAATAATGCAGATTAGTGGGCAGTGATGCATTACCACTCCATGGTTGCTCAGCGGGTCTCTCTGCTGGGCATGTTCAAAGTCTCAGGAGACCTGTGTGGAGAAACATCCGTGGAGCAGTTCATGGAGTGAAGGAAGAGGGTGGGATTTATTTGCATGCCATTTTCTGCCTCTTAATTCCCAGTGGACAGTTTATGCATGGGAGAGTTAACTTTATCACACTTCCTGGTTGTATTATCTGGATCCTTCAGTAGCTATAAAGGGTGCCAGATTCCCTGACTTGAGTTCCTATTTTATTTGGGTCTAGGAGTAGTAGGGAAAATCCAAATTCTGGGCATATAATTTTGGTTAACTGGACTGCGCAGAAATGGTAAAGAAGGAGGGCCTGGCACTCTCAATATCAATGACTTGTTGGCATCTCCAGATAGAGTCAGCGTGATCCAGAAAGAGAGAGCCAAGGCAGTCCATAGTGATTAATACAATTTGCATTTATATAATGTGTTTATAATTCATTATGAATTCCTATAGCTTCTTGTATTGGAAGACTAATTTAACTTTATTCTCAACATTATTACTGCTTTTTGCAATGTTATTACTCATGGCAAAGGAGCACTTTTTGTAGTGGGAGTTTTTCGGTTATTTTCAAGAGCTGATGGCCAGATATGAGAGTGACTTTTGAAATTCATACAAATACTTTAGAGAAAATAAAGTTTTATCTCTCTAATTACTTTATCACTAAGTTAAAATTATCAGTATGTCAATTTGTAAAATTATTCTAGTTGATTTATTTTTAATGAAGAGCGAATTCTAATATGTTAATTAATATTGTTTAATTCCATGTTCAAAGTAAAAAAAGAATTTGTTCTCTGCTAAAATGTCTAGTATTTGACGTGCCACATTTTCTTTTGAAGAAGTTGACTGATTTTTTTTTTTTTTTTGGGGAGAGGTTTTCGCTATAGGGTGCGTGCACTCGCCAGACAGACAGAGAGAGACATAGAGACAGAAAGCGAGAAATCACCCGCCAGGGGGATGATCACGCTGCAATCCCTTCTCCTCCATTCTCCTCTCGGGATCTTGGGCACGCACGCACACATGCCCGCCTGGCGTGAGTTTTAAGCCACCGGGTCTGGGACGCGAACCCCGGTCGACTACGTGGGAGTTCAGCGACATAGCCATTATGCTAACTGCTGGTTCCCAAGGAGTTGGCTGATTTTGATGAAATATTGAGAGCAAATAAGAGGCAACAAGATAAATTATAAAAGTGTTTTGAGCCACGTGCCATAGCATGTGTTAGGAATCCCAACTACTTCAGTGACTGAGGCAGGAAGATTGCAGAGTTCAAAGCCAGTATTGAGACACTATCTCTAAAAATAAACAACAAAATCCCAAACCACCACCAACAAATTATTTTGTTTCTGGTTTGTGTTTTGTCGTCTTGATTGCATTCTTGAAAAGATGAATGATAAATTTTACATTAACAGGCCACCTCCGATTGTACAAATTCTGATTTAAAATTCAAAGAACTAGATCAACTAAAATATGACATCTCTTAAAATATTTTCATTTATAATGGTAACAAGGTACTACCATTTGGAAGAATACCTGTCAAGAGAAATAATTATATAACACCCTTTCTACTGATTTGATATCATCTTAAACAAAATAAGGCAGAGATACTGCTTTGCCAAGAATAGAACAATCGTTCTGATATAGTTTCCCACTGGGTATAAAGGGAATTTTGCAAATAATGTTTTACACGGTTATGATAACTGCAATTATTTGAAGCATGTATTTGTAACCTAAAGAAATTGTAGGTTTCTTTGTTCAATATTCCAATAGAATGAAATACACTCTCTGTCCCCAAACCTATAAGTGGGTCAGTCCTCCGGATTTAAGATAGTAGGAGTAATTTATTGCTTATAAAAGTATATGCTTCTTAAAGAAAATAAGAAATAAAAATGAACTTTTCATAACCAATTTTAACTTTGCCTTCATTTAGATAGTTGAAGGAAAAAAGGGAAAAAATGTAAAGGATGGAAGAAGAATAGGGAGAAATCATGGCCAAGGGGAAGAGGAAAATGAATAGTGAAAGGAAAGATAATTGAGAAAAGTACGCTAAATTTATCTGTCAGGTGTTGGAAATCAGTATTAAAAATTTAAAGCACCTGAACCAGAACATCATTACCTACTTCAAACAAAGAGAAGCACTTTATTACATTGTTTTTAATTTTAAGAAAGTAAAGATATTCAGAATGCGTTTTTCCCAAGTAGTTATTCACATTTTAATGATCATCAAATTAAGCAACACATATTTTAGTTCCTAGATGACTGTATTTTTCAGGATAACAAAAGCAATTTTTACCAAAGATGTTTATACTTAAGCAATAGAATATGTATCTAAGCCAAGTGCTACTGTGTGAAATAGAGAATATATGGTGAAGTTTTCCTGTGCATTCACGTTCTGAATTTGACTGTACAATGTGACCTTTAGTGAAAGCTGGCATTATGTACAGATATTTTGATATCTCAATTGCAAGAAAACATTCCTTAACAAATTGAAAGCAGTGACCTGTCTCTAGTCTCATTTATGTGTGTGTGTGTGTGTGTGTGTGTGTGTGTGTGTGTATATATATGTGTATATATGTGTGTGTGTATATATATATATATATATATATATATATGTATATATATAAAATACAGAATAGAATCTTTCAGGCCGACTAAGGGAAAAGGTGGAAGGGGGTCATCAGATAATAAGAGAGTAGCTTCATTGGAAAGAATTGCAAGTGTGAAGCAATAAACCATTTTCATATTGTAATGAAGATGTTTAATAGATAAAATTAAAATAATAAATAACTTTATCCCCTAAATTGGGGTTTCTCTTTAAAATGTGCTTTAGCTGCACTTTATTTCATACACCTGAGTAGTCATAAATTCCTTCATGTAGCAATACTTGCCTTCTAGCATCGGCTTTTAGGAAATCTACCAGGACAACTCACATGAAAAATGTATATTCCTACAAAGAAACGATTTTTTTCTTTAACCAAATGACTTGTTTCACTTGTTAAAAAAAGGAAAAAAAAAAACTAACAGGCTTTTCCAATTTTTTAATATTTCTAGTAGTAAAAAGAGGTGTTCAGTTACTCGACAGATACACCTTATCTCAGACTGCAATTCTCTCAGGCAATGCATACGCATTTTGTGTCCTTTCACAGTGCAGTTCACTTGGAGACAAAAGCAAGAAGAATTTGTTTCACTTGAGCTATTCCCTTTTAACATATGCTTTCCAGCTGACTAAAGTTATCTTTAAAATTGTAACAGTCAAAAGGGCATCTGCCATAACCATCAAAATTGTTACAGATTTTTTTTTTTTTACTGTTGGAATGCTAAATAAAAGGACAAGAAATTTGTTCATTAATGTTTGAGCCTTCATAGTTTACCATGTACATATATAGTCCTACCATCACCTTACAAATTAACTACATTAGAAGATGTTTGATTTTAAAATGTCATGTTCCAGAAACCACCTCCTATGAAGGTGGGGAAAAAAAGAATTCTTATGTTGCCACTCTAAATAAGAATATCTCATTGGCCTTGCTGTTAAAAGAACAATAGAAGACTAATTAGCTCAACTATGTATTAGTCCCAGTGAGGGAACCCCAAAGCCAAAGTTATCTTTAAAATTGTAACAGTCAAAAGGGCATCTGCCATAACCATCAAAATTGTTACAGATTTTTTTTTTTTTTTACTGTTGGAATGCTAAATAAAAGGACAAGAAATTTGTTCATTAATGTTTGAGCCTTCATAGTTTACCATGTACATATATAGTCCTACCATCACCTTACAAATTAACTACATTAGAAGATGTTTGATTTTAAAATGTCATGTTCCAGAAACCACCTCCTATGAAGGTGGGGAAAAAAAAGAATTCTTATGTTGCCACTCTAAATAAGAATATCTCATTGGCCTTGCTGTTAAAAGAACAATAGAAGACTAATTAGCTCAACTATGTATTAGTCCCAGTGAGGGAACCCCAAAGCCCACAGTAATTTTGACACAGATATATGCCACATGATACCTTTATTATATGCTAATGATATTTGACCAGAAAAAAATAATAAAAACTTTTAAAAATCAATTAGAACAATTCCAGTACAATAAAAAAAGAAAAGCCTTATGTTCACTATGTTTTCCTAACATTTTTGCTAACTTGATATGTTATTTTCATCTGTTTTATAGATCAATCTAATAGACTTTCCAGCTGAAATAATTATTTTTACATCATCAAATAACCACTTATAATATGTTGAGGGATGTAGAACTGTGTATAGTCAGCAAACAAAGGATTCAGATTTTTATTAGTCTTTTCCCCATGATTGTTAATGCGAATAAGGTACATCATACTTTCCCTTCTCTTTCCAAGAGTTTCATCAGTAGGTATAAATTTATTTAATATATTAGGCATTGGGGGATATTTTGTTTTGGTTGTGGTGGTAAGTTTCAACCAGTATCAGGAATATATCATGATTTCTTTTTTCTCTTTTTTAAATCCCACAGGATGTATATACAGGCACAAGTAAGGAAAGAGAGAGAAAACCCCGAAGGGGCCTGATCACACCATCATCACTTTCTCTCTTGATTCTCTACCACGCCAGGATTCTGGGTGCACTTGGTATGTTTGCGTTTTATAAACCACCAGGGTTGCACTTGAACCTTGGCTGAGCATGCAGGAATCTAGCTCCTCCTATGCAGCTTATACTTGCTACACTATAAGGCTGACACTACCTTAGAAATTTTAAAACCTGCATCTTATTTTGCAGATGAAAAAAAATTAAATGATGACATCCTGTGATTGTAACTACGCTTTTTTTTTTCTGTTCTGCGAAACTAATGTCCTGTGAGGTGAGAGTTATTTCTACTTTGTTTACCACTGTATATTTAGTATCTCACACGGCATCTGGCCTTTGCTCAATATTTATTAAATATGTTTAGTATTCACTAAAGGAAGAAATAATTGTGAGGCACTACAAAGCAGGTATTCACTTTAAGAAGTTTTCCTTTTTGTCATCTACCTAGATGCCTTGCACATTTAACATAAAATAATCTTTTGCTGTCGATGATGGAAAAAAATGATGAAGTGGTTGCTATAAAGCATTATTGTCAGCTTTAGTTTTACTTTGGAATAGTCGGAGGATACTTTAAAATACTATTGCCTGAGTTCTGCCCCAGTGATTCTGTTTAATTGGTCTAAGGTGTGGCCTGGACATTGGGATTTTTTTTTTTATTTTATTAACATAATAGTTGTATGTGGGATACAATGTGATTTTTTTTAGTATAAGAATAGCGTGTTGATGAAATTAAGATAATTAATATAGCCAACATCTCAAGCATTTGTCATTACTGAGTGTTTGGAACATGCACAATCTCTCCAGGTAGTTCTAACATGAGGCCAGGATTGAGAACCACTTTTATAAATAATGATATAATGAAGAACGTGATAATGAAAGGAAACTTCAGGACACTTACCTTATAATTTTAACTTATAAAAATAAAAAGGAGTTGTCTTTTAAAGCCAATTGCAGGTAAGATCACAATTTCATTCCATTTCTGCTTGACATACGGTTACACACACGAAGACATTTCCTTAAACACTGTCCTTTGTTTTTTTTCTTATAGTTGAAGGAGAAGTACAAAAACAAAGACCAAAAAATAAATTTTATCTACTTCTTGAAGAGTAACAACATAATTAAGTGTAAAAAAATGGTTGGGGAAGGGGAGAAGAAAGTAGAGAAGGTTTACTGATTTTAAACCTACACTCTCAAATGACACATTGTGTTGTTGGGAGTCATGACACATTTTTGCATAGAAAAACAGAAAAATACATATTGACTTTCCCAAGGACTTAACACTTCCTGTAGCACCAAAGAATCAGAAGATGTAAACAGGTTTTCCTGCTTTCTACACAACTGCCTGCTTGCTGGATTAACCTTTCTAACTCTTGGTTGGATTGCTTAACTCCTCCTACTTGTTCAATCCCTGGATTCTTTCTCTCTTTCTTTCTTCTTTCTTTCTTTTCTTTCTTTCTTTCTTTCTTTCTTTCTTTCTTTCTTTCTTTCTTTCTTTCTTCCTTCCTTCCTTCCTTCCTTCCTTCCTTCCTTCCTTCCTTCCTTCCTTCCTTTCTTTCTTGTTTCTTTTTTTTTTTCCGAGATCTTTGCTATAGGGCAAGTGTGCTTTTCCTCCTTTCTGCTCTTGGGATTCTGGGCACATGCCCAGCGTAAGTTTCAGGCTACTCAGTCTGGAACGCTAATCATAGTCAACCACGTAGGAGTCCAGCACCTTAACCACCATGCCATCTGGTGGCACCCCCTGGATTCTTTCTTGTTACAAATTAAGAATTTAAGAAGTCCTGACCCTATAACTCCAAAGGTTGGCACTATGCTATTTCAGTCTGACTCTGGGCGCTGGTTCTAGTAAACGGATTCCTCTTTTCTCCTCATATGTAAACCCCTCCTCTGAAAGACTTTTACCTGATTATGTACCAGGCCTTTCAATAGGATTTTTGTTTGGTCTCTTCCATTTCTCAGGATCTAGTGTACTGTCCTTTCTATTCTCTAGAATATTCTATTTTTTTAAATTTTATTTTTATGAAAAATGATAACTCTAGGGTCAAGATTACCAAAATTGATACCTATACAGTATAATTTATGGATCTACATATAGCCCCCAGAATACAGATCCAAAATATCTGTTAAAGCATCTCTACTAGAGATGGCAGATTCCTGTTCAATTTGACTAACTCATTGAGTATGCTTGGGCTATTATTGTGGAAACCATGTTTTTCCAAACTACAAGTTGGGATATACTTGGAGAGTATTTAGCAGTAGGAGAAGGTATTTAATGACATGCTCATTAAAATCAAAAGTAAGCAAAACAGCCTTATCAAATGTACTTTTCTGGTAATTTTTACAGCAGTTCTTGAGAACTTCTTGCTCCTACTGCTTAAGTTTTTACACATCTCAGAACAGGAAAAAATTATTTAAGTTCTGATGTCAAATGTGGAGAGAGAGAAACTGTTCAGGTAAAAGGTAGTTGTCAAAATACAATATTTAAAATTCAATCTTTCTGTTTATTGGCTGTGAAAAATGAGAAGAAAACTCATTTGTAACATTGCTATTGGGATTAAAACAGATAATACAGCCAGGGTAGTGCCCAGCAAATTGGGTATTAAAATATAGTTTCCATTATAATTAATAATGTTGCTGAGAATAGATGTTACCCTACATGCTTCTCTAAAAGCTCATAAAACTTTGTTCCTTCATTTTACAAAGAACCTTATTTGTGTAGAAAATTGTCCATCAGTAGTTAAGTGTTATGGGGAATGTACATTACCATTTTTTTGCAGCTAATCCACTTCTAAAATGTAACAGAAAACATTACCTTCCGAAAAAGAAAGGAGACCTAACCCTTGTTAGAAATCATCTCCTTAGATGTTTTCACATAGTTTAGGCTAATTTTTTAAATACTTATATTCCACAGCAGGATTGTTTCACTTCCAACAGTTCTTCATATGCAACTATCAGCCAGGTTAAGAATTTAGTGCATAGTTATTATGACATGAGTTTTTGACAAGAGCAATCAGCTATTGTTAGCAAGTGAAAGTTGAAAAGATTGGATTGGTCAAATGAAAGCACTTTAGGCTGGGAATGCAATTGAGAAAAGGCAATAGTCAAAACACTGCCAAGGTGATTCATGATGTTGGAATGTTATCTGGATTGGGTCAGAGGAAATGTTGGAGTGGTGTCATGGTTTACAGCTCAACTTCAAATTTAGATTCTGATAATCTAAGATGTAATGGCAAGTCTATGAGCATGGTCATAATAGAGTAATGATCATAAAGCGATATTGAATATTTATCATTTGGAAATAAGAATATAACAAAACTATATTATGTTACTGCTTTAAATGCTTTATTCATAAGGATAAATAAATTGTATAAATATATCTTATTACAGAGAGATTTTTTTGCTGTCTTTTTTATGTTCCGAGGAGTTTTGTTGTACTGTTGTTTATCTTTGGCAATCTCAAGGTTTCACTGAAAATAATTGCCTTCTCATATAAGTGACTGATTTATTTGAAGGGATAAGGAAAGTTATTACTAGGTTGTCGGAAAGTCAAGACGCATTTTTGCATATAAAAAAACAGAAAAATACGTCACGACTTTTCCGACAGCACAATAATATGTTAGGGAACCACAACACTTAAAAAAACTTGACACACTTGATAGCTTATAAACTCTATTAAAAGAAGATAGCTAAAAATAAAAAAAAGAAGAAGTAGATAGCTTGAGTCATGCGTGATAGCATGCACCTGTTGTCCCAGCTACTGGGGAGGCTGATGTAGGAGGCTTGCAAGTTCAAGGCCAGTCTGGGTAAGTTAGTGAAACCCTATTTCTAAATAAAAATAAACAATATTTTGAGACACTTTAGATTCTCCAATTATAGAAGAGACTGTATACTGGGTCCATGCTAAGAGGAAAGGAAACAGAGGGCATTAGAAAATGGTTCCTTTATTTAATTCAATTAGGCTTTTGTAATTAATGGATTACTTATGACTTTGTGAAAGATTAGGTTAGAAAATTTAAAAAGCTGCCTCCATATGTTTTCTATCAGACTGCTCTGAAATTTAGGAACTGATTGCCACCAATTATTTATTTTTTGATCCACTAAATAGGCATTAAATGCTCTTTTTTTAACACTTTTTTTTGAGAGATTTTTTGTTATAAGGCACTTGCGCTCACCAGAAAGATAGAGAGAGACAGAGAGACAGAAAGCAAGAAACCACCCTCGAGGGAGGGTGGCCACATTGCAATCCCTTCTCCTCTCGGGATCTTGGGCATGCATGCACACGACCTGGCATGAGTTTAAGCCACCGGGTCCAGGGCTTGAACCGTGGTTGACTACATGGGAGTTCAGCAACATAGCCATTACTCTAGCTGCTGGTTCCCAGACATTAAATGCTTTCTAAGTAACACATCCATGAGTGATAAGTCAAAGAAAAATCAAATTAATGACTTATTTGCTAAAAAAAGATTAACAGATAATAGCTAAGAAGTGTAGCCAGAATTAGTCCTCAATATTTAACATTTGCTTTACCCAATAGAATCTGCAAAATGGACACCTGACTTTGACATAGGGGACACTTGCTCTCATGGAGCTCAGAGAATGGGGATTTTTTGTTGTTTTTGAGAGAGATTTCTGCTAGAACGCACATGCACTCACCAGAGAGACAGAGAGAAAGAGACAGACAGAAAACAAGAAATCACCCCCCCCACACACACACACACACCAGGGTAAATGGCCAGCCACACTGCAATCCATTCTCCATTCTCTTAGGATTTTGGGCACACATGCACCCATGGTATCCAGCACGAGTTTTAGCCTCCGGTTCTGGGACCTGAATCATGGTTACTACGTGGGAGTCCAGAAGTGTAACCACTATGCCAAATGCTGGTCCTAGGAATTTTTTTTTTTTTAAGAATTTCTAGATTAGCCTTTTCAAAGCAGGTCCTTGATTCTAAACTAGATATTACTTATTTATGGATTCATAAGAAAAATAAGAAGCCATATATATGCTAGCCAGGTCGTTCTAAAACTAAACTAAGTAAAACTAGTCCAAAATAGGCTTGGTCATGGCTGTGTATTACTCATGGAACAGTGAGGAATTAAGTGTGCCCTTAGTAACGCCTCCTTCTGATGGGTGGATAATGACTCCTCTTTCTTTCTATGGAAATGTAAGAGTTTATAAACAATTCTCTTTTTTTGGAGAGGTTTTGCTATAGGGCATGTATGCTCACCAGAAAGACAGAGGCAGAGAGACAGAAAGAGGGAAATCACCACCTGCGGGGATGGCCGTGTTGCAATCCTTTCTCTCCATTCTCTTCTTGGGATCCACCTGCGGAGATGGCTGTGTTGTAATTCTTTCTCTCCATTCTCTTCTTGGGATCTTGGGCACGCACAAACATGCACCCAGT
Organism: Tupaia belangeri chinensis; assembly: GCF_000334495.1. Classification (NCBI taxonomy): domain Eukaryota; kingdom Metazoa; phylum Chordata; class Mammalia; order Scandentia; family Tupaiidae; genus Tupaia; species Tupaia belangeri. The sequence goes on from NW_006199814.1 coordinate 3,030,481, forward strand.
GTGAGTTTAAGCCACTAGGTCCGGGACTCAAACCACCATCAAATAACATGGGAGTCCAGCAACATAGCCATTACACCAACTTCTGGTCCCAAATACTTAACAATACTTTTGCTGTTTGAAAGAAGAGCAGAGCAAGAATATGATACAGAGTCAGTAGACATCCTAAAAGGAAACTAGAGGCTAGATGGTAGCACAGTGGTAAAATACTCTGTGAGGCAACTCACAGGGGAAGGTTCCTGATTCAAGTTCAGAGACCTCTCTGAGTATGCTGGGCACATGGATGCCCATGATCTAGAGTTGGCTGAAGCTGTGTGCGTGTGTGTGTGTGTGTGTGTGTGTGTGTGTGTGTGTATCATTGCATCAGGGCTCTATTAGGGGTAGTGTGTCTGTAGGAATGACTCTCTCCCTCTCTGTTTTTCTTCTCAGAGAAGAAATAAACAGACAATTTGGGGGAAAAACTAGAAAGCTAAGATTGCCAAGATTGTAACCTGGAATGTGAAGAGAGATGGAGGTTGAGAAGGAGAGATAAATGAGGGTTATGAGAACAGAGCATAAGCAATGACTTTCAGACATCTGGTACAGAACCCCAGAGATCCTGCTGCAGGGTGCTTATGTAGTGGGATGGGATGATTAATTTTGGGTGTCCACTTGACTGGATTAAGGGATTTCTGGATAACTGGTAGATCTTGTTTTGGTATGTCTATGAGAGTGCTACTAGAAGAGACTAGCACTTAAATAGTGCAATGAGTGAGTAAAGAAGCCCAGCCCTCACAAATATGGGTGAACATCATCCAATCCATCCAGGGCCTAAATAGAGCAAAAGGGAGACATAAGGCAAATGTTTTCTCTCTCTTGTACTACAACATCCATCTTCTTCTGCCTTTGGACGTAAAGCAAATGTTTTCTCTCTCTCTTGTAACTACAACATCCATCTTCTTCTGCCTTTGGACATCAGAGTTCCAGGTTCTCTGGCCTTAGGACTCTAGGACTTACACCAATAACCCTCCAGTTTCTTAGGCCTTTGGCCTTAGACTGAGAGTTACATCTTGGTTACCCAAGTTTTCCAGCTTGCAAATAGCCTCTCATAGGATTTCTCTACCTACATCATTGCATGAGCCAGTCCCCACAATAAATCCTTTTTCATTCGTTCATCTATCTGTTTATCTCCTGTTGATCTTGTTTCGCTGAAGAACTCTGAATGATATGCGGGGCCATAGAAAGTTAACTGGTTTCTTTTTTAAATAATGGCCAACTAATTCTGAAATAATAGTTGTAAAGTCCAGGTGGAAATACTCTGGTTTAGATGATGAGAAGATTTTTAAATTTCTAAAGCAAGATTCTAGTGTTTGAGAAAAGAAAGATAAATATCCAAGATTAATGCTCTGGCTAGAGTGACTGAGTAGACAGTAGGATCATTAACATAGACTTGAAATACAACCTGAGAAAAGTAATATTTCTAAAGTGAAAGATTCAGGCTTAAATTTATAGTTGCTTACTCCATCCTGTAAATAATCAAAGTTCAATTATACTATAATTTATAAACACTGTAATGAGGAGATAGCCAATTTACCAAGGTTCATTTATTCATTAAAGAACAATGTATTGAAACAGGCAGTGTGAAAGTTACCTGTTCTGACCTTTGAATAAGAAGTTCATGATAACATAATACTTGGTCTTTTTTATCAAATGGTGTCATTTCTGCTACTCTTGGTCTCTGGGTCAGGTCACCCAATCTGCAGATAGCAATATGACATAGTCAAATTGCCATAGGAATAAGGATATATCATGCTCACCAGTTTTTACTAAGATATAACCATGCCTATTACTTTTTCACTAAGGTTCCAGGACCAAGCACTGGTAGTCTTCTACTAGTTGAAGAAGTTAAATAACTACACAGTTATTTTATAGCAGAGCAGAATAAAATGTACCAAAACAATCACTTGCAGAAGTTATCTTTGACTTCTCTAGATAAAGACTAGGACTTTCTAGAAAAGCTAACATCCTCCTTTCCTACTCCCTTCTTCCTGACTGCTGTCCTCAGTCTCTTAATGTATTCTTTCATCCTACAATACAAGGCAATACCACACTCCTATCCTAACCCATGCTAGTCTGATTTACAAATGACAGAATATATGCTTTTTCTAAAAGCGTTTCGAGGTTCTCCTGGCATAAAGAATTGATGTCACAAACTAGGGCAATGAGCCCTGATTCAAATTCACTCTATCCATTAAATTTATCACTAATTGTGTAAGGAGCAAGGAGGACCAACACAGGTGGTTGTGCAAGTTGGACAGGCTGTGCTCTGCACAAATGTAAGAGAATACTCAAGTTCATACGCAAGTTCACACTTTGCAGTTCCAGCCTTGTGACCTAGTACAAAGTTACATCCACCCAGAGGGTACCTCTTTCTTATTGTCTCAAAGGTACAACTGATCGGGGGACCCCAGAGTACGTCTCATCAAAGTGAGCCTTCATTTACTGTAGAGGGCTTGACTCACACCAGACTCTTTCCTACACTCACACTCTTACATCCAGTGTACGTTGCTTTCATCTAGTTTTCAACATCTATTTCTGTTAGATCCCAAAATTTGGGAGACAAGAGGAAGTGATTTCTATTTCTTGCTATAAATAAGTAAAATATTCTGTCACTAAAGGAATTTGTAGTGTATAAAGTCAGAAAACTTATACACAAGTAACTAAGCAAGACTGTAAGTAAAAGAAGCACAGCGTCTTTAATGAGTTTGGAGAGGGAAATTTCTTTTGACACAGAAAGCTAAAGTCTTTCAGGAGATAGTAAGACTTGAATAGTCTTTAAGTGGACATAATCTCAATAGCTGATAGGAGAGCCCACTGCAGAGCAAACTCGGCCTGAAGACATGGTGGTTGGCAAGCATGGAAATACAACGAAACTGCAGTGCTTTCAGGGATAGTGCAATTATTTCAAGGAGAGTGAGCAAAAGCAATGAGAAATAATACTGCAAAGATATGATCAAAAGAGAATGTCTGGAGGACCTCACACAATCTAACCTTGTGATTTGAAACTGTGAAGCCCAGAACTTCTTACATTATCTCTTTGGCCTCTTCAACCATAAAAACGCTACAATCATCTGTTATATGTCCCAGTGTCAGAAGCTAAAGAGAAAAAAGAGAAAAAATCTGCTCCTCTAATCTGACTTCATTTTTCAGATGGGGAACTGATGGCAAGAAAAGTACAATACATGCATGCAAGTGTCCAGGATCTGACAGGCTGGAGGCCTGGAGGAGGGGGATCATGATGTGACCAGACCCCGTGAAGAGTATTTCTTTCTCTTTCTCACATATGCACGCAAGTGCCCTATCAACAATAAAGAGGGGGGGAGGGGAATCTCTTAAAACAAAACAAAATTTAAAACCCCACAAAGATACAAGGGGCCCAGCCAGCATCATATACTAGGTAATGGTAGGCCCAAACCAGAACCTGAGGCTTCATCTCTTTTAAACTTCCCAACCTTCATTCTAAAGTGTTCATTTTCTCAAGTACATAGGACAGTGTACTAGAAAATCATTGAGCTACACAGTCTATACAGCACATTTCCTGGAACATGGACTTAATTCTACAGCAGGCAAGTAAGTTTTTTTTTTTCTTTTTATTACCATGATAACAAAATGCATGAATTTTAAAGATAAAAATAAAATTGGTTATATTAGGTGTCCCAGATTCCTGGGATATTCATGACTCTTCCTGGCAATAGAGACATTTGGATGGAACATTTTAAGAGGCACATTGCTGTAACGAGGTTGGAAAAATAGGTTGCCAAACTTTAGAGGTCCGTATAACCATCACTTTCCAGGGTTGAATTTAATTCAATAGGCACTTTAAATTTTGGAATAAAATGATTAGACTCAATTTATGTTTCATTGCCTTGTTTTAATGTCCTTGTTGCTTATGTCTTTTAAGTAAGGTATGATCTTCCTCTTTGTCTTTGTTGTTACTGACTTGGAACCAAATAGTGTAGTTTGCTGGATTTTGTCTGATTATTTTCATTGACATTCTTGTTGGTGGTGGTGGTGGTGCTCAAGGGTGCAAACATGTAGTTTGCTGGATTTTATCTGATTATTTTCTTTGACATTCTTGTTGGTGGTGGTGGTGGTGGTGCTCAAGGGTGCAAATTGCCAGAGACAGAGAGGGAACAGAGAAAGCACCTCCCATAGAGGCTGGTCACACTGAAATTCTTTCTCTTTCATCTCCTTTGTTTTGAGATTTTGGTCACACACACATACAAACACATACACACACACACACACACACACACACATCAGGTGATTGGTGTGTTTCCCAACTCACCACATCTGAGACTCACTCCCATGTGGTTGACCAAGGGGGGATCTGGCTGCCTTAACAACTAGCCACTGAGCTGGACCATATCTATTTTTGCTTTTCCTAATTTGAAGGTTATCTGAACTTCTTTTGGATTCTGAGACCAGAGTTTCAGAGTAATAGAGTACTCCTAAAGATTCCTCCCTGCTGAATGTAAGAAACAAAAACAAAAACAAAATCAATGATGTGATGGGTGTGATGGCTGGGAGAGATACTCTTGGTGCATAGATTTTTTTTTCTTTCTTTCTTTTTTAAGACTGCAGCTTCTGTATTGAGAAAGGTTTACAGAATCAGAGTCTCTGAAAACAGATGATCCCAACTTGCCTTGGAAGGTTTGATCATGTTACAGATTGTGGCTACCACTGCATTGTCCAGTAAAATATATGTGCTTTAGAATTTAAATTTAGAGATATTTTAGTGTCTGCAGTTGTGTCTGAGGAAACTTCCAGATCAACAGTCTGCTTTCTTTCAAATGATAGGCACCAAAAACCATTTTTTCAGTTTGCCCTTCATAAGTTTGAATAAAAGGCAAAAATGCACAGTAGCTCAAAGCAGTCTAGGAAAATTCAAAGCTGCCTTACTATAGAGAAGCAGTCTTAGAGCTTCCTCGATAATCTATCTTGTATATTTTTCTCAGGAATTAAGGGCCTGACCAAGAACTCTAGCTAGAATTGAAATAGATCTTTCTCTCTTTATTTCTTTCATTCTTTTAAAAATAATATTTTAACACATTGTTATAAATATATTAGTTATGACTTTCAATAGATATAAGTAACATTTTTGGTTGTTTTTTTATTATTCTAATTTATTTTATTTATTCAGTCATTGTACATCACTACAGCTTATAACATGAATTATCCAACATGAATACATTTCACACCAGTGCAGATGAAGATGTCATACATGTTATCATCAACAGATATAAGTAACTTTAATAGTTAACCTGATGTTTACTTCAAAAATAATGTTAAATTTAGAAATGATCAAAAATAAATATTAATGTAATTTCCTGTAAATAATCAGTTTCTTATTTTTTTTACAATCTAAAATGTTTGAAATTTGTTGGAGTCATACACATAAATTTGAAGGGTAAAAATTATAGTGCCAAAATCCAAGAGTCCCTCTCCTTCCCTTGAACTCTTAAAAGATAAATATCAGATTCAAGTATGTTGTTCTGTTGCATTACTCAGGGCAGCTTTCAATCAATGGATGTTTTTAACAATTAAAAATTTAAAATTCTGGTTTCTCTTATTTTTCTAGGGTCATATATTTTGTAGTGCTTTTCTACTAATGGCATTGCTTTTAAATCGGGTCCAGAGACTCCTGATCTCAGCAAATATCTTGGTGAATATACGTATGCTTTGGGGCGACTACAACTTAATATTCATAACTCTTGGAATTGCAGAAGCATAAAGGGAAAAGAAGCATTATGATTTCCAAGCTTTAGGTATTGGGGCTAAACAGCTGATGTGAAAAACTTATCAGGGGATTGACAACATTATTAAAGTATCATGTAAAAGCCAAGATCACTCTGAGTTTTGAAAATCCAGGGAAAGAAAAACTCTAGCACTAGTCGACATTTCAATAAAATATGGCTAAGAAGAAAATGCCTTGTATCAAGAGATCTCAGTGGGCTAGCTTTGAGCAAAATAATAAAGCAGAAACAAAGCAGTAAAATAAAAATATATCCCAGTGATGACACTTGAAATTTGAAAATCAATTACGGTGATTTTTGAAACAACATAGAATTAAGTAATTTTATGATGAGTTTAGATGAGAACCAAATAGGTGAGGTACCTGTGTGTATTAGAACTTCTTCTGCCAGAGTTTAATGCTTTCTACTCACAACACTCATCAGAATTAGTCAAGACTCCAACAAATTTTCAATTAACTTTCCTATTTTCTGAAATTACAGTTATAATATACATCACAGTGTGCAGAACACAAATGAGAACTATAAAAACTTGGTACATTCTTTAGGAACATAGGAATTAGTTTTTCTGGAGAAACCTAAAATTAACTTTTTACTTTTAAGGATGAATATTTCATTGCATATCCAAGAAATATCAAATGATATCACATATGTTTACTTCTGCTTCTGTTTATCTGTTTTTGCATTTCTGCTAATACTTCACCCAATGGCCATGCACTACTATATATTTTTACTTAGTGAAAAATATCATGTAGTATTTGTACATTCACATATTGAATACGGGATAAATACATAGACTGGTTTTGCTGGAAAATAGAATACTGGTTTATCAGTGCTGAGAGAAAAATACAAATTTTAAATTTTTTATTATTTATTATTTATTTGTTTTCAGTGATTATTATATTCATTTTTATTCAACTTTAAAATTTTCAGATTAATTTCACATTTTACATAATGTCCTCATCATGATGTATACAATATATATTTTTTTCAACAGAGAACTTTACATTTTTTATCTATTAAATATTTCTTCCCTTTGCGCCTAACCACCCTCTACTACCCACCCTCTACCACCACTCCCTTCCCTCACAGTCTCTGGTATCTATGCACATCCTCTCTACTATCTTATCTTTAGATCTTTGAATTTCTGTTATAGATTGAAGATACCCCGTACATAGTGAATGGGGATATACATTAAGTATCTTTCAAAATCTGGCTAATTTTGCTCAACATTAAATCTTGGGTACTTATCTACTTTGATTTAAATGATAGGGTTTCATTTTTTCTTATAGCTGAGTAATATACCATCATTTTCCAACCCATTCATCACTTTGTAGACACTTGGGTTGGGTCAATGTTTGTCAATTGTGAATAATGCTGCAGTAAACATGGACGTGCAAGTGTCTTTCTGACTGAGTGATTTCTAAATAAAATTTCTAAGAATTTTTCCTATCCCAATTTGGAGAAATCTGGACTAAAAGTAAATAGGTAAACTTAAACCCGTACTTTAAAGAGAAGAAGAGAGAATTAAATCAGTCAAGGTCATCTATTCTCAGTAACCCGTATTTTAAAAGAGCATTTTCAATACCTAATGGTTACTTATGTAAAAGTATACAAAAAGCTACAAATAAATGTTGAGGTAACTATAAAAATATTCTATAAAAGAAAAAATTTGGAAAGAAATGGGCAAAGAAAAGAATCCATTCTGGAAGGAAATAATCTGAGAAGAAAATTTTGCATGAGGCATTCACATTGCATTATATTGGATATTATAATAAGAATATTAAAAAAATATATTAAATATATTAAAATACATTAAAAATATTAAGAAAAAATATAATAGAACAGGAAAACTAGGTAGAACAGAACCAATGAAGTAGTTTTAGATATAAAAGACACTAACACAGAATTATAAATTGATTACATGCCCAGGCCTAGTGGCAGAATACTTAACACAATTGTCTATAATGCTGAGACCATATGGGCAAGTCCAGAACTCAGGTTTCAAGGTCTTCTTGTGCAGACCAGACTCATGCACCTATACCACCCATGATCTCAGCTGGCAGAGGTGGAAGTGAGACTGTGGCATGAAGACCCCATTGGGGGTGGAAGCTTCTCACTGTATTTCTTTCTCTTTCTGAAGAAAATAAATAAATTAAAAAAAATAAGTTAAACATAGTGATACACAACAAAAGACATAACAAAGAAACTGAGGA
>NW_006199814.1:3038510-3039020 GCF_000334495.1 Tupaia belangeri chinensis
TAATTATGGTTATTGTACAATGAAATGGCATAGAGATTAAAGTGATTAAGAGGGCATAATAGGTAGAAACAACAGGTAAACAGTGATCCATCAAAAGAACAATTAGTGTCCCTATAGTAGGGAAGTCAACAGAAAAAAAGGTTTTAAAGTATAATCAAGCAAAATAAGGCAGAAATGAACTACAGATTCAAAGAACAAATTATAGTCTAGGAAAATTTCTCTAGCAATCTACACTAAATTTGGAGGTAAATAAATACTTCTTCAGTCAAAAAAAAGTGTGTGCAGACACGTGTGTGATGCATGCATCATGTACACTCACATGTCGTCGACTGCAGTTCAAGTCCGGGACCTGGTGGCTTAAACTCATGCCAGGCGTATGTGCGTGTGTGCCTAAGATCCCGAGAGGAGAATGGAGGAGAAGGGATTGTGGCATGGCCATCCCCCCGGTGGGTGATTTCTTGCTTTCTGTCTTTTTGTCTCTTTCTGGTGAGCACACGCACCCTATAGCAA
>NW_006199814.1:3039538-3053842 GCF_000334495.1 Tupaia belangeri chinensis
AAAGAGGTATAATTATGGTTATTGTACAATGAAATGGCATAGAGATTAAAGTGATTAAGAGGGCATAATAGGTAGAAACAACAGGTAAACAGTGATCCATCAAAAGAACAATTAGTGTCCCTATAGTAGGGAAGTCAACAGAAAAAAAGGTTTTAAAGTATAATCAAGCAAAATAAGGCAGAAATGAACTACAGATTCAAAGAACAAATTATAGTCTAGGAAAATTTCTCTAGCAATCTACACTAAATTTGGAGGTAAATAAATACTTCTTCAGTCAAAAAAAAGTGTGTGCAGACACGTGTGTGATGCATGCATCATGTACACTCACATGTCGTCGACTGCAGTTCAAGTCCGGGACCTGGTGGCTTAAACTCATGCCAGGCGTATGTGCGTGTGTGCCTAAGATCCCGAGAGGAGAATGGAGGAGAAGGGATTGTGGCATGGCCATCCCCCCGGTGGGTGATTTCTTGCTTTCTGTCTTTTTGTCTCTTTCTGGTGAGCACACGCACCCTATAGCAAAATCCTCCCCCACCCCCACCCCCCCAAAAAAGAAAAGAAACTTTGTTTAAAATGTTACTTCATACTCTTTGTGATTTTTATCATATTTTTCTTTCTTTTTATTTCCAGAGGTCCTGTGCACTCACCAGAGAGAGAGAAAGAACACTGCAATCCTTTTTCCTCTATTTTTCCATCCTGTCAGGATTGGGCCACACAAGCACACATGCCTTGCATAGTGCGAGGAACCAGGGCTTGAACCTCAGACACTATCTGGGATCCATCTCCTATGCACAGTGCTTAACCCTTGCAATATGGGACCAGTGTCATCATATTTTTCTTCATCTCAGAAATATAATTTGAGAGGCTATTTCACTCATGTTAATAAATTTCTATCTAGAGCTCAAAAATTCTGTCAATTCTATTAGGTCAGGTATTATTTTTTAAAACTTTAAAGGATACAAAGCCACACACAACACACACACATAATTTTAAGCTTATTTACTTGTTCCATGAGTGTGAGTGAGACAGAGAGGAAAAGAAAAGAGATGCAGCACCCTTGACAAAGCCTTGATACCATGGTCCAGCTTGCATCATGAGCTCATGGAAGCCTTTGTACACAAGAAGGGCTCTGGGCATGAACCAGTAATCTTCCCATGAGGGTCAGCCTTGAAGAATGTAACATTTTCCACTGCACCACTGTCTGGTCTCGCATTTGAATTTTTTAAAAAATAACTATATTGTGGTATAATTCACATATAATACAATTTACCCTTTTAAAGAATACAATCCAATAGTTTTTACCTTTTCAGTTTTTAAATGCTGTAAAATGCAATAAAAATTAAAATTAGTATTTAATTTTACAAATAACATAGTATTGTTATGAAATCATCTATCTATTCATCCTTCTGCACATAAATATGCATCTTCTTGAGTGATATTGAATTTTATTAATAATAATTGCTTTAGATGGTTAGTATTTGTTTCATTGTTAAATTTTTACTTTTTCTTTTCTGTTTTGAATGAATTAATTAAAACATGTCATTTAAAAATAATTTTAAAAGAAAAAAATTTAAATGAAATTTAAAATGCATTTCTACCAGTGGATGACTTTATAACTGATATCACAGTGTAAGTGACCTTTTAAAAAATACTTTATTTATTTCTTCCATGTGAGAGAGACATAAAATAATTTTACCATATAAGTGCTCAAATTGCATCATTTTTTATGTAATATCTATGGTGAGTTTTTTGTTTTGTTTTAACTCACATCTAAAGTTTTCTTTTTTCTTCTTTTTTAAGAATGATTTTTGCTGGAGGGTGCATGCACTTGCCAGAAAAGCAGAGAAGGAGAAAGTGAGAAATCACCCCCTGGGGGGATGGCCACATTGCAATCCAGTCTCCTCCATTCTCCTCTTAGGACCTTGGACCTTGGGTACACACACACACCACACACACACACCTGTGCACATGCCTGGTATGAGGTGTTTTTTTGTTTGTTTGTTTTGTTTTTTAAGAGAGAGATTTTTGTTTTTTTGTTATAGGGTGTGTACACTTGTCAGAGAGACAGAGAACAGAGAGACAGAAAACAGGAAATCACCACCTGGATGGCCACATTGCAATCCCTTCTCTTCCATTCTCCTCTCAGGATTTTGGGCATGCACCCACACGCTCAGAGTGTTTTAAAACACTGGGTCTGGGACTCAAACCGTGGTCTTTTGTGTGGGAGTCCAATAATGTAAACCTACACTATCTGCTGGTCCCCACACCTAAGATTTTAATGACCTAATAAGTTGTAATATTTCATACTTGAACCAGAGGTAAGTTATCTGAAAGTTTATTAGATGTTAATTTCATTTGCCTAACACCAAATTCTTATTCAACTAGTAAATTCACTCAAGATTTATACCCCTGTTCTCACATCACTTCGGAAATTTATTTTAGCCTATTTGAAAAATTAGCAAATTATTTCCAAGATTAAAAATAGTATGTTTTTCTTCTTCTTCTTCTTCTTCTTCTTCTCCTCCTCCTTCTCTTCTCCTTCTTCAAACAAGACTCATCCAGGATGAAGTTGCGCTTGGCAGATTAAGTATGCTTTGGCTCATGCCTGAAATTCCCTGTCATTTTTTACCTATGTCCAGTCCTTACATACACCTCAACTCACTGCACAGCCTGCCACACACCAATCACCGTGTAGAGAAGAGGTTGGATCTCTAGTATAAGTTGTGGTCTGTGCCTGACACATGGAATTTAGCAGACAAGGGCATGGACTGTGGAGGTGAACTGCTCGGCTTTGATTTCTGGAATCATTACTTACCACCTGTATGACCTGAGTTCTTGTTCCTCAGTTTTTTCACTTTTTTTATGAGGGTGCTAACAATGCCTACCTAATAAGTTCGTGAGAGTTGAATGAGTTAACGTCAATCAAACAGTTTGGTATGGCCTGGCACACATTAAGCATGATGCCTTAAGTTTTTATCTTTATCATGGTAACAAGAAGTATCAAAGTATATGTTAGTGTCCATTTTAAAATCTTCTAACATAGCTAACAAGTGAGACTATTAGAAATATGCTGTGTTACTTCAAAAATCATTTTAGACAGTCAAAACTTAGAATCTATAACTGTAGAACACAATTTAGTAAGCTGAATGTACAGTTTGGATTACCCAGGGCAATCTCAGTTTGCCCAAGAAAATCTCAGTTTATGCTTATTGTCCTGGTACCTATATATATATATATATATATATATATTGCAATAGAATCTTTTTCACTCTCAGAAGTAAGCCAGCGAGGATGATTACTATTATGTCTGTAATTAAGGTGTCAGAATTGTATCACTTGGGCGAACTTGGTTAAGGTTAGACTTTAAGCTTAGTTTTTAACTAATGCTACCTATGAGAATTTATAATAAAATTTTTCTTAGTCTTAAAAAAATGCTCGTTAGTGGGACCAGCAGATGGCCTAATGATTACATTGTTAGACTCCCACATGGCCGACCATGGTTTCAAGGCCCAGACCTAGCAGCTTTAAACTCACACTGGGTGTGTGTGCGTGCATGTCCCAAATCCTGAAAGTAGAACAGAAAAGGGATTATGGCATGGCCATCTCCCCCAGGGGGTGATTTCTCACTTTCTGTCTCTCTGGCAAGTGCATGCTCCCTATACCAAAAATATCTCTAAAAATTAAAAACACTTGTAGCAATAAGAATCATACTGTAGATCATTCAACAAATATTTGTAGAGTGCTTATTTTGAGACCAAAAACAACAACAAGCTCCCTGCTTGTGGAGTTTATCATTTTATGAAAAATGTTGCTAACGAACAAGTAAACAAGTATCTGTAATAATACCTAATACACAGTAGGCATGCAATAAATATATTTAAGTCCTTTTAAGTAAACAGATAAGATTAATTTTTAAGAAATGAACTGAATAAAATGAAGTGATAAGAGAAAAGGAGCATCTGGATGTTATACAAAGTACAGAATTTTCTCAAAATGACCCTAAGTGTTTGTTTTGGAATGTCTGGACTTGGAAGTGATAGCTGGGACTAGCCCCACTCCCAGTCCCCAGTTCTTCCCATAGTGAATGATCACCTCTGGCGGGCAAGCTATTGGGTAAGATATTGGACAAGTCTCTCTTCACAGGAGAACAGTGTTTTGCTCCACTCACATCTCCATATGTTGGTATTTGAAGTTTGCAGATAATTTTTGATCTGTAACAATTGATCTCTTGAATGCAGATAATCTGATATCCAGAAAATTTGCTATCCTTCCTTAATAAGGTCAGCACTCTAATACCCATCTTATGACAGAGGATTCTCTGGCTAACTGGATTCTCTACTGAATTATGGACCCACACTGCATTTTCTACATAATTCCTTCACCCAGAATCCCGCTGTATACAGGTGATGGAAGAATCAGGTATATCCCTGCCTTTTTCTTGATGATGCTGAACTTGAAGGGCTTTGTGGTTTGTTTGTTTTGTTTTGTTTTAGTATTATATTATACTAAAAGCAATGATAAAGTATTAAAAAATTAAATTCATTTGATTTAAGATTATTCTGATAGTTATGTAGATGATGTAGAACAAGAATGAATATAAGAAGGTCAGTTAGGAACTTCCTGTGACATCTAAATAGACAGACTGGCTTATACTAGCATAATGGAAGCAGAGATTTGAGAAAGTGGAATAATTTGAGATATATTTATAAGAATTTTAGATGAATTAAATATATGAGAAGGGTCAAAAAAAATCTCTGTTGTTTGTTTTTCTTTGCACCACTTAATGGAAGGAGTAATTTTTCATAATAAGAACAGCTTGGTTGGAATTAAATCAGGGGCTCTCTTTTGCATATATCATGTTTGAGATGCCTATTAAACACTTAAGTGGAGACACTAAGCAGACATCAATATAAGACAGGGTTTTAAAAAAGGGTGGGTTAAAATCTAAAATTGATACTTACCAGCTTGTAAATTATATTTTAAAAGCCATTTGACTAGATATAATCACTTAGGGAGAAAGTGAAGAGAGAAATAAAAGGTGGTACCAGGATGGAATCCTGAGATATTTCAAGATTTAGATTTTGGATAGAGAAAAAAATCATCAGAAAAGGAGAAAAAGGAAAACCATCAAAAGTTGAAGAATGTGATGATCAAGGAAGTCAAGAGTGGAGACTATTTCAACAAGAAGGGAGGATATTACTGTGTGGGTACCTTCTCTTAGGCCAAGTAAATAAAGCACTCACAAGTGTGTGTTGGATTTGGCCATACAGGACACATGGACAAATTGACAAGAACAGCTTAACAGGAAGGCTGGAAATGGATATGGAGCTATATTGTCCAGGATGGAGCGTAGGAGTGGTGATATAACAGCACAGCATTCAACATGATGCAGTTTTGCCTTTAAAGGCAACAGAGCCAATCGATAGTATTGAAAAGAGGAGAGAATCATTGAAAAGTTGTCTGTAAATAGGAGATACTGGGGCATAAGTACAAGCTGAAATAAAGGACAGATGTGCTTGATGAGGTAAAGACAGGCCCTGTAAATAGGGGATACTGGGCCATAAGTACAAGCTGAAATAAAGAACCAGTGGACAGATGTGCTTGATGAGGTAAAGACAGGCACTAACTGAAGAACTAACCAACCCCCACAGGAAGATATCAGAGAGTGAAACCCAGAGAACCTTTGGAGGTATTTTCCTTTGGGAGTCATGGAGGTACTGGTTGAATAAATGTTGACTAAAGAAGAGTCAGAGATGATGGATACCAATGTGGGTAAGTTTGCATTATTGGAAACATTCCTTCCTGAGAGTTTTCTTTTCTCAGTGAAGTTACAGAGTGTTAGAATGGGTGAGGTTTGAAAGAAGACAGCTAGCAAGGAAGTGGCAGCCTCAGGTAAACACCCACAAATAATCAAATTTGACCAACAACCTGAATGAGCTTGCAAGTTAATTCTTCCATAGAGCTTCCAGGTAAGAGCCTGGCCCGCCCAACATCTTGATTTCAGCCTTGAATCTAAGCAGAAAATCCAACCAATTTTACTCAAAATTCAGTCCTATATAACTGTGAGGTGGTAAATGGATGTTGTTTATTAGCCAGGAAGTCTGTGGCAATTTGTCCTTCAGCAATAGAAATCTAATATGAGTAGTTATTCTTAGATTAGGGAAGTTATATTTGGGAAAATCATATATTTTTTAACATATTAGGTCATTGGAAAAGTCATGATATATTTTTTTCTATGCAAGAAATGTGTCATGACTTTTCCAAGGACCCAACAGTTGTATGTTCAGTAGAGATATATGGTTATTAATATAAAGTAAAATAAGATGTTCCATTTATAATATGATACAATATTCAGCTTCAGGCATAGTGAGATAGGATATTTGGGTTCAATCATGATTACGGTTTTGATAGCTAAGTATGAAAGAAGATGACGAGAACAAGTGTTTTGCAAGGGAGTAATTATAATAAAGTATAATAGGATCTAAGTGAAGGAGAATGAATATAAAATTTGGAATGGGGATGATGGATAGTAAGGAGTCAAGTCACAATCAGTGAATTATAAAAATCAATGACAGACAAAGTGTTTGATGGGAGGTGCTGATAACCAGTCACATGCTTGAAGTCAGTGCAGGTAGTGATTTCAAGACCTAGGGTATGGATATCAGAGTATAAGGAAACTCATTAGGAATGAAAGGGTAGAGAAACTGAGATGCCAAAAGTGGTTCAGTCCTATAGATGGCAAATTACCAAAAATGAAGACATTACTAGGCAAGAGGTAGACAGATCAAATTCTCTAGTAACTGGGGGAATCAACTAAAAAGAAGGTTAATAGTTTCTGATACCAAGGAGAGACAGCAAGTATATCTGATGGCAGAAGCTCTAGTTTTCCAAGAAAGAAGCAGCATCAGTAGAAAAGAAAAGAGTATTATCTCCTAATCCTGAAGGACCAGATTAAGAGAGAAAATAAAGTTCACTCTAGTGTAATCCAAGGGAAGCAGTGCTCTCAATGCAGCCAGCTTTCAGTCACAGTGAGGTGGTGAAGAGAACATTCAGTGAAGATGCTGAGGAGAGGAGTTTACTGATCCCAGATCTTGAATCTCAAGAAACACAGAGAAAGAGCTTGGGGTGGGAAGGCAGAGGGAGACTTAGTGGTCACGGGAGTGAACCAGGTCAGTTTAAGGTGCAGTCATTTTTAAATTTAGAAGGGCCTCTAAGGAGAAACCAGGAATGGGAATTTGAAAGAACCAAGATAATTACTCAGGGAAAAGTGATGCACTCTAATCACAGAAATTATCTGCATGTTCTTGTATCTATAAATATTGAGAATATGTTGTTTTTGATTCAGTTTGATAGTACTTGTTCTCTGTCTCCTTATAACCAGTTACAGAAATAACCCTCCTTCTTCTCTAGCCTGTGCCTCTCATTTCATTGACCACAAGAAGAGACAGCCAGACTTAGTTAGCTGGTTATAGTAGAGGTTATAAAGTAATATGGGCAGAGCCATTAGTGATGGCACATTGCCTTGGAAGTTTGGGCTTACATAAGGAATGGTAATAATCTGGAATATGACTCAGTTGTAGTTAGTGCTATCTCTTAAAAGGAGAAAGTAAAATATTCAAGACATCTAACCAGATACATAGCATTTGGGAGTCTATTTCTCTTCCTGAGAGCTCCCAATGGTATTCAGGTATGGGAGGAGAATGCTGAAGCAGTGGCCACTTACACTACTTCATTGTTCAGCAGTAATCAGCCCAGAAAAGCATAAGTGAGACGCTCTCTCTCTGTGTAGTTTTGGCATAAAAGAAATCAACTGATATGAATAAAATTTGTACATGAATGGTGATAACATTCAAACCTGGTCCCTGAACAGGATTGTACAGTGCCAGCTTAGTCAGTAGGATTCACCATTCCAAAAGGCACTGTGACAGCAGACTTCCGAAGAAGGAACAAAGGCATGGGTCATAATTTGTAGTTATTTTAATATTCCTTTAGTTTTGCTTATTTAATTCTAGTTTTCCTATTTCAATTTCTATATTACTGAATCAAATTAAATTTTTAAAATAAAAATACTGCTTTGATATGCATAGCGAAATGAGCACTAGTCAAGCTAATTGGCATATCCATCTCCTCACATATTTATCTTTCTCTGCTGTTTTCTGATGGTTACAGCTCCTGAAATTTCTCTTAGCAAACTTACAGTATATAATACAGCCTTATTAACCATCATCCTCCTGCTGCATATTAGCTATTGAGACTTGTTCACCTCATGTAACTGGATTTGGTAACCTTTGACCATCATCTCCCCGTGTGTGCCTCGCTCCCCACCTGACCAGTTCCTGGTAATCACTGTTCTATTCTCTATTTTTACATGTTCAATGCTTTTAGATTACACATTTTAAGTGATATACAGTATTTTTCTTTTGACATGTATCACTTATTTTACTTAACTAACTTTTGCAATGATCCTTTGGTCTTTAAGTTCTTAGCCATTAACTCCAACTTTCTCTCTTCTTCGGACAATGTGAAGTGACTCAGCTACGGCAAAAAATTAGCTCTGAATAAGAAAGACATTCATGCCTTGGATTTTTAAAATTTGATTATTTATTTATTTCATGAGAGAATTAAACAGAGATAAAAAGGCACCACCCCACATGAGGTCATCAGACTGCATCCTATAACCCAGTCAGTCACGGTCAAAGGAATGTGTCTGTGCCTGGCGTGCACAGGTAGACCTCGGGACACAAACCCAGGCCTTTCTCGTGGCCTCAGCATTGCAGAAGGTTGAATTACCTCTGTGTCACCATGCCTGGAGTCTCCACGTTTTGACTTCTTGCCTCATTGAAAGCATTTTCTCTCTCTCTCTAACTCTGTATATGAGACATATATTTAAATGTTTTCACATTTTTCCAAGTATGACAAGTTATTTGCATTTAAGATTATATCAATAGAAATGTAGCATTATTAGTCAGCAAGATAATTTTATAACTTCCAAATTTGTCATTTTAAATGCAGCACTATATTTCAAGTGCAAGATTGGCAAAATATGTCAAAGTACCTAAAGACTAAAAGTACCTAAATATCTGATGAACAGAACTTCACAGATATTTATTTTTTCTCTCTGTCTCTCTACATTGCACCAAATTTGGTATTATTAAATGTGACATTTCACCTATCATGTTTTAAGCTTCTTCAGGGAAAAGAAAAATAGAACAATTTTTCTCTTTAGGAGTAAAGGACCAGTGTTATGTTGTTATGGTAACCAAAGTTGTAAAACATTTAGAGAAAGGTAGTTCTTTAAAAGTTGCCATAACTTGGTAATCCTGCACTAACAATGCCCTGTTCTTAAAATGTATCCATTGTTACATGATTATAATTATCCCTAGAATGCTCCAAAAGATTTCTAGAAGAATGGCTTCTTTAGAGTTGTTAAAAATTAACAAGCCCAATATTTATTACTCTATTAAGAAAATTATTTTCAGCATTCACAATGTTTAGTATATTAAAATTTATTTCCCAGTAATTTATGCATATCTGGAAACATATATTGAAAGTAAATACCACTTATAGCTAGGAAGGGGACTGTACACTATTTGTCACTCATGCTAACTTACACCTATAAACTAAATTGTGAGTGGAAGGGGAAATCAATATTTTCAGTGGCTCATTCTTTTTTGACAGCCTACTTCGATATCATGAATGTATATAATTTTTAGAAGTTTATTTATTTACTCCATGAGAGAGGCAGAGAGAGAGAAAGGCATCCCCAGCAGGGTCTTCATGTCATGATCCAGTGTCCACTGGCTGGAGTCAGGCACATGTGCACAGAACATGCTTAGGAAGGTCCCAGAATATAAACCCAGGATCTTATGTGGGTCCAGTTGGCATTATTGCTGTATCACCACCCAGCCACTGATAGAATTCTAGTATAATAAACCGAATGATTATGTCACATTCTGTACATGTGTTAATATTTAACTGTCAATTGTTTCATCCCATTTCTAGAGGCAGAATTCTGATCTTCTTTCTAATATATGTGAAATTTTATTAACTACAAATTAGAGATACTACCACTACATTACTTAGAAGCTTTATGGATATATTTATACTTAGCCATGATTTTAGAAGCAAAACACAATGAAACATCCCAAAGACTAATATATTGGTTCTCAGAAGTGTCTGTGGACCTTTCCTAAGCACGGATTTAAGCTTCACAGCCCCAGAGGTTCTGATTCAGTATGCCGGAGATGGTCCTCTGATACCTTTCTTTTAGAAGTCACCCTGGTGACTGGGTAGCATCATTATTCTTTGAGTTCCTTTGAGAAAGAAAGCATATTTTTGTTTTTGTTTTTCTAATTTGCCAGATGGCACATGTGTTCACTGGAGACAGAGAGAAAGAGAAAGAGGGAAAGTAAGAAACACCCCCCCATGGGGCATGATCATGCAGTAAGCCCTTTTCCATTTTTGCTTTCTTTCAGGATTTTAGGCACGCACACACACATGCCTGGTCTGGGACTCGACCATGTGGTCATCTCTGTATGATCCAGCCATGTTAATGACCAGGCCACAGGCTTGGCCGAAAGGAAGCATCTTTTTAAACATTGTGAATATTGCCAAAGTTTCTGAAATGGGAACATATAAGAATATCCTAAACTTTGTACAAAAACTTTATTATTTCTGAACTCTAACAATACTTTCAAAGTGAATCTGAAAAGGATTCTCATGCCCATTCAAAACAGTTTGTGAATACTTTTGACTGGAGGATGACTCTGCGATCCTTGGAGAAAACTGGTCACTTTCATAACAGAGTGGGCTAAAAGCCTTACTGTTTTGACCTGCCATGTAAATTTCACTTGAGCTACATGTTTTTAAATGGCAAGAATTCAACTTTAGGGGCTGGCAGATGGCATGGTGGTTAAGGGTGCTGGACTCTCACATGGCTGACTGCAGTTCTAGTCCCAGACCTTGCAGTTTGCTTTCTCACTTTCCCTCTCTCTCTCTCTCTATCTCTCTCTCTCACTCTGTCCCTCTCTGGTCAAATTAAAAAAATAAGTAAATAAAATTAAATTAAAAAAAATTCAACTTTAATCACTCACTTTCTAGCTTCCCTGGGAAAGTCTGAAGTTCTGGCAGAATAGGGCCTGCTTCCCCACTGAGGCCAGGTGGTGCTGGCCCTTCAAATGCAGCCAGGCTCTCCACCTTGCCACTGCTGCACCTATGAAACCACGTGCTGGTGCTAACTTGCATGTGTCCCTCTTAGCCAGGGACAGCATACTGAGCATGTGGCCTATATGGCTGCACTGGACCCTGAAAATTAGGCATCCAGCACAGCCACTCCTGTCTGTCTCCTGGAGAATGGGGGATGCACTTGTGCACTAGCTGCTGTCTTTTACATCTAGCTACCTCCCCTACCATTTCAAGATTTAGCTCGAGCAGTTCCCCTCTATCCTCATCCCCAGGAGGGTCTACTAGAACAACCAGGCTGATTGGACTGCCCATTTTACAAGCTCCTGTAGCCCACGTGTATTTCCAAAACAAAATGCTCACACTATTATATTGAAAATGTGTCTGTGTTTCTTCCACTAATACCAAAGGTAGGGGGTTGTTGCACATGCGAACTATGTGCTGGCAGAAAACATGTTGAGAGCCATAGTATGTAAATCCCATAAGGGCAGGGAGAGTGTCTTCTGTCATTCATTTAAACATGCACACATGCACACACACACACAGATGCATTGAGTTCCCACTTTGGACCATATTATATCTGTGGATTTCGATAAATATCACAATGTGTGTGATAAAGGCAAAGTCCTGGCCTTCAAAAAGCTTCCATGTTAGTACCCAGAACATAACAGGTATTAATAATTATTGAATTTTCTTTGAAGGTTTATATATGTATTTCTTCCACGAGAGAGAAAACAAAAACAAAAACAAAAACAAAAATAAAATCAGGCACCCCCCCCCGCCCCCAACCAGGGTCCTCTTGATGCATTCCATCCCCAGTCTCAGCCAGCGGAGATCACAGACATTCATGCACACCTGCCATGTTCAGGGAGGTTCAGGATGCAAACGCAGAACCTTTCCAGGTGAATCCAGTTGCAGTCCTGCTGTGCCCCTACCTGGCTCCATTAAGCTCTTGAAATCAAAAGAAAAGTACCATTTCTGAGGCATTCTAATGCTTGTTTTATTTTCCTTCCTGCTATGAAGACAAAGTGATCAACTTAGGGCAGGCTCTGAGCAGGGAGCCACATCAGCTAGTATTTTACAAACTAAAGATGAAAAAGATCAAAACAAAATTTGGCAGCAGATGTAATATGAAACTGTCAGAACCGAGGTGCCTCATTTAGAGGTGAGTAACGGAACAAAATGGAGATGAAATAGAAATGACTGAGTATGAAACTGCATTTAAGGGGAGTGGGAGTGGGGAAATAGGTCAGGGAAGATTTGTGTAGAGAGTAAGGTACTAGAGTACTTCTTATCGATACAAATTCCATTAATATCCCTCAAGAACAAGAGCTACAAAAAATAAGATAAACCTGAGTGGGAAACTTAACAGTTAAAGGCAGGCTAAAAGGTGAGTCAAAGAATGAATAAAGTCATCTAAGTCTCCCCCAGAAATAGATATTAAGCTTTTCTTAGTTAAGATCACTGTGAAAAGTCAAGAGTTTCATTCGCTCGAAAGGAAAAATCTTGTAACATACATAGTATTTAGTTTTCTGTCTTCACAGAAATGGAAATAAAGGAAATGCAAAGGAGGGACAAGCAGAAGTTCACTTGAACAGTGTCTGTGTAAACAGAGAAATTTTCATTTTTCGAGTTATCAGTTTGTGTGGCAACTACTGGAACACTTGAGGATAAATTAATGCTGTTTTGGTGTGATCTCAATACTCCATAAAAATATGTGACAAAGATTGCCATGCCCCCCACTTAGATTCCAAGAGGCTAGGTACATAAAATTCAGAGTACTTCATTTTTAGATGAAATGTTTTTATGTATCTATCAGCTCATTTTACAGAGATCCTCCAGTTATACCTGTCATTTTTAACCTCTGGAAAATAAAAGTAAATTAAAAGTCTGAAACTTAAGTTTTAAGATAACTTTTCTTGAAATATAACTCATATTCAATAGAAAATGAATAGCAAGCAGAAGAAAACATGGGAAATGAAATGTTTACTAATTCTATTCCCCTTTTATGAAACTCATTTGCATTTTGGTGTACGTTTTTTCAGACTTCCATGACATAAATTTTTAAAATACTTTATCTTGCCAGTAGATTATCCTTCTATATCAGCAATTAAGATGCACACAGTTGCATTGTGTAACGGAAAATGAGTACTTAACCAATCCTCTACCTTGATCATTAGGCTACTATAAATATATCATTAATGTAATGAACCTTGTGACATGCATTCTTCTCCCTATAATGCTTATGTATAATTCAGAATATTTAGGGGTGTTATGATTACATAGAAATCTACATGTTTTCTGGACTTGATTTAGTTTGCTCAGTTTCCTTTGGGAAAAGTTGTATGGATTTATATTCCATTCTTTTTTGTTTGTTTTAAGAGAGATTTTTGCTATAGGATGTGTGTGCTTGCCAGAGAGACAGAAAAAGAGAAATCACCCCCAGGGGAGATAGCCACGTTGCAATCCCTTCTCTGCCATTCTCCTCTCAGGATCTTGGGCATGCACACACATGTGCCTGGCATGAGTTTTAAGTCAACCAGGTCCGGGACTCGAACTGCAATTGACTACGTGGAGGTTCAGCTACATAACCATTATGCCATCTGTTGGTCCTATATACCACGCTTACAATGAGAGGACCTATCCTTACATACTCAGACGAGTACTGTAGAGCACTGTTCTTATTCTGCCCTGAATATATAATTTTATAAAACATAATAACTTTTGTGGTTTAATTTTGTATTACTTTAATTATTAGTGATTTTGGTTTATTAATAATTGTTTCTAGTCTTCTTGCTTGAATTTCTTATTTAAGTTCTTTATTCATTATCTATTAAACTATTTGTTTTTGTATTATTAGGCGAATATACTTTAAAGATTTTTAAAATTTTGGGGGACCAGCAGTTAGTGTAATGGCTATGTCACTGGACTCCCATGTAATTGACTGCGGTTCGTCTCAGATCCAGTGGATGAAACTCATGCTGGGCACGTGTGCATGCGTGCCCATGATCCTAAGAGGAGAAAGGAGGAGAAGGGATTGCAGCGTGGCCATCCCCCCTGGGGGGTGATTTCTTGCTTTCTGTCTCTCTGTCTCTCTCTGTCTTTCTGGCAAGTACACGTGCCCTA
>NW_006199814.1:3053852-3124956 GCF_000334495.1 Tupaia belangeri chinensis
GGCAAGTACACAGGCCCTATACAAAAAAAAAAAAAAAAAAGAACCCTCTCAAAAAAATTAAAAAAAAAAAACCTCAAAAAAAAAAGATTTTTTTAATTTATTGATTCCATAAGCAAAAGACACAGAGATGTAGAATCCACTACAGTGTCTTGAAGCTGACGTTGACTCCCAGATTCAGCCAATCCAGAGCATGAGCACATGTGTACTTGTTATACTCAGGGAGGTCTCTGGACACAAACCAGGGACTTACCCATGTCGGTCAGCCTGACAGTATGTTATGTCTTACCTCTACACCACCATCTGACCCCCAGCAAGAACACTTTCAATATTAACATTAGGTCTTGGTTATATGTGCTTTGCTCCAAGCTTACTAAATTTCTATACAGTAATTTGAATTTCAGAAAATGGTGTTTGTTTGCTTTTTCACATGGTTTTAAGTAATAATAGCAATGATTGATTCATTTCTATCTTGCCATGCTTTTTGCTAAGGATTTTAACTGTGGATGATGGTAAAATTCTCACTATCATTTTATTTAGATACTTTTATTATATATATTAAGTAACCAGGGAACATAGGGTCAACAGAAGGAGGTGTTTTCAGAGTTCAGAGGCCAGAGTCATCAGGTGGGAAATAGAACTGAGGGAGGGTTGCCAGGTGAGAGCTGGGACTGCAGACAGAAGAGCCACCTGGTAGGAGACAGTCCAAGAAGAAAATAAAGCTACCATCCTGTCAGAAAAGTCCTCCAAGTACCAGCTTTGGTGGTGCAGGAGGTATGGCACCACTATGTGATACTGGAGCCATGTGGGAGACCCCAGTTCAGATCCCATGGTTAACCTGAACATGCTGTGTGCTCCCATGACTCTGGCTGGCTGGGAGGTTGGAGGTGTGATAGTAGCCTGGTGAAATCCTGTCAAAGGTAACTTTCTCTCTCTCATTTGAAATAAAGAAATAAGCTTTTAGAACAAGTTCTCTAAGTAGAGATGAGGGTGATTCTTGGTAGCTCCTGGTTTTTCCCTTCTTCCCACTTTCATACTCCTGCTAGTGTCTCCCCAGTTCTGAACCCAGGCAGAAGCTAGCTGACAGAGGAGCTTGGGAAACAAGGGTAGGACAGTGGAAGAGCAAGGAAAATATATGTGAACAAAAAGGCAAATTACCAGTACACATTTATACTGTGGTAGGCTATGTACTGCTACATTATTAAATCTTCTTTTATTTTTTCTTTTACAGTTGTGTTCCTACACTAGTAAAAATATTTAGTTCTATTTTTATCTTTTAGTATCTATATATTAATGTTCTTCCTCATTTTTGTTAATATATATCCTTGCCTATTTTTTCCCGTCTACTATTCCAAATGAAATCTAGAATTTCTTTTCCTAAGGTTGTAAAAATATTATAGTTACGTTTAGAGGTTAACTTCTGAAGAACAAGGAATAGTTTAGAAGCAAAGGAATGATTGCCTTGCTGAATCTTATTAGTAACACAATAAACTTTGTATGAACAGATTATAAAGATTTTATTTCTGGCCAAATTTATAAACTTAATACAATTCCCAAAATGGTATAAAAAATAATGTTCTAAGCTATTTCCAAATGATTCTGGAATCTTTGGGGAAAATATAGTAGAAAAATATTCTGAGAGAAAAAGTAAACACATTTATTTACTTAAATTTCCACATTTTAAAACATATTATAAATGGTACAATATGAAAAATGTTTTAAAAAACCTAATTTTTTATTAAAAATTTTCTTAGCATTTTGTATTGCTATTTTAATTATGATCTTTTTTTCTTATTTTATTTTTCTAATATATGTACCTTATTTCTACCATTAAAATGATTATTTGACTTTTCATTATTATTATTGGCTATTTAGCTCTTTCACTCCTTGATTTTATTTAGGTGAATTATATTTTTCTAGGAAGACTTAGAAATTTTCAAACTTACCTTCATGTTGTTGTTAACTTAAAAAATTGCTAGGTTGGTGGCATGGAATAATAAGACAGGGCAGCTCCACAGGCTGAAGCCACAAGGGAGCATGGTGAGACCCAGGATTGATTCTCAGCTTCACTTCAGGACAGAGTGTGGTGTCATCTGCCTGTGGTCCCAGCTATGCAGGAGGCCAGGACTGGAGAACTGGAAGATTGAGTCTGGACTGGGCAGCATCACAAGATCCTGTCTGAAAGAGCTGGTTTGGTGCCATATTCCAATCCTGTCTCAGCCTCCCAGCTGCTGGAACCATAGAAAGGTAGACCATGATTGGGTACATGGCAAGACTGTCTTTAAAAAGAAGAAAAAATTCTCCTAAGTCTGTGTTGTGATCATCCCATCTTGTTAGTGTATATGCCAAGTAAAATGCTTTTGTTTCGAGTGACAGAAAACTCAGCTCATGTTGGCTTAAGCAAGAGTGGCAATTCATTGATGCGCTTTGCTGAAAATTTAGTTAGATCTCACTTCAGGCATTACTGAATATAGGGGCTCGCAATACGGTGTAGAAAAATCAATTTTCTCCCTTTCATATCCACTCCTTCTCTTTTGCCTACAGTCTCACATATGTCCTTATGTCTTGAGCTAGCAGTCAGGCTCTCCCAAGATCAGTTATTTCTAGCTTCAAATAGAGTGTAAAAGAGCAAGAGCTTTTCCTTCAGCAAATATCCTGAGTCATTCTCTCGGGACCAGCACGGGCCTTGTGGCTGTACATTATCTAGTTCCTACAGGCACTGCTGACTGGCTTAGGTGTAAGTTACACACTCCTTCTCTCAGGTAGGTGGGAATTAGCTCTTGAATGCATGGGATGGTTAGGGTAACTCATTGAATGAAAATCAGGTTGTCTGTGTGTGTTCTCTTTAGTTCTTGATAAGACTGAAGACTGGCTTGATGGTTTGTCTACAGCATTTTTTAA
Source organism: Tupaia belangeri chinensis (assembly GCF_000334495.1). NCBI lineage: Eukaryota > Metazoa > Chordata > Mammalia > Scandentia > Tupaiidae > Tupaia > Tupaia belangeri. The sequence continues at coordinate 3,056,751 of NW_006199814.1, forward strand.
TTATTTTTTTTTTAGACTAAGTACTTGGATTTACTTGAAAAACTTAAGTTTTATAAAATCATGAATTTCTACCTTGGCTTTAATTATTCTTTTCTCTTGCCATCTTTAGTTCTAATTTATCAGTGTCATTCTAACTTCTTGATGTGAATGTCGTAAGTTTCTTATTTGTTTATTTATTTATTTATCAGTTTTTAAATTAAATAAAGCTAACTAGGCAGAAACCAGCAGATGGCCTAATGGTTATGTCACTGGACTCCTGTGTAGTTGACAGTGGTGCAGGCATGCCCAAAATCCAGAGAGAAAAATGGAGGAGAAGGGATAGTGGTGTGGCCATCCCCAATGGAGGGTGATTTCTTGCACTCTGTCTCTTTGTATCTGCAGTGATTACACACCCCTATAGCAAAGATCTAAGAAAAAGAAAACAAACTAATCAGGCATATCATGGTAATATATTAAGAAAAGCTTGGGACCAGAAGATGGCAATGGCGTAATGGTTACATTGTTGGACTCCCACGTAGTCAACTACAGTTCGAGTCCAGGACCCCGGGACATAAATCTCACACTGAGAATGTGTGTGTGCGTGTGTGTGTACCCAAGATTCTGAGAGAAAAATGGAGGAAAAGGGATTGCTGCATAGCCATCACCCCTGGGGGTGATTTCTCGCTTTCTGTCCCTACGAGTGCACATGCCCTACTGCAAAAATCTCTCTACACAAGAAAAACTTTACAGTTAAATTTGGTGCTAGATAAATCTCAGCATCTTATTTATTCCAACTCAACTTGCTGACCACTTTCCAATTGTCATGAGACATAAAATTAATGGAGAGCAATTTCATCAAATTGAAACAGAAGGTTGTTAGTTTCCTATGAAAGATGTTCGGTAAAGTGGTATCCTTGAACTTCTCCACAAGTGACATTATCTACAATCATGAAGTTAGGGTCCTTTTGATATAATATGACATAGGTTACGAAGTTAGACTAATGAGTGTAATAAACATAAATACATTGTTTTTTTCACTGAAGTAAGAGCCATAAAAATCTAATGCAAATTATTTATGTAGTCATACATTAAGCTATTTAATATCCTATTTATAAACTGGAGTTCTATACCACTAAATCTTTTCCTGTGGTTTTGATGACACTTATTCAACTTATATGTGCTAAACACACCCTAGGTACTCCTTAGGAAATAATAAATTGCTTAATATTAAGAATAGCCACCCTTGGCCAGGAGGAAGTGTAATGGAGTGAAGCAGTCCATAATTCTTTTACTCAGGCATTTAATTTAACTAACAACAATGATGCCCTTTATGTCCAGGGCAGCCTATTTTTTCATAAAATTAACAACATGAATGTTCTTATAGGCATATGTTTTATTAATAACTGTGGCATATTTCTTACTGAATATTTTTGAGCATTCTCTTTAAGTTACCCTGCCAAACATCACCAGATCCTGTAGCATTTTTGTTTTCCCCAAAAAAACCTGTGTAAATACATTTCATTATTCTTCTGAATAAAATGAAATAACTTATAGCAGCAGTTGTTAGATTATAGTCAAGAAGGAAGCCACTTGGACACAGCTGGCGTTGCCTGTGAGTAAATGAGGAAGACCCAAGATGAAAAACCTTTCACCTTCCAATGCAGTCTGACTAGAGCACAACCAAGGTTAATTTACAAAACAGCATGATAGTTGACTCTGATGATGCTTCAACACATTAATCTTGTTTCTAAGTGGCAGACTACAGAAAATCTTGCCTCAGCCACCTTATGAAACCACTCTACATAAACAAACATGAAGTGACATTTCTAAAGTACATTCAAGTATAACTTTTGGAAGAATATAGCAGTTAATGATACAACTGGTAGAACCAGATTACCCAGGTTCGAGTCCTGCCCCTATTGGCTTTGTGACCTTGAGTGGTTGCTGCATCTCTCTATGCCTCAGTTTTCTGTATTTGTAAAGTGGGAAAAATAATTGAACCTATCGCATAAGCAATTCTAGTTAATTGTATTGCTAATAACAGAAACTATCTGGGACTAGCAGATGGCGTAATGATTATGTTTCTGGACTCCAACATAGTCAGCTGTGGTTTGAGTTCTGGACACTGTGGTTTGAAACTCACACCTGGTACATGTGCATATATGCCCAAAATCCCAAGAAGAGAATGGAGGAGAAGGAATCACAGCATAGCCATCCCCCTGGGGGGTGATTTCTTGCTTTCTTTTTCTCTCTCTGGCAAGCGCATGTACCCTGATAGAATACTTTCTCTAAAACTATAAATAAATAATAGAAAATATTTGAGATAAAGTGAATCTTAAAAATAGAGGTTATTCAGTTCATTATTTGGAGGTTTTAAATCCAGGGGACCTCGCAGGTGGCATTCTTCCAGCTGCATCATAACATGGCAGCAGGAAGGAGAGTGTGGTCCATGTTCCATGTGTGTTCTGCCTACCTCATTTCCTGTCTTTAGAAGTCCACCAGGACTAGTCATGGAGGCTCTGCCTTAACTTCCTAGTCACAAATCTTCCCCAAAAGCCACTTTTCAACACCATAATTAAATCAAATTTTCATCCTCATAATACCATTCCAGTGGCTCAACACGTGAATTTTTGGAGACATATTCAAACTATAACATAAGCTTATTAATAATATTGAATGAGTTAATATACCTCAAGACCTGTAACTACATGTACTCTAGAGTAAGAGTTACTATTTCATATTTCCTTTTTTAATGAGGCTGCTCATACAGGTCCTCTACCTCTGTCTAATGTTTTGGATCCCTATACAGTCATATGTATAATATGTGGATATTTAACGCAGCGAAGCCTGGAATTTGGAAGAACATTCACATACCAAATTGAACACATGGCTGATAGAGCTTTTGTGCACTGGGCATCTCCTTAGGCGTCAAAGGAAAGCATTAGGAATAACAGGAGAAAGGATTTGGTGATTAATCCCTCAAGGTTTCCAATCTTCTCAGTCTTCTTTAGCTAGAGAAAGTAACCCCTCAAAACAATAGGCAGGACTGAGAAGACAATAACTCCTAAGGGGCCTGTCAGCTAGAGTGGGTGAAGTGACTTCCTGGTTGAAGCCAGATCATTGCATGAGCTCTGTGGGGCTCTCAGAGCAATTGTCATAGAGACTGTCCTACCTATTGTCAGCACCCCAGGTCCCAGAACTCTGCTGCCAAATACCCTGGGCTTATCTCTGACCCACCTCTCTGGCTTCGAGGGGCAGACCTAATTAGCCCAACTTTCCTGTCTTCTTGTCCATAGTGTTTTACAGCCAAGCCAACATTAAAGAACACAACACTAGTATGGACATGAACTTGTCAGGTGACATCCTGAAAGAAGAGAGGCAATTAATCTTCCAAAAAACATTTTGAAAGAATGTGTCAGAATTTCTATAGCTTACTCTCGATAGATATTACCTCTACCTAAAACAAGTGGCAATAAAGAACATTCTTAAAATCACAGTTCAAGATTTGCCTTTGGATTAGCATAGGCCAAGTGTTAAGATCTTAGCATACCATTACACAAGGCAACAAGTCTTATATGAACACTAGTTGTTTCACCATCGTTATTGTTATGACTGATGAGATAGAAAAGCCTTTTAGAAGAACAGAATAAATTAATGCAGAGAATTTTTCAAGAGCACTAGAAGAATCAAATCTTACAAAAAAACATCACACGTGAAGAGATTACAGAAAGTTCATGGAAAAGTGAAATTAAAGTATGAGTTTATTTTGGTGCAAAAATAATTGAGATCCATGCATAGATTCTTTTTTAATACTCATTTTTCCATGGACTTTTTGAAAGCCTCCTCCCTCATATTCTTGACAAAAACAATTGGCACTTAAAGTGAATGGAATGACTGTAGCTACATTGGACAGCACTGGATAAAAAGTAAAAATGTCAGGGTCAGCAGGGGACATGGTGATTAAGATGCAGAACTCCAAATGGCTGACTGTAGTTAAGAGTCTCAGACCCAGTGGCTTGAAAATCGCTCTGAGTGGTATACATATATTCCCAAAACACTAAGAGGAAAATATAGGAAAAGGGACCTTGGCATAGCTGCCCCCCCCCGCCCCGGGAGTGATTTCTCACTTTTCCTCTCTATTTCTAAGGAGTACACATTCTCTGTGGCTAAAACCTAAAACAACAGCAGAAAAAGCAAAAGTTGTTACTGTTTAGGCATTTTCTTAGCCTCTCAGAATCATTGCCATGCTCATCTTCAATAATCTGCTGGCTTCTTGACTTGCAGGATTCTTCCAGTTGGCAGGTGCTTATAACTTACTTGGCTTAGAATCTTGGCTCACATTTTTTGTCCTAGTGCATTTGGAATCATTACCAAGAATTCAAATTGCCTATTTTACAAATAGCTTCTAAAGCACAACACACCCTAATGCTAGAAATTACCATCAATATTGTCTCTTATAGCCATCAGTGGATCCTTAAAAGTCCCATCATAATAAACCAAAGGAAAACAAAGCCCCCAAGGAAGCAAAGTGGCATCTCAGTGCTACCAGGGTAGACAAGGAACCAAGAATTACCAACATCTGGGGGATATATAAGGTTAATGAATCCGTATTAGCTAAAGCAGAGACTGGGCTCCAGGAAAAATAATCCCAGTTTTCAGCAACTCCCAGTAAGAAAGAACTGGATGTTTCTCTTAGACCCCATTCTATAGTAGTGACTTTTTTTTAAAGTCCAATCATCCCAAACAAATACTTTATGTTGCTTTCAGTTTACAAAAAAATAGATTATATCCGATCATGTTATCAAAACTTAGGTGTATCAAGTGGGAAAAACAATGAAGTAGGATCCCTTACTTAATGTTTCCAAACAATTTTCAGTCTGTGAGATGCTACATGACAAGTAATTAGTCCTTCAGGAATCTATGTTCAGTTGATGTGGTCTATTTTGCTGATTTTTAGAAAATTGAGACCAGGATTCTCTAAAAAGTGAAAACTGACTTCTGATTATTCAACTTACTATAGTGCTAATTTTCACCCCATGTTTTTTCTTATACTATTGTCAGTTATTTCCTTCATAATTTTGTGGAAGTTTATAATTTTTTAACTTGCTAATTTACTCAATGTCTCTTATGTTTTATGAAGTTAATTAAAACAGAGGATAAATTTTCAGATTTGAATACAGATACAAGTATTTAGTAAGTACTGTGTTAATAGTTAACTTGCTAACTAAGTTAACCTGGCTTGATTCCTTCATGCTGCAGTTACAGATTAGAAAATGAGATTTAGTGGCATTATTTGATGTACTAGAGATCATACTTTGGTTCAAATTGCAAAAACCAGAAATGAGTACTTGCCTTCTCTTAGAGTTATTTTCCCCTCTACAATAATTTGTCTCTTTTGATAAGACTTTTTTTTTTTTTTTGAAGAGGTTTTTGCTACAGGGTGCATGCGCTCACCAGACAGACAGAGAGAGACAGAAATCACCTCCCAGGGGGCATGGCCACGCCACCACGCCACAATCCCTTCTCCTCCATTCTCCTCTCAGGATCTTGGGCACGTGCGAACACGCGCCCAGAATGTTTTAAGCCACCCGGTCCAGGACACGAATCGCGGTCAACTACATGGGAGTCCAGTGACAGCCATTACACTAACTGCTGGTCCAGTTTGATAAGACTTTTTAAAGAATTATTTATTTATTTATTTTTATTTTAACTAGAGAGGAGCAGAATGAGAATGAGAGAGAGAAAGAGAGGGAACATGAGAATCGAGCAACAAGATCCAAGATTCGAACTGCAGTTGGCCATGTAGGAGTCCAGCGTCCTTAACCATCATGCCACCTGCTGGCTCCAACCTCTTTAGATACGTTTTTAAGAAGTAGTTTTCAGCCCTGAGTGTACATTAGAATCCCTTGGGAGTCATAAAATCCTAGCACTTGGGGCCACTCTATTCATCAAATGCTCAGAATCAATATGCTTAAAAATCAGTAAGGTTCCTTGGGAACCAGCAGTTAGCGTAATAGCTATGTCGCTGGACTCCCACGTAGTCGACCATGGTTCACGTCCCGGACCCGGTGGCTTAAAATTCACGCCGGGCGCGTGTGCGTGCGTGCCCAAGATCCTGAGAGGAGAATGGAGGAGAAGGGATTGCGGCGTGACCATCCCCCCTGGGGGGTGATTTCTCACTTTCTGTCTCTATGTTTCTCTCTGTCTGTCTGGCGAGCGCACGCGCCCTACAGTGAAAATCTCTCCCCCAAAAAAGAAAAAAAAAATCAGTAAGGTTCCAGAGTGTTCGGTTCCAGCAGGTGGCATAGTGGTTAAGGTGCTGAACTCCCAGGTGATCTACCATGGCTTGAGCCCAGAATTTCATGGCTTGAAACTCATGTGGGGTGCATGTGTATGCTTGCCCAAAATCCTGAGAGGAAAATGGAAGAGAAGGTATTGTGGAGTGACCATCCCCCTGGGGGGTGATTTCTCATTTTCTGTCTCTCTGTCTCTGTCTCTCCAGTAGTTGCATGTGCCTTAGAGCAAAAATCTCTCAAAGAAAGAAAGAGAAAGAAAAAATGAAAAGAAAAAAAAGAAGAAAGAGTGAGAGAGGAAGAGAAAAAGAAAGAAAGAGAGAGAGAGAGAAGGAAGAAAGAAGTGCACTAAAGTGGAGAATCATCAGGTAAGTGCACTCTTTCAAGTGTCCAAGCAAGGGCTCAGAGTTTGGGTTTCACTTAGGAGCACATGAAGAAGCACAAGCATGTTTTCAGAAGGCTCATTTAGCAGTTTGTAGGATAATTTTGCGTAGAGGCTGAATAATGGCAAACAGACCAGTTATTTGTACAGTTCACTAAAGAAGAGGTAAGAAAAATCTAACCTCGGGAAGTAGCAGTGGCGTATCATAGAGATAATATAAAGGATGTACAAGACACTTGTAGAAATAGTTCTACAAAATTTGGAAGCTGATTGGATATTAATGCTATAAGGGAAAAAACTCCAAGGCCTTGACAACTATGTCTAACCTGATTCCATGAGTAATTTGTTACCCACATGTGGTAAATTAACACTTTGAGTGACAGTGTGCCAATTTGCAAATTACTTCTTTCAGAACATTAATGACTGAAGAGTATAATCACCATGGCATTATTTTTATTGGCATTAGCATTAATAAATATTTCATGAGCAACCAAAAATTACAGTGACTATACTTTGAAGAATAGATATTGTTCCAAAATATGAAATCTAGACCTTAGGCTATTACTGGTGCCAAAAATTCTGTAAATATTTATAAATAAAATAATAATTCATTTGAGTAGAAGATTAATTGAGATGAGTTGCAATTATGCTTAATGTTAAGTAGTTTTGTTTATGTAATTATAAATTGGAGGGCTTGAAGAACTGAGCAGCATGAATTCTAGCAACAATTCAACTGTAACATTGGAGGAATTTCATATCAACTCTCTAGGTCTTGGTTGCCTTATCTGTAAACTGAAGAAAATAACATTTTATGTGCCTGAAAGCAAGAGTCTGAATAGAATTTTTCCCTTAACTGTAGGTCTGCAAGTTAAAAATAATGTGGAAAGTTATTAATATGGAAAGAGCACTGGACAGAGTCCAATGTCTTGTGAGACAGGCTATAGTCCAAATGACTTGTACTATGGCCTGAATGTCTGGGCCCTTCAAAAATTCATATATTGAAGTCATGATCCTTAAGGTGATAGTCCTAGGGCATGGGAACTTCTGAAAGTGATTAAGTCATGAGGGCAGAGCCCTCATGAATGGAATTAGTGTCCTTACAAAGCAGGCCCAGAGGAACTCATTTGTCCCTTCCATCGTGTGAGGACACAGCAAGAAGGTGCCATCTATAAAACAGGAAATAGGCCCTTGCTGGACACTCAATGTTTAAGCACCTTGATTTTGAACTCCCAATCTCCAGAAATAAACTTTCGTTTATAGGCTCTGCAGTGTATGGTATTTAGTTATGGTATTCCAAACATACTAGAAAAATATGAAAATTTAGATTCCTCTCTAGTCTTAAAGTTCAAAATTCAGCATCATAAAACATGATACTTTCAGGAAGATGTGTATAGAAGATAGCAAGTAAAATTAACATAGTGAACTCCTGTAAAATTGAGAAAACAGTAGCCTAAAATTAAGGAGAAAAGAGAAAGAATAATAGAGTTGCTTTTAAGCCCTTCCTCATCCACTAATAATATGAAAGCATCTGAAAATTTGTAGTGACAATGCAAGGCATCCCTCTCTCTCTCTCCATATCTATATATATACACATACATACATATATGTGTATGTGTGTGTGTGTAAAGACACACATGACACTTAGGAACAAATAACATATATATGTAAAATGTGTATATGTGTATATATATATATATATGTGTGTGTGTGTATGTGTGTATATATATGTCTGTTTTTTTTTTTTTCAAATTTAGGAAACCGGGCCTTTGTTTGATAGGAATATTTAAGAAAATTTACGAGAGAAGCCTTCTGCTTTATACAAATGCCAGGTATGCAATAAAGAAGACACTTCATTTTGTGGCATTTTTGCAGAATCCTTTTCACCATGCCTGTGTAGGCATGCAAGTAAAATAAATTAATGATTTAGTAGGATTGAGTTGATGAAGTGCAGCAATAAAGACTGCCAGGTATAGGAATAATTCAGTCCTTTATTTTCAGCCTCTCAAAAGCTGTATCGCCAGAGAGAAAAAAGTTACACCATCAGCAAGCTCACAGAAAATGCCTTCACACCATAGGAAAGGGCTCTGCCAACTTTCTCAGGGAATTATGAAGTGAACCAGACGAAGTGAGCCAAGGCGTCAAGCATGAGCAGGACAGACGTGAGTAGCTGGTGAACACCACTTCCCAGAAATATGTCATTTAAACAACAACAAAAAAAAAAAACACAGAGGGTCATGTAAATTGCAAATACAAAAATGAAAAGTCTTAGCGTCATCACCACTGTTTACGTAGATTACTCTCAAGGGAAAAAGTTAAAAATAGAATTCTTAAGAGCATGATACTAACTAAACTCTGGTAAAAATGGTAACATTATTTAACATGAATAGAAGAAAGAACTGAAGTTACTCAACATATGGTAAAAAAAGAATTAGTTAATTAAGCCCTACTCTAGGTGCTTTAGTGGGCTTATATCATGGAGGAGGGAAAAAAAAAACACAATTAACAGAGTAGGTTAGATACTAAGTTAGAAGGGAGTATACAATAGATGGAAAGAAGAACGAGCAGGGGTCTGAGGTTTGGGATTTATTCACAAGAGGAAATACAATAGTCTGGGTAAGCCTCACTGAGGAGCAAACTATGAGCAAAGATGAAAACTCTGAGAGCAGAAGCCAAGTGGTGAGAGGAAGCCACATTTCAGGCAGAGGAAACAGCTGAAGTTAAAGTCCTAAGCTGAGAGAGCGAATGGCTTGTTGAGGAATGGCAAAGCATCTAGCATGGCTGGGAAGATGGGCCTAAGTAGGGGAGGTATTGGCAACCAATGAGGTCAGAGAGCAGAGTGGATATGAGGAGATCATGTTGTCAAGACAGGAGTGGAAGCCACCTTGGAAAAGACTTTGCTTTATATCAGGACGTTAGGTGTCGTGTTGACATCATGGACACAGAAGAGTTTGAACTTCTGTGTTGAGACGAGGCTGGAGGTGTGACAAGGTAACCCATCAGTAGGCAATGGCAATATAGCCATATATGATATAACTCTCAGGAAGATGTGCTCTGTGCTCAGAAATTATTAATAAAAAAAGTTATATAGTATGTTACCTATAGCTACTTCCCCCTGTTAGTTCATACTTAAGTATGCATAAAACATGGTAGATTTTGCAAAAGGAACAGAATTGCCCAAACCCAGGTTCTTCTCCTTTCTGTTTAAGTATCTCCTTCAAAGAATCTGTCCATTTTCTTAGTAAGGGTAATTCCTTTCTTTTCTGAATCCAAAGCCACATTGCTGGTCCCTTCCTCTAGCCTGAGTTCCTTGTTTCAAATATCTGCTTATTTCCTATTGGTCTTGTGTTCATTTTCCCAAATCAGTATTTCTAAAATTTACCTTGTTATCACCAATTTAATTGTCTTGATCATGAGTCACAAGTCTGTCAGTCACTCTGACTTAAAAGCAGAAAAGCAGAAGCCTCAAGGTCAGCAGTTAGCGTAATGACTACGTCGCTGGACTGCCATGTAGCCAACCGTAGTTCAAGTCCTGAACCCAGTGGCTTAAACTCACACCGAGCTGGCATACCCATGATCCAGAGAGGAGAATGGAGAAGAAGGAGCTGGCATACCCATGATCCGGAGAGGAGAATGGAGAAGAAGGGATTGTGGCATGGCCATCCCCCCTGGGGGGTGATTTCTCGCTTTCTGTCTCTCTCCCTCTCTGTCTTTCTGGCAAGTGCATGCGCCCTATAGCAAAAACTTCTCCAAAAAAAAAAAAAAAAAAAAAAGCAGAAGCGTCTTGGATTCATAGCTCTTTATCTCAGATATTTAAGCAATCTTTGAAGGGTATTAATAATTCATCCAAAACTGGTATATAATTTTGTCTTTTCTTACCTACATTCAACACCTAAAACAAAGAACTTCTCATCTCTATTTTATTGGAATAGTTTCCCAAGATTTCCCCCAGCCAGTGTAACTGATCCTATCTAAATACTATTTTTACTGGCCTGCAAAACACTTTAAAGGTCTACAATGTATAAACTAGCATCTAATGAAGAAGAATCTTTTGTGTGAGTATTGTTGGAAAATACTATTTGATACACATAACTCCCATAACTCTACATTCTTTCCATACATTTCTCTCTCTTGTCCCATCAATAGCCAAGTCCCTTAAAGTCAGTTTTCCATAAGTTTTCTCAACTTTATCTCATTATTGTCTTTGACCTCCTCCACTCCATTGTCACTGACCTAACAAGTTACCAATGACATACAAATCAAGTAGATTAGTCTTAATCTTCACTATACCCAGCCACTTAGCAGTACTCAACAATGGTGACCATTATGTTCATCTTGACACTTTTCTTTGACCTTTAGAATGGTCTTCTAATTGAACTCTAGTCTTGTTTCCCTCTAATATACCTTCTATGCTTTCCACAAGAATTATCTTTCTAAAGCATGGTTCTTAGTGTTACTTTCTACAGTGATTAGAATAACTGCACTGTCCACTATGGTAACAACTAAATGCCTGTAACTACTGGGAACATAAAACGCAGCTAGTGCAACAGAGAAACTAAATCTTTAAAAATATTCAATTTTATTTCATTTTAATTTAAATAGCTACAGGTGGCTAGTGGCTAAAACATTGGGCATTATAATTCTAAGACATATGCTGATTTTGATGACTCTACACTGTCAGAAAATTCTCCAACTTTGACATAACTAAGAGTTATCTGAATAGCTTGTTAAAACTGCTAATTCGAGGGTTTTATTCTATTTACTGATTGACTGGTTGGTTGACTTAAAAAGTCACGGACCTACTGGACTAAGGTGAGAAAGCTGGATGACATGATCATTTTTCTTTTACTCTTTGGACAGAGCATGGTCTTGATCTATGATCAGAAGACTAGTTCATACATGGCCAACTCAACTCCCATCACTCTCAGTCAGAGCTTTATTGACTTCATATTTTTTGTTTGTTTACATTTTATTTATTTATTTATTTTTATAAGAGAGTGTGTAAGAGAGAGAAAGACCCCCAAAACTGTCTTTATGCTGAGAGAGTGTGTAAGAGAAAGACCTTCAAAACTGTCTTTATGCTGTGATTCACTCCATCCTTCAGCCAGCCTGGATCTTGGGCACAGGTGTATGTACAGGGAGACCTCAGGATGCATACCTAGGACCTTCCAATGTAGAGACATCATCACAAAATAGGGAGACCTCAGGATGCATACCTATAGGGGACCTTCCAATGTAGAGACATCATCACAAAACATTGTGTTACCACTGTGTCACTATCTGGCTTCCCCTATTGACTTTATATTGTAAGTTCTTTCTTTTTCCGAAGTTTTAAAATACTAAAACTCAATCTTAGGAATGAAGACCCATTTCTACTACTAATTTCAATGGCAGAAGTCAACATGATACATAATAAAAATATATAAGCAACTTTGTTACATTAGAAAAATTCACTTAAGACAAATCTCTGTGGGTAAGGCATAGGAGTATGAATTTTCTTTCTCATGTGATTCTGATGAAAACTGTGGCCTAAAATTTAAAGTACAAGTGTTCTGCCACATTCTGCAAAAAATTTTTTATGCTCAAGTTCTTTAAATTTTTTTTTTCACATTCTTCTTACCCTTTTTTATCCTATTTTGCCAAGCCATACTAAGCTACTTGGTACATTTAAAGTGCTTCTACTCATTAACAATTTCTTATGTGCTAGACACCTGTCATACATCTGTCCATTTAATTTTTACATAATTACATGAGATGGGTCTATCATTCATCATTTCATTATAAAGAAATTGAGCCATTTGTTTAAATTATGTACCCCTCCTTTTATAATCAGTAATTAGTATTTTAGAGATTTTACGTGGGAGCAATGGATTGGTTGTGCATATAGCAAACTGGAAATCTTGATTTGAGTAGGAAAAAAATAGTAATATAATTTGCAATAAAATTTTCTAAAATTCAAAGCTATACAAATATTCAATGAGACATTTAATAGGATATATACAAAGATAACTGAATGTAGAAGAATATGAATGGGATATTTGGATGAAAGAAAAAAGTAAATGAATAAGAAAAGAGAGACTTTGTTTGAGCCAATTATAACTTGCCATGACAGGGAATGAGAGAAAGACAGAGACAGAGACAAAGTGACCACAAGCACTAACACTGGAATTTTTTTAAGAATTATTTTATTTAACTGTATTTATTATTATTATTTTAACATTTCCAGAGAGAGAGAGAGAGAGAAAGTGAGAAAGCAAGCCTCCAGGTCTGGGACTTGAACCACGCAATCAGCCACGTGGAAGGTCAACTCCCTTAACTACCATGCTACTTGCCTGCCCCAACACTGTGCTATGTTAACAAGAGCAATTATGAATTGCCTTCTGAGGTTTTTAATATGAATCTAAAGCACTTTGTGTGCTATGCTGAATAAAAGTAGAAGTGTCAAAAATTGAAATTTTCCCCTTATTACTCACAAATGCATTTATGTTTCACTAGAGAACTGGGAGAGCGGTTAATTCTGTGTTTATGGTTTGCTTTGTACTTATTTTCCAGTTGTCTTAGTTGTCTACAACATTTTAATTTTAAAGCATTGTTTCTTAGAATCAAAATCACTGAGAAGAATAATTAGGGACTTAATTTACTTGATATAGTTATTAATTTATTCATTCAACAAAAGTATAACTATCTTTACATTTTCCGGATATATAATGATACTTCAAACAGTTTGTGGGAAATGGGATTAAAGAAGTTTATTCTGGTGCAAAAAAATTTTTTTTTGAAATTCATGCAGTTTTTTATAATACATTTTCCATCAACTTTTTGAAGGTAAGTTCTATAATGAATGCAAAATATTTCACATGATTATCAAATATGAAGTAGATGGCCTCTCAAAGACTGATTACCTACTACCCAAGTTTATCATGGCTAGTATTAAAATAAGACCTTATGTTTAGAGCAATCAAATTTATGTTAGCACATGCAGGTTGTTTTAATTATATAACCTCAGCCAGGAAAAACTATCAAAGAAAAATTTTCAGACTATAACCATGAATAGTAGAAAGTGATAGAACAAAGATCCCATATTCAATATATTTGATCCATGTTATTTTTCAATATATTTGTCAACATGGTATTTCCCTTGGTGTCCACCTGAATGTGTATTTCTCACCAAAATGACTGGTGTAAGAGAATATCCAAGAAGTGATATTTAGTCCAAAAAAAACCAACATTCTTTTTCTTTGTTGTTGTTGACTGACTAAATCTGGTTCTAATACTGAGTGGAATTTTCAAACATGACCCTGGGGTAAAACGGAAAGCAAAAGTCAACACATTTCCCAAGGTATTAAAACTATCAAGAGGAAGTTCTAGTATTTCCTTAAACACATACAATGTAAAACGAATCAAGATATGATGTCATGTTTTACTGAATTATTTATTTTCATTACATTTCACACAGTTCTTCAAGGTCAAATTGATACTGGTCTTACTAGAAAATATGCGATTTGGGTTACATCAATTATTCCCTATTGTTTAGGAAACAAACCATGAATTTAGGACATACCTCTGGGATCTAGATGGTATCAATTCAAAGATAAGTGACACTATTTCTTTTTTAAAGGTTTCATTGGAAAAAAGTTAACTTTTGTGGTTATGTTGAAAAAAAAAATGCAAAGACCAGTACAGCCTATCCTTTTTTTCTTTAGAAGTTGTGGAGGCCTTTTTTTCAGCAGTGTGATTCCCTGACATCCCCCTACTCTGCCATTCTACTAAATTTCCTCTCACATCTTCTATCCAGCCCCCTCCCACATACACAGGACAGAAGTGGAACAAGTGGAGAAGAAAATGATGAGAGTAATGCCGAGGGAAGACAGCAGCGTGTTTAACATCACAAGATCAGAGGGAGCCCAGAAGCAGAACCTAGAAAAATCCTTTCACAGCATGCAATATAGAACAAAAATCCCCAGAAAACTCAAATACTACTATTATCATGTTTCAAAACAAGAAAGCTAAGAAAGGTGACAAAAGGACCCAAGAAAGGATAGCACATACTTTTAGCCACCTGTGTGTCAAGTGGAAAGTTTTCATCAAAATCCTTTAATTCTTTCCTTTGATATATAAGCCCAATCAAGACAATAATATGTCCTTGAACCAAAATGAATCCTCTATGATAGACTATCACTCTGGGTGATAAACAAAGCTTTTAAAGACATAAACTAGCTCTGTAGGTGGCCTTCACTCACTCCAAGACAGCTTTTGATTAAAATAAAAATGTATGTAGGAGCAAAGTTGAACGAAAGCATACAAAGTTTTATTCTATTTGGGAGAAATAAACATGAGAATGAGACCTCTTCAATACCTCTACAAGGGTAGACAAATTGATCAAACCAGACAGTAAGATAAAAGGACAAAGAACTTCCCTTCAACTACATCAAAATTTTTAGTTTTTCTGGAAGAGCCATCAAGGGTTGAATTATCCATAAATAATTATTTTCCAGTGTTTCCTAGCTTGCTCAACAACAAATTTGAGCATCTGTTCAATGGGCTTAGCTAAGAAAGCTGAAAAGCACACTAAAGTTAAAGGCAGCTTGTGACTTCTGACCTAATGGCAATCTATTTTGAGGCAGCCTTCTCAGATAAAGAGATGAATACTGGTGCAAACCAAGTGAAAGAAATCAAAAAGCAGGTGAGAATTCAAAGAACAATGGGAAACAAAGGAAAGAAATTGGGGCTGGATTTCAGCATTAAGCGAAAAAGTTCTAATGGATAGGAATTTATTTTGGCTCATAACTATAGACAGCTGCAAGAAAAATGGAATCTCTTGCTGCCTAGTAAAAGGAAAAAAAAAACTAGTTATTAGGTAATTCACAAAGAAATGCAATTATAATTATTGTAAATTTAATTACCTAGTTGAGTATTCTGTTGAATGTTGAATGTAACATAAGCAAAACTTTCTAAAGAGAACTTTCAAAAGGCGATTTCACAGAAAGTATGATGATTATTTTTCAGATTTGAAGCAGGTAAGAGAAATTCAAATTTAAGGGTACTGTTACCAAACTCACTATTTAATTTCTCAAAGAATACCAGAGTATTAAAGATGGCAGAGAAGAGTGCCACATCATTCATTTCAAGTTCTCCAATAGCCCCCCACACTTTTATAAATATATACACATATAAACTTCCACAAACTATTTGGGGTAAGAAGATACTTAATTAGCTTAAATTTGGTTGAGTAGGAATAGTTACTGTTTTCTTAGGAAAACTGAAAGAAAAACTTTGCAGAAACTAGCATTTTTAAGCTACCACAACGTTCCACTGGTAGATCTGATGATTTGTAGAGTAAATATGTTGCAATTTGAGCTCATGGCAGATAAGATTTAAAAAAAGATTGTTTCATTTTAAATTTATCTTTTAAATTTTTAATTGTTAGAAATTACAAAAAATACCAAAATGTTAATATTTAAATAAAAAGATAGAGTTTAAAAATTAAATTACAGTCTTTTATTTACCACCTTGCACCGAAATAAAAGTGAATATAGTAAAAACACAACACAATGAGTTCAAATTCTTCTATAATTCAAATTGTTGGATCAATTTTTCAAATCATGTGCAATCAGATATTAACTATTCTTGATTTGTTTTAATAATAGGGGACTGGAAAGTCAAGAATAATTTAAATCAATATTTATTTCCTCAAACTATTTAAACCAGTACTTTTAATTTTTCTCTTATCAAAAATTCTCATTTTTAAAATCAGAACTGCTGATAATCACAGTCACAGAAATTACTAACTAGTATTCGGCATTTTTAAAACTATATATAATATACTTCATTCTTGAACATGGGCTATACGCTTGGAGGAAGCATCAAAAACTACTATAGTTATTAATGTCTATAAGGAAACCATGTATAAATACATTTAATCAATCTTAACTATTTTATTCACATAACTATAAAGGTTCAGGATGATTAATTTTGGGTTCTGCATGGTAAAGAATATTGATAAAAATGAGTAATCAATTTAAAAATAATTTTAAAGATACCTGGCCCTTCACATATTTTCAGCAATTTTTTTCCTGGCATAATATAGAAATTGGGGGAATACAGATTATAAAAAGAACCATTAAAATCACTAAAAGTATCCTAATCTCTGCAACAAGAGACAACTACTATTATATATTAGTACATTTTCCTGGCAGTGAGAGTAAGAGAGGAGAGCAAAAGAGCTAGAAAGAAAATTTTATAAAATCGAGGGTTGACTATTAAAAGCAATGTATTCTTATACAAAGAAAACTAATATTTGTTGCAACAATTTTCCAACTTAGCCATTTTGCCTAATCATTTTGTTTCAGCATTTTTGAGTCACAGTGAATTAATTTTTTGTTAATTCCCATTAATTGTCCTTTTTCTTAATGATTTCATTCATTGCTCTTAAACCTAAAAAAGTCACTAAAGGTTTATATAAAAGGTAGTAGACTGATCACTGCTGTCCTTTTGTGAAGACATTCTAAACACTTAGTTTCAGATTCTCTTCATGCTCTTAAAAATTATTGAGTGTGTCAAAGAACCTTTATTTCTCGCAGTTAACAACTGTTGAAAGTTTCTATCTTAGAAATTAAAACCAAAAAATGTTTGAAATTATTTTTTATTAACTCATCCAATAACCATAATAAATCCTCTCTATATTAACACAAATAGTATATTTTTATGGAAAAAAAAAAGATACTATCCTAAACAAAAATATTTAGAAAGAAAAGTTTCATTGTTTTACATTTTTACATCTTGTTCCTATCTGGTTTAATTGATGGGAAAGCTATAATGTAATATGGGCTTTTGAATTCGATCTGTTGCAATATGTATTTGTTGAAATAGAAGAGAAAATCCTGCTTCATGTAGATATGTTGACAGAAAAAAGAAGAATATTAAAGTAGCCTTTCAAGTAAAAGTCATAATTCTATGTCTATTTTTTGAGTACTTTATACACAAAAATATCATACACAGACACACACACACACACACAAGGTTTACATATATATGTGTGTGTGTGTGTATAAATGTATGCTGAAAAGCCATGATGTATTTTTAATATATACAATATGTATTCTATATATATATATATAAAGATTTTAAAGAATAAGAATCTGAAACCATGTAAAAATTTTTTTGCACTGTTGTACTGAAACCCATTGGCCTTTCTCACACTTTGGATGGTCTTTTACCCTTCTCGCGTATTTAATATCATCCATTGATCTTTGGTAAACTTGGTTCCCTAAATTATACAGGTCTATGAAATGTTGACATATTCCATTATAAAATATTTAAAAATTGCATTTATTGCTATCATTGCACATTTCATTTTTTAAAAAAATATTTTGAGTGATAGATCCAAGTTTTCAAAAATTCGAATTTTTATTTGAAATACAAATTTCATTATTTGCAATAAATATCAACAGTGGTGATTCTCGAAGTGACAGATTTTCTTTATCCATTGTCTGGAGAAGGACTGCCAAATACCCAATACAGAATGTGCATAGTTTGTCTGTTAGTCATTGTTTCAGCTAAACATTGCACAAATTTTCAGTAAATTTTTAAATTATTCTGGGACCAGCAGTGGCGTAATGGCTATGTTGCTGGACTCCCATGTAGTTGACTGTGGTTTGAGTCCCTGACTCAGTGGCTTTGAACTTACTCTGGGCACATGTGCATGCCCATGATCCCAAGAGGAGAATGGAGGAGAAAGGGTTGTGGCATGGCCATCCCCCCTGAGGGGGTGATTTCTCACTTTCTGTCTCTCTGTCTCTCTCTGTCTTTCTGGTGAGCACATACGCCCTATAGCAAAAACCTCTCTCCCCCCCTAAAAAAAATATAAAATTAATTATAAAATTTTTTTATTAAGTGTTTCAATATAGAGGTAAGACATTGGTGGGGCACAGAAATGGTTTATTACCTGTTGAAAATGTGTGTAGTATTATCAACTGGACTGGTCTAAGGTGTATTTGGTGTTGAGTAAATTATCTTTACAAGGTAAATGTTGTATAGCGATTTAATGTATAATAATAATAATGAAAATAGATTCAAACAGTTAAGTATTTGGGGACCAGCACATGGCATAATAGTTATGTCACTGGACTCCCATGTAGTCGACCAAGGTTTGAGTCCTGGACTTGGCAAGGTAAGACAGATCCTGTTACTTCTCTGCTTGAAATTTATTTTCCACCTATCTCACTGAAATTTAAAACCAAAGGGCTAAAAAGTCTCTGCATAAACTGGCCACCCATGCACTTTCCAATGCCTTTTCTGATAGGCTAGTTCACATTGCTTGAACCGTACAGCACTCTGGACCTTAACTGTTAAATTAAGAAGGTGTCTGCCTCAGGGCCTTTACACTTGCTTTTCCCTATGCCGAGAGTGTTCTTCCAATGGCAGTATGATTTACTCCCTCACTTCCTTCAGGTCTCTGCACACATTTTGCTTGATTAGGGAGATCTTTTTGATCTGAACAAAACAATAACCACTTGCTTCTGGTAGGTATTCCTTATGTTATTTACTCTGGATCATTTTTTTTCTCCATTCAATGTGACACCACCAGCTAATAAATATTTACTTGCCTATTGATTGTCTCTTTCTCTTCCTCCTGGAATGTAAGCACAGACTTTACTTCACCATTAAGTATCTTTTTCAACATTATGTCTTTAATTAGTTATATGTGCTGCTTAAAAAATCTTATGATAATATTAACTAGAACTAGCAAGTGGTTTAAAAAATCTCTCTCTCTCTCTCTCTTTTTTCTAGGTAAAACCAAATAGTTGAAAACCCTGTGTTTGTTCTCTAAAACTATTTCTGAAATTTTTACTGGTCTAAGAAATCCAAAAGTTTGATTTTAAACTTTTACCTACTACAAGGTTCTAGAGAGATTCAGAAAAAAACACAGAGTAAATATCAGCATTTCAATGGCCACCATCATTAATGTAAATATCACGAGTATGAAATAGCAATGACTTGTATATCTTATATGACCTTTTATTTCTGGTAACTTCTCTCAAAAATCTCAAACAGAAAACTTAATAAATCTTATCTTTTGAAGGGCATTATTTTAAATCTATATGTAGAACATAAAAACAGGCTTAGAAGAGATTTTGGGTATTTCTACCAAGATAAATATTTAGTTAAAAACTTATTTTTAAGGGTTATCAAAATTTTTTCCCATATAAATATGTGGGTCTGCGGTTTTTAAATATATATTTTAATTTACATTACTAGATACGTGAGACTCTAAGTATAAAATACATAATATTAGGTGAAAGAGTCCTTCATGGTCTGATTACATTGTCCTTCACTAATTGTGCCTAACAATTTATTCCAAGTTTGAAACATTTTTTAATATTCTGCTTTATACCATTTATAAATAACAATAGCAAATTAAAGGCTATGCTTTTGTTTTTTGAGTTACCATATTTCTTATAAGACAAATGTTTCTTTTTTATACATTTTCAGAATTCTAAATGATGAAAAGACTTTTATTGGATTCACATGTTATGTCTTTTTAATTTTTGAAATTTGGTAATAATTGTCCTAAAAGTGTGTGTGTGTGTGTGTGTGTGTGTGTGTGTGTGTGTTTTGTTTGTTTGTTTGTTTTTTGTTTTTTATTGACAGAATTTATATACTTAAAACCTGAACAAAATGATTCCCCATCTCTCCTGTCCCTACTTACCTCACCTCCAGGTAAGTTGGGTCTGAATTCTGGGTAATTATAGGTTGGTAGACTTCACAGTAATATTTAATATAAGGTAAGTATAGAAGTGTTTTAAGATCATCAAATTATTAGAACATTAAAGAAATTTCTGAGATTAGAAATACAATCATTTGGGACCAGGAGGTGGCGCAGTGCCTAAGGTGCTGGACTCCATGTAGCTGACAGTGGTTCAGGTTCTGGATCTGGAGGCTGGGAAATCATGTTGGGCATGTGTGCCTGCATGTCCCAAAACCCAGGAGAATGGAGGAGAAGGGATTGTGGTGTGGCCATCCCCCCTGGAGGGTGATTTCTCACTTTCCCTCACTCTGTCACTCTCTCTCTCTCTCTCTCTCTCTCTCTCTGGGGAGCATTAAAGCCCTGTGGCAAAAAACTAAAAACAAAACAAAACAGAAAGAAATACAACCAATAGTTTCATAAAAACTAAGAAATTGCTTTCTACAATATAAATGAAAAACTCCTTTGAGTTGAAGTCAACTCAAAACTAATTCTAAATTTTAGTTTTCAGTGTAGAACCTTGTGAAAGATGACATATGAATTTCCACAGCTCTATGTTACTTTATTTTTTTTTCGTTCAGTTATTCTCTTATTTATTTATTTTTAATATGCTAGGAGGCATACATGCTTGCTGGATAGAGACAGAGAAAGGGAAAGAATATAAGGAAACACCCTCCATGGGGGATGTTCATGATGCAATCCCTCCTCCTCCATTTCTCTTTTTGGGATTTTAGGCATGCATTCACATGCACCCAGTGTGTTTTTCAAGTTGCTGGGTCTGAGACTTGACCAGACTGGTTGTTGGGATCCAGCTGCCTTTTCCATCACACCACTGACTGGCCCTGAATTAGCTTTTAATTGTGATATCTTCACTTCCAGTAAGGTAGCATTTTCAGTTCATCACCTGGGATTCTTGTCTGCTTCAAACACATAGCAATATGGAAGAAAACATATGCATAAGAAAAAATATTAGAGAAAGGAGAGGACTGAAACTTGAAGCCAAACCCAAACCCAACCCAGATACTTATGCTCATATATTTCTGCATGTCTTCTAAGATTTGTATCATCAACACCCCTGAAATACAGAGATAGCAACTGCCTCTATGTAAGCAGGCCATACTTACTTAGTCTCCAATAAAATAAAATAGTGTGTCTTTCTCCAGGGTAAAAGTTAAGTACATTTTCTTATTGTCATTTAGAAATTATCTGTGTCCCAGAGCTGGCAGTTCACACGGTGGTTAATGGTGCTGGACTCCCACATGGCCGACTGTGGTTCGAAACACAGACCTGGTGGCTTGCTTTCTCTCTCTCTCTCTGTCTCTCTCTGTTCCTCTCTGGTAAAATTGTCTCTACCTCCTGTCCTTCAGGTGTACATTTCTGGGAAATATTCTGTGTCCATCTCAGCAGGTGCTGATGGTCACAGTGATAACCTCGATACTGCTCTTAAACTGACTTTTCCTCCTTACTTAGCTCCCTCTCTCTGCTTCCCTCAGGCCCACCCTCAGCATATCATCCCACATAAACTAAATGTAAATTCCAGCTTCAGACTCTTCTTTCTGAGGAACTGTGTCCCAGTTGCAACAGCTCTCAAGTTTATTTCTGTAGTCCTGACTCCCTTTTTAAAAAGCCCATCCTGCGAGTCAAACCACCTGAATATTTTGACTTGCGTGTTGCATGGGGCCTTCATTCTTAGTGCTTTCTATTCAACTCTGTTCTGTATCTTGGTGAGTGACATCATCATTAGGAGATTCAAGATAAAAGGCTTGTCTCATCCTTGACTCTTTTCTCTTTTTCATTTTCACACTTTACTATGATTACCCAACTGTTTGATCATCAATGCCTCTCCTGAATGTCTCCATCCATCTTCCTAGCCCATGTTTAACCCTAGCCCATGTTTTTATCCTTGGGTTCTTACTTTTCTATAGTTACAGCCTCATGTCTGGGCTCACTTTCTCCCTTTTCTCCCTTATTTTCATCACTCTTCACCCTATTTCCTAAATGATCTCTCTGAAACTGTCACTACCTACTTTCAGTTATTGCACACAGAATAAAATCTGAATTACTTGGCATGGCATAAAAGAACAGCAAAAAACCCTCCATAATTTAGCCACAGCAAATGTGCTCAGTCTCTTCTTCCACATCGTCTTTTCTGTTAAGTTGTTTTTCAGTCATATTGAACATTCTTTGGTCTCGGGACATGCTGCGTTCTTCAGCACTTCATATATTTGTAGATTCTGTTCCTCCTACCTGAACACTCCTCCCTACTCCCTCTTGTCTTCCTGAAGCCACCTCTCAAGCACTAGCTCCAATGACATTTCCTTCATGATGCTTGACCCTCTAAAGCCCCAGTCTTTTGCAACCCCATGCAATTGTCATATTGCTCTTAGTCTTTCTCAAGATACACGTTAATAAATTGTTCTCCTCTTCACTCCCATCTGTCTACAATGTGCTCCATAAATGTGGAGGCCAGTACTCGTTTATCTCATATTCCTAAGGTTTAGACTACTTAATAAACCTGTGCCAAATGTCATTGCATAGTGCCGAGGATGTCAAGGGATTAGACATTGAAGACAAGTACAGGGAAAAGATGATGATGGACTGAGGAGACAATATTTATAAACAGGCAGTTTGGGAGAAGAAATGAAGAGTGATGAACGACAATGGAGCTCAAGTATAAAAGGAAAGCCAGAAGTCATAAGAAGAAAAATGTCCATAGACAGAAGGCAAAGAGAAGAGTAATAGGGATGGTACAGACAGATGTTCAGATGTTCAGGTTCAGGGATGTTGCTGCAGTTAAAAAAAAAAATAAATAAGAAGTCCCATAGGTGATCAGTGCCGAGTTTCTAAAGCACTGCTACTATTTATGCAAACTGCTGCTATTCTGGATTCTCAGGATTGATTTAGTTTAACATTTCAAACGATTTAAAAGTTATTGTGGCTGTAAGGCAACATGTACACAATAATGCTAAATGATTTAAATAATACCTCCTGCTTTTAACAGTGTTTTATACACTTAAATTTCGCTTTTGAAAACATTAGTGCTCCAGGTTTTGTCCTCAGAAAGAAAACTGAGCCTCAATTTCCGAGTTTCTCCTATTTTACCTGATCTAAAAGCCAGAGATGTAGCTGCCTGAGTAAGGGTATTAGGCTGCCAAAAAGTCTCTGAAACACTCACAAATAAAAAACTCAACATGCTTCATCATGCAAGTCACTTCAGAGAAAATAGTTTTGATTTATAGTGTTAATTCCCCTCACCAGACTGTAGTAGGCAAATAGAAGAGATTTGAAATCTTTTTTTTTCTGATTTTAATATAGCGATTATGTTGGAGAGATACCAGACTTGCTATGATGTCCCAACTTTCTGGATTCATATGAAAAAGGATTTCCCATAGTTGTACTAAAACTAATATTTTCCCCAGGAGTGCCGTGTTCTTTTTCTGCTCTTCTGCAGGCATATGATAGTCTGTGGTGCCACCGCTTGATGTCTCACTAACCTTGGTACAATGCCAGTGGTCTCCGTTACCATTTTCTTAGCACAGTGTAATTGCTTTGATCTGTTCTCTCCCCACCTATGTAGTCTGTTCATCTGGAATACATTGCAATGATTCCTTCTCTTGGGGTAGGCAATAGAATTCTTATGCCTATTCTTACGAACAGATTTTGCAACAGAAGTGTCAATGAATCTGCTTAATATAATTTATTTAAGATACTCTTCTAATATATAATATAAGAATATAGGTGATTACATCAAGCAAGCTATGAGATTTTATATATATATGTCCATACATATATACATATATATGGATAATTACATGACTATTTACATATACATATAAGAATATATTCCTTTTTTCGTAATACACCATTGAAAGTTCTTTTTGTGAAATCCTTTTATATGTAACTTACCGGAATATGACAGAAATTTTTATTTCTAGCTGAGCTAGAAGCCACCTGAAGGTACAAAAAGTAAACTGAAAAATGGCATGGATGTAATTTGTAGATTAAGTGAATACCATTGACATTTGCCAATATAAATTTAGAACGAGATGGTATGAGTCTTATTCTTCTCCCTGATGAAGCTCAATATAGAACATTAATAATTCTTTTGTCGGAATTTTTATACGTATATACCAGTTTCTCCCATTACCTTGAAAAAGTTCCTGGACCATAAACTATCCCTGAGAATTGATTCCACACTCCCTCAAATATGACTTTTCATAAGCCAAGTCCTTTAAAAATACAACATTTCATATATTTCTCCGGCTACATGTCAAATCAGTATCATGCAAACATAATACTTTTACTTCTTTCTTAGAGCGTGGTGTTGAGAGGAAAAAATTTAATATATCTGCGACATCTACATTAACGCAATGGTGCAATATTGAAACTGCTTCTACCTGCCACATTTCTCAAGTGAACGCAGCAGCTAAATTTTATGGTAGTTAAACGGTGAACCTTGCTCACAATCTTACCTATGTGGATGTGGCCCTTTGGTATTATTAAGGCAGTAGTCTTTTTTCTGCATCTTAGACTTTAAAAGTTGCTATGGATATAAGAAGCCTATCATGTGGTCATGTCTACACCGTAAAATCTTTCCAAAGTGCACAGCAAATTCTTGATAGAATTCACAAGCCTTTTGAGAAAATGGAGTAAAATTTCATCTGGCATTTCCGAGACATGCTTCAAGGAGGCTATGGTCTAGCTGGGCTTCCATAGACATTGGAAATGACCGTGTCGCTAGTTCCTGAGTGACTGGAATAATCTGGCTGTTTGCACCTCCTGCGTCCATCTTTAACCTCGTACTTCACATACAAGGAAATGTAAATTTCACTGTTCGAACACACAAAGGCTGTAGTTCTGTATTTTCGCAGAAAATATGGCCTTTATTTGTTAGAGTTAGGCTCCATCTTTCAGAGAAGTTTACTATTAGCAGGAAAAAGGGCTACTGATAAGCAACTTCCCATGTGAATAGTTTAAGTGGCTTGGAAAAGGATTATGTTTTAAATATCCTTATACTTTTATGTAAATTGAGTATGCTAGAATCCTTGCTGTGATGCTGATAAACTCCTCATATCATCCACAGTCAACAATATCTTTTCTTTAGCTGTCCTGATTAAATGAGTGACATTCACTATTGGTAAATCCCCCATGGAGTAACTTGAGCTTGCATGTGCCTAGCCACAATACCAGTAATGACATGATTCTGAGGGGATTTGAAACTCTACCTCAACAAATTTATTTCTGTTTTTCAACATATATTCAAAGCAATACTTTGGCATTGTAATGTGATTCTTGACAGGGCTAAGGTAAATTCATCATGCTAAACTGAAATGTTTCTGGCAGATGTCTACTCTGTAACAATCAAATTGTGTGTACTGTAATATATGACAACCACAGTGCTACTTCTTGTTGTAAAACTCACAAGCATAATACTTTATTAATGCAAACCTGGAATGTAATTACGCGAAGTATTATACCGCCATATCTTTTTCATTTAGAAAAACTTTCTGAAGACTGTCTGCCAACTTACAAATAATGAGAATTTTTTTAATGAATACCGAAAGAATATAACTTTTTCACTGCAGTGATATTCAGTCATTTTGATAGTTCTCAGAATCATTCACCTGTTGGAATTTTAAAAAGAATAAAAGTGAAATGTTTTCTCTTATTAAATATTAACTTTGCTCTGTATGAAAATAGTCATTTGTCTTAGATGGATGTTCTTCTTTTAAGAAAAATGTGAAAATGCAACGCTAAGCCATTGACATATTTTAAATAGATTTTGCAATAACCTCTGCTTCAATATCTGTGCTATCTGTATACCTCAGTGCAATCTACCATATTTTAGATCTAATAACCTAAACAATATTTTGCTTAAAAGGTAATGTTATCAGGACCCAACCTGGCGATGTAGTTGGTAGTACGCTAAACTGCAGTGGTAGAAGTCACATGGCTGAGCATACACTTAGATTCCTGGGTCAGTCTGAAAACCCACAGGGCACATGCATACATTCCCACGATCATGATAAACCAGAGAGCTCAAGAAAGTGGATCATGGCAAGACCAGACCCTGTTGAGGGTGCCTGTCTCTCTCTCGCTTTCTCTCTCTTTCTTGCATGTGTGCATATACTGTCATGAATAAAAACTGGAAGAAAAAAATATATAATCCAAATGAATGGTAACCCTTGGATTTCATAATAAATTAAAAGTCTCAGACCATGACATCTTTTAACATAACTTACTCAAAACAAAAACACTCATGAATTAGAATACCAAACCTTTGCAAAAATCTGGCAAATTTAAGTTTACCTACGATGGTATGGGTTCCCAATGTCTTAAACCCCAATACTTTTCACAATTATTTCACAAAAAATTTTAATGAACAGATAAAACCCCTCAGGTCCCATTTGATAATCCAGTTTCCAAATGCAAATTGAATTTTTACCTGGGGAGCTGCATTCATCCCTTTTAAGCACTAGCCTCTACCATTAGGGACAAAAAGAATCCAATGACTGACTTCTGCCCTGCTGGGTCCTTGGCTTATTTTTCTTAGTAAGCACCTGCATTTTACAGACCTTTTTGAAATTTATTAGTATTTGCAATGAGGATTTAAATATTTACATTTTAGCATACTTATTTAAAAAACAGAATTTCACTCTATGACACTTTTGTAATTTATTGTGTGAATAAAAGGGGTAAAGCAGGTTTATATCATTTTATTAGGACTGAAAAAACATAATGTGCGATGCACAGAACTTAAGACAAACTAGCAAACCTCCTGGGGACAGTGAAAACCTTCCTAGACTAACATAAAAATTGGAACACGCCCAGTTGAACATTTGAATCAGGTGGTGCAAAAATACAAAAACACAAACACTGGCAAGAATATTACTTTGGAAGATTTATTCTCTGATTTTAGAGCTGTTGGACACCAACCAAAGAGATTTGAGTCAAACAGAAACTAAGATTGATGACTTGCACTGAACTTATTCATTAAGTCAATTAAAAGAATGATTCATTTAAACAATCAGTAATCAGTAATTGGTTGGTGATCTGTTGATTTGGTTACAAATTTGTCAAGCCATGGGCTGGTGATGTAGCATAGTGGGTGTATTTACACACAATGGCCTAAATTCTAACAGAATAGAGCAATTGAGTAAAATGGATTGTGAAACTGTTTACCAAACACTTTAAAATTCATTACCCATGACACTTGTGGCCTAAACCATGAATGTATGTTAAAACTCCTATGAACTTTTACTTAACATTCATATAGTTGGTTTTATATACAAACAACGGGCACATTTAACATGTCCATTTACCTGGGATATTCTTTCCTTTTTCTTCCAGAAATTTGTCTCTACAGCCAATGAAATGACTTTAAGTCTCATCATCCTTTGCATTTGTAAATAAATAGGCAATCTTTCAACTGCCTGTCTGAGTTCATTCTTCATCCCCTCTCATCCATAGCCCATACTGCTACCCCAGTGGAAATGTATTCAAAACATAAATTCGATCTCTCCATACCCATCTCCAAATTCCAGCTTGAATGTTTCCTCTTCTAGGGAACCAACATTTTTTATTATTATTTTTTTAGAAAAATTTTTGCTATACGGTACATGCACTTGCCAGAGAGACAGAGAAAGACAGAAGAACAGAAATCACAAGAAATTACGCCCCCCCCACCCCCGCCCATGGGAGATGGCCACCTGCAACCACTTCTCCTCCATTCTCCTCTGAGGATTTTGAGCAGATATGTACACACCTCCAAAGTGAATTTTAAGCCACCGGGTCCAAGATTCCGACTGTGGTCAACTACATGGGAGTCCAACAATGTAATCATTATGCCATCTGCTGGTCTCTGGGAAGCCTTCTTGACTTATCTAGGAACTAGGAAGCTGAGCTTAGTTATTTTTACTATTCTACTGTCTGTAGAGATGATGGAATTTTCCCTTCCTCTTTGAAGTTTCACTGAAAATCACTGACAATAACTAATTTTTTTGTTTGGTTTGTTTTTAGAGAGATTTTGGCTATAGAGCACGTGCACTTGCCAAAGAGACAGAGAGAGACAGAGATTCACAAAGTGAGAAATCACCTCCCAGAGGAGACCTGTAATCCCTTCTCTTTCTTTCTCCTCTTGGGATTTTGGGCATGTATGCACAAACACCTGGCATAAGTTTTAAGCTGCTGGGTCAAAGACTCAAATCACAATTGACTATGTGGAAATTCAGCAATGTAACCATTACCCCCTCTGCTGGTCCTGACAATAGCTAGATTAATAAGAGGAAAGGCAGACAAATTTGTTTAACAAATATATATGTATATGAAGCCATAAAAAATATGAACTAAAAGAGAGACCAGATGGGATTAACAGGTGGCATGAAATTTGAGGAACTTGATCCCATATAGCTGACTGCATGGGTAGAGTTCTAGACCTGCAGGCTTGAAAAACACATCAGGCACTTGTATGTGTATGCCCAAAATTCCAAGCGGAGAATGAAGGAAAAGAGATTGATGTGTGGCCATCCCCCCTGGGGGGTAATGAATGATTTCTCACTTTTCCTCTCTCTGTCTCTCTCTCTAGCAAACACACACATCCTATAGCAAACCGAAGGGAAAAAAAAGTTGTGTTTTAAATATCCTTTCATAGGACAGAGATAAAAAGGGGGAACAAGCAATTTTAGAATAGATAGGATTTAGGTGAACGAATGGGTTTAATGTTGAGACAACAGTGAATAAATAATTCTCTTTGGAAACTGGATGGGCCTGGGAGATGGACAGAAGTTTGTGACAAAAACTATCCAAGTGTATTAACATTTTACATTCTTTATTCCACCATATGAGAGAGGGCTGAAGGAAATTGCTTTCCTCTTTGGCAGGTTCAGTCTTTGTACAAGTAATGAATGGAGTCCTACCTGCACTTCGGGAGAGAAAGAGGAACAAAGATGACCAAAAAACAAGGGAAGAATGGATGAAGGTAAGAGAAAATTTGATTCTGAGACTGTTTCTTTCATTCATCTTGTCAACATGCCAGTCTTTGGGGTATCATTTTCTGAGTCCCAACATTTCACCGCAATTATCTCTCTCTCGATTCTAACTCCGTTTCTACCAAATTACTGTAAATCCTCTCTAAACTGAGAACTTGTGAATGGACACCTTGCCATCACTACTCCAGCACAGGGTTTGGCATGCCCAGGTTTCCAGTAAAGGCTCTCAAACTGACTGAGTGAATGTTGAAGGCATAAATTAAAATGTTGCAAGTTTACTAATTTAAAATTGAATCGGACGTCTAAAGTTTGATGCCAGACCTTCTGTAAGAACTTAGAAGTGTTTGAGTTGAAGGCATATTGACATCCTAACTTGTTTTATAACTATTGGTTACAATCATACAGAATTCCATGCAAAACGTTTGTAAGGGGATTAATTTCCAGGCTAGGATTTCTACCATACCTCTGCTTGTGGTGATGATGGTGAGCTAGGTCAGCTTGTCGGGAACAAAAGAAAACCTCACGTCCTCTAGGGCTCCTTAACCTCTGTGAACTTTGGGTCACTCGTGATCATGATACCCTCTTTCTTTCCCTCATGGGAGATGTGCAATCATTGAATCGAAATTGTTGAGTAAATGTCTGGAGTGTCTGGTGTACCTTCTTGAAATATTATATTTGACTATCTATCCATGTTAAAAAGACTCAAACAGGGCCAGACAGTGGTGTGGTGGTCAACGTGGCTGAATCCCACGTGGCCGACTGCACAGTTCAATTCCCTGACCTGGCACTTTGAAAAACATACTTAGTGTGTGTGTTTGTGTGTGTGTGTGTGTGTTTGTGTGTGTTTGTGTATGTGCGCCAAATCCTGAAACAAAAAACAGGATTAGGGATTGCAGTGTGAACATCCCCAATGGACAGGGGCTTTCTTGATTTCCCTCCTTGTCTCTGTCTCTGTCCAGTAAGTGCATGTGCCCTCTAGCAAATTTTCTTTTTTAAAAAAGGCATAAACTATCAAGCTATCCCTCAGGATTTATAGTATTTTGATAAATTTTGGAAATACATAATAAAAAAACTAGAATCAGATAATATGTGATATAGATAGATGATAGATAGATATAGATAGATAGATAGAATAATTTTTGCTATATGGTGCATGCACTCACTGGAAAAACAGAAAGTGAGGAATCACCCTTCTGGGGAGATGGCCACACATCAATCACTTCTCTTCCATTCTCTGCTTGGGATTTTGGGCATGCACACACATGCACCCAGTATGAATTTTAAACTTCTGGGTCTGGGACTCAAATCACAATTGGCCATGTGGGAGTCCAGTGCCATAACCATTATGCCAACTGCTGGCCCCCAATTTGTGTATTTTTTTTTAAATATTTTTTAGCTTTCAGAAGGCACATGCTTGCCAGAGAGAGGGAGAGAAAGAGAGAAACAGAGAACATTTTACAATGGAGCGTGATCACTCTGCAACCCTTTTTTCCCCCATTTCTTCATCCTTTCAGGATTTTGCACAGGTGCCTTATGTGGTTTTTGAGATCAGGCTGGGATTCCGGATCATGCCCATCTGGGATCCAGCACCTGATGCACAGGGCTTACTCACTGCACTAAGAGGCTGGCCGAGACAACATGTGCATTTGCACACACACGAAGTCACTCTTCCTCACTATATTATTTGTCAGAATGCTGGCTGGAAACAGATGACTCAAAGGATCTAATTGGAAGAAGTTTAATAAAAGGTACTGTTTGCAGAGGGACAACCAGTTGTAAGGGGAACAAGAGGGAAGTTTGAAGTGCTAGGAACTAACAGTGGTGGGAAACGGTGACTACTTCCCCAGGCCTGAAGAGGAGGAAGCTGTAGCTAGGGGAGAGGAGCTTCTGCACAGGAACTCTTATATAAAGGGACAAGAAAGAGGTCAAGAGGTGGGTGGAATTCATACCTTAACCTCTCTCTCTCCTCTCACCTTCTGATTTCTCACCAATGCCAAACCAAATGGAAATCAGAAAGCGAAGTGTTCTAGTACACAAGTATGCAGAGACAGAAAACAGACCTGAAGGGGTAACTGGAATATGAGTGACACATGTTTTTTTTTTTAAATGAGGTTTTTGCTATAGGGCACATGTGCTCACCAGAAAGCCAGAGAGAGACAGGGATACAGAAAATGAGAAATCATTCTCCAGGGTGGATGGCCATGCCTCAATCCCTTCTCTTCCCTTCTCCTCTTGGGATCTTGGGCACATACACACATGCACCTGGTGTGAGTTTAAGCCACCGGGTCAAGGACTCGAACCACGGTCAACTATATGGGAGTCCAGTGACATAGCCATTACGTAATTCTATGAAGAACATCTAACACTTGACTCCTTATCTGTCTAGGGAAAAAAGGGCATCATTGGTAAGTAGGCACAGGACAGAAACATATCGTGGGCTGATTGACTTTTGGGTCAATGCATGTAATAAGAGATAAGTAGCACGTAGCTATCCGTTCAGTTTCCCTCAAAGCCTAAGCCGGGTTACCCACTCAAAGCAGGAAACACAGGAGACAAGAAACAGGCAGGAAAGACTTCAGATCTTGTGCTCTCTACCTCAGCTTCAAGCAGAGATGTTGTGATTAAATCTTTATTAGTCAATATTTGAGATTTCATTAAAAAAAACTGACTTGATGGAAAGATCAAGGAATAGAAATTATCAAAAGTCTATCAAAAATTAACTGTATCACTTTAAGAAGTAAACTTCAACCATTTGTCCCAGTATTTTCATCTGTAAAATGGAATTTAAAAATGCATATCCAAGAAGAATCCTAGCATTGTGACAATCAAATGAGAAAATACAGTTTTCTTTCAAAAAGTTAAACAAACTCTACAAATGTCAGGCCCTCTCACCTTTGGATCCTATCTTATAAAGCTGGTTCCGGGATGTATGCTTGCCAATCATCGCATTCTCTCTTTTTGGCTATCTTTCTTCTACACATGGAGTACTTCACTCAGCTCCAACTTAAACATCACACACAAAGGAAAGATAAGCAGTAAGAAAATCCAAATGCATGGCAAAACCACTGCATGTTAAAAAGAAAGAACTAGACTCACGTTGAACTTCGTTTTCGTGGTGCATAACTCCCCTTTCCGTAGGTCTTATTAACTTCAAAGAGAGCTCCGTGCATGTAAATGATTATATTTATTGGATGCGCCAACTCCTTCTTATCCTCCAGGCACAATTAGAAATATCATAGAAAAATGAATGTCAGAGACTTGGATCCATATTTGATATTCTATGGGAAATTTCCCATAGTTACAGATGTTAAAATTCCTGCCCAATAGTCCAGTTTATGAATTTGTCATATTTCTTCCTCTATAACTTTGGAATTATTTTTTCTCTGGTTTTAGAATATTCTTTTTACATTAAGAAATATATTCTCTTTAGGCCCAGATAAACTGGTGATAAAACCTTGACTTGTTGTATTACTTGGTAGAATAATAAAAAATTTAGACTGCATAACCCTTCTCTTTCAGGAAACTTAGTGCTTCCCTGAGATTATACCATTAATACTTACAGCAACTCTGTTCCTACTTCAGGTTCACTCTGGGAACTGCTACTATAATCATTGTCTAGGAACTGAATTTCTGTAAGCTCAGTTTAATAATATAGGCACTGAACCATACTGTAATTTCAGAGTTTGTTGTAAATTCAGGCCATTATCAGTATTTTTGTGAGGTAGCTATAAACTCAGGTCTCTCCACTTGAAGTAGCCACAATCAATGAAAATAGCTGTTAGGTATATGGAGTCCTGCACTTTTCACACCAATTTGTTGTTTGTTCTCTAAAATTCTGTGGTCACATGGCTCATATGGATGGTGTCTCTGCAACTGACTCTTAACAAGCCCCTACTACACCTTACCAGTTAATATAAAGACCTTGAGGGCCAGCCAGGTAGTATGGTGGTGAAAGCAGTTAGATATCACATGGCCAATTTATTGGTTTGAGTTCCAGAAACGGTGGCTTGAAAAACAAGCCAGGCCCCTGTGTGTGCATTCTCAAAATCCCAAGAGGAAAGTGGAGGGGAAAGAACTGCAGTGAGATCACTCCCCTGGAGAATGGTTTCTCACATTTTTTCTCTCTCTCTCCTTCTCTATCTCTCTCCAATGAGGGTACAAACAAAAACCTCCCAAGTGTTATAGACATGGAGCCTCAGCATTTATACATGTATCTTCCCATGCACACTGTATCTGAAAGGGCAGGTTAGCTCTTCAACTAAACTTTTTTTTTTTTTTTTTTGTAAAACAAAAAGAAGAAAACAGATAAACCTCTAAATTAAAATTTAGACCTGTTATGAAAAGGAAAGAGTTCCTATTAAAAGACAAAAACTTTTACTGAAATGGTACCCACATGTGATGAGTGGTTTGAATGAAACCAATACGTGTTTATAATTGGATAAGCAATATGACTTACATAAGATTCAAACTAGCCTTGGAGGCAAACAAATAAAAACCAAATCAAAGCAACGTGGATCTTAAATTGTTTGTAAGAAATAAGTAAACAAGGACAGTCTCATTTTAATCAATATAGAGAAAAATAATCTAAGGTGTATATAACAATCAAATTCCAGTGAAAATGTGTGTAAGTAGGTTTATTTTGAAAGGAAAAGTCCTACTCCCAGTGTCATAACCAATTAAATTCTCCAGGTAATGACCCCATTTGCATAGCAAGCGGAACCCACAAGTGGGAATTTTAATGGGTACACCACCTGAGTACAGTAATTGAGAGTGACACAACTTGAACTAGTTTTGTGCTTACCCCACTGAAAATTCTACTCATATTATTTTTAATGTCAAGCTACAAGTCAAATTTCAAGATGATGGATTTGTTCTTTTTTAAGCACCGAGTTTGAATAAAAGAAATGCTTTAATTCTGTTATGCATTGCATATCTTTGCTTTAACTAATCTGTAGTTCTGATTCTCACCATTGCTTCATTTTCTGTAGTGATTGGAATTTAATTTTATTCATTAATTTGTGAATAATTAGATAAAAAAATAAAATAATGTCCTCAGCAGCTAAATTGCTTTTGGATTGCAATTTAATGTACTTTTTGCCAGAAACTATATTGTAGTTAAGCTGGCATAATAGTTTACTAAAATGTAATTGTGTAAATATGCCCAATTATTCTTTCCAATGATCTAACAAGATCTAATATAATATGTATCCATGGGTATTTCACTCCTCTTTCACCTCAATACCAAGAAAACACTTTCTGCAGAGCTGATCAGAGATGTCTTGTCATCTGAAGATGTTACTTTTAACAGATATTCTCCTTATCTCTCAGGCACAATTCATGTCCTTGAAAGAATTGTGCATTCTGATTGAGGGATCATATGACATCCACGTTAAATTATATAATAAAGGTGATTTCAAGACTCTCAGAGTCAGACGCATATGATGAACTGTGCTTTCTAGGTTCTGAGGTGACGTGTTAAAACTTCTTTTGTTTCTCTCTAAGATTGCTTGAGATACTAACTGTTTGTAGGTGTTTGACACCACTCTGCCACATCTGTAATTGGCATAGCATCCAGCAGACAGGCTCTGTACATCTTTACACTGCAACCTACCAAGTTAAGAAATGTATTGGTTCAATATAAAACAGCAGGCTGTTTTTAGACATAGTTACTAGTGCACAAGCTTTAATATGGCTTGGCTTCATCCTATAATGAGATCTTTTGGTTCCCTGCTCAACAGGCTTTTATTCCTTTGCAAAAGGCTATGAACTATGTCAAGTGGATCAGCTGCTTTTGTACACCCTCTTTCTTGGCTTTGGAGCATAATTCCTTTGCTTCTACCCCTTTATGCATCAGACAGAAAATAAGAACCGTTTCAATTTTTCAAACTAAACTTAGAAAGAATTTGTTTGAATTTGCTTTTCACCACTTTCCTAATCATTACATTCCCAACGAAACCTCACACAAAGACCTGCCTGGAAGTGAATATTTAATTGCAGAGCTATACTTTGTCTTTAACACCTATATCTAAACCCCGTGTTGGAAATGGGTCACAGGAGAGTTATCTAAAATAATTAGTTTTCTAAAATAATAATCCTTCATAGTCAACTCACAACTAAATGAATAATTCTGTTTTGGTGACACTAAATGGGCTGAGGTAAAGGATTAAGGGGATAAATAATGACAAAGAAACAATGAAATTATAACCACTGGCCACAGTTCAATCAGAATGCAGGATGCTACTTATGTTGAGAGCTAGCTGCTTCGGAGCTTTGCTTGTGGCCCCAGTGGATAATGTTATACTTCTATCCTAGCTTGACTGAAAATGGTGTGGTAACAGATTTCTGCCTGCCTAAGAGGCCCTTCTTTCCAGGTAAGTTTTGGCCACAGCTTTGCTTATAATCTTTTGTACTTCCAGATCGCCTATGGACCTGATGACAATTTCATCATACACAAGATGTATTGAGTCACAGCTTTTTAAGGGAAAAGGTCCAGTCATTCACTGAGAATATATATATATAATATATATAATAAGAGACAGAAAGCGAGAAATCACCCCCCAGGGTGGATGGGCACACTGCAATCCCTTCTCCTCCATTCTCCTCTTGGGATCTTGGGCATGCACACACACGTGCCTGGCATGAGTGTAAACCACTCGGTCCGGGACTTGAACCGCGGCCGACCACATGGGAGTCCAGTGACATAGCTGTTATGCTAACTGCTGGTCCCCATTCACTGAGAATTTTATAGTTTGAAAATATAGGGTTGATTTGGTCATCAATGATAGTTTTTGCAAAATCTACCCTGTACATTAGGGGTGAATCATAATGGTCTCCCCTCTCCAAGACCCTTTCCATTTTAACCAGAACCTCTAAAATAATCTTAAATAGCTAAGTAAATGTAAGAAACCTCACCATTGGACTAATCGTTTTCTCACAAAAAGTGCTAAACTTCTTCCCTATGTTGAAACTTCCCATGGGCTACGCAACTTTCTTGAGGTTCCTATACCAATTCAAGGACAGAGAAGACATACACTGTATATTTTATTGTTTATAGGGGCACATAGAGACAAAGGATTGAAAGGGC
Source organism: Tupaia belangeri chinensis (assembly GCF_000334495.1). Lineage (NCBI taxonomy): Eukaryota > Metazoa > Chordata > Mammalia > Scandentia > Tupaiidae > Tupaia > Tupaia belangeri. Next base: position 3,093,217 of record NW_006199814.1, read on the forward strand.
TTCCTTACAATACTTAATCATTAAATAACAATACAAAAAGTAAGTGTGGAATAAATCCTACCAATATTAACCATTGTTAATTGCATGCTTTACTTTATAAGTATAAAAGGAAGAGAAAAATAAGTATTATTGTATTTGATTACGTTTTATCTGGACTGTCAGTTTAGATGCAACAATCCTACAGGGCTAAAAATCAAAAATAATTGGAAGGGGCATAAGGGTCTTGAATAATTTGAAAAATAATCTCATTAATAAATAAACTTATTCATTAGGCAGCAGGTAAATCTAGTATTTAACTAGAATTCTAGAAGGCAAGTCACAGAGTCTCTGGACTCGAGTCTTATTTATGGTAAGCAGCGACGTTTGACGTTTATAACATTAGAATCTAGGGCACTGATAGAGTGTGTATGGATAAGGAATGGAAAGTTATTACATAAGGTTGCCTTGGTTACTCCTTGAACTGCTCAAATAATACTGACTATTCGGGTGAGAAAAATAGATGCAGTTGATTCACTGTAAGAACACAAAAATATTTTTTTTCTAAATAAAAAGCCTTCTACTAAATAAAGGCATTGTGTATTATTTTAGTTACATACTAACTGTAAGACATTTCCAAAAATTATGCCACTAAAAACACAAAATAAGAATACTTCTGGTGAGTTAGTGTTATGTAAAAATTCAATAAACTAAATTTCATTGATCTTGAGCATTTTTAACTTCATGTTCAATCTGAGCATATCTTTAAAAAGTTACTTTAATTTTTATAAGTTGAGATATAATTCCAAAATAAATAAGTGAAACCAATTTACTAAAAAATCTATAAAGCTTGTGCTTTGACATATTTTGGATTTTTAAAAGAGCACTATGTTTTGAAGTCATGATTTACACTATAAATTGGTCTATATCTTTCATAGCTAATTTATGGGCATGAGTCATCTGACTTATATAAGGAGACCAAGAAATCTTTAGAAAGAGATGTATAAAGAAAACCCTCATTCATATATAAATCAACTAATACATCAATTAGATAGGAAAGTATGCTAATATACAATAAATAAGTCATTTCCTTTTTAATTTCAAAATAGTGTACTCAGGATAATACAAGTCCAGTTTGAAAACATTTGAGTAAGATTCCACATTTAAAAGGAGAGCAAATCTATAACTAAATTCTCATGCTGGTCATATACTTCAACAAAACATTTTACATAAAGAAATTCTAAAAAAATATTGGAACTACTTTCACATTTGCCTACTTTTCTTTTTAATTATACAAGATGACTGCTTGGAAACAACAGAGGAGAAATACTGCAAATATAAACACAAAAACAAAATCCTGGTATCCATTAATGTTCTCTATTACAGAGAAACATTATTTTAAATGTACTTATATTCTTATCACAAAAAAGTAGCAGACCATATTTAAAAATTAGACAAATCATTTGACTGAAAATTTTTTCTGGATTAATAGTCAGATATTCTAACAAATTTAGGTCATTAGGAGGCTTTATATGTTTATAAACAGATGATATGCTTACATCCTAATATATACATGTACATCAACTCTGGGTATATGGAAACATTCAGATTGTAGTTACTGTGAAATTGTGCAAAGGTTTTCTTATGTCTGGTGGAACAAATTAAAGATAAACTTTAGAAGAGGAAGACAAAAGGCATTACTAGAATTTTATTTAAACCCAACCATGGAAAGGGTGTATGTGTGTGTGTGTGTGTGTGTGTGTGTGTGTGTGTATAAATAGTACTAAAGGGGGAATTTGAGAGTTTGCTAACTTTTTAATTTTGTAAACCCTTTAAGTAAGATACAACTAAAAACTAGGTTTAATCTCAAAGCAAAAACTGTAGGTGACATTTCTACGTTTTAGGTTAAACATGTCTTAGGTTTGATAGGGCTTTCAAAAATATGCTTTTTGTTGTTCTATCAGTTTGTATTCAGCCAGAATTAAATATAGCTATTCATTCCAAAGTATAGTTACAAATTTTCCATAAGAAATTACATTAAATCAAGCCAAATTAGAATTTTGGAGAGATCCACTCAGTAGAAGAGCACATAGTATGAAAACGTCCTTTCCCTTTCATCTGAATCACAGTCTCCATGTCTCAATAGCGATATTGTTAGTCTTGGTAATTCATTTAAATTTAAGAATCTTTACAACCTACGAAGTTGGCTTAATTTAACACAAAATTGTAAAGCTGGAATTTGTTCACAGTACTGAATTCTAGATGCCCAGTGCATTGGAAAGAATGATTTGCTTTGAAGATTAGCTGTGTTTATAAAATAGACTATCAGTTAAGAAACAAACCCAAACAAATATACCGCCTCCAAAAGACTTAAAGATGTCAAAATTTTAAAAAAAAGTCTTTGACTAAATCAAAACCAAGTGCAGAGATTTTAATATTAAAAATTTTCCAAATTCAAATAGAATTTATCAAAACTATCCCATATTCTTTGTAAAATACAGTTATTTTCATAAGGCATTCAGTTTCTGTCATGAATTTCATCATAACATTTAAATTATGTATAAGAAAATAATATTTGTAGTTCATTTAAATTAATCATTTTTAAAAAGCTATATTTCTGCAAGGAAAAAAAATATGCTGAAGGCATTTTTCTTTGAACTGGCTAAGCACATATATAGTTCAGTTTGACCACCTAAAACTTTGTCCCAAGTCAAAATATTTAAGTAACAGATGAATCAGTTATTCTAAGAGGCCTTCTCAAATGCCACTTCTCCTTTGATGCCTTCCTGAATATTCTGGTAGCTCTTTTCTGGGTATTTCTATGGCCTTTTGGATTTCTCTCTCTTGGAATTCTCACTTCAGTATGCCTTGTGACATGGTTCATTCTTTACAGGTCTCATTTCTCTGCTCAAGTGCAAACTCCTGTGGATGGAATTTGTTTCCCAAAGTTTACTTTAAAATAAAGAATGCTTACTTTTAGTCATTAAGAGATAAACATAAAAAATAAATGGTCTGGTTTGAATACCCACTGAAAAATAATATATTTGAGGCATGGTGCTCTCAAAGATTAAGAAACAGAGATACAAATAAAAAGGAGGAAACATTTAACATTGGGGGGGGGTGTCAGAATGTCCCTAAGTTATTGTAAACTAGTAAGAAGTTTAAAACACTAAATAGTTAAAATTTCACATATTAAACCATGTGGATTTAGTTAGAGAAGAAAGGCTTTCAGAGATTACTTAAAATAATGAGTTAACAGTGCAAATACCATGTCACCTCATGAGAATCTTACTATGTGCTTTTCTTTCCCATTACAAGAAAAAATTTAAAATACTCTCCAGTTTTAACGCAAACAAAAGATAAATATTTATGAAGGAAAACAAATTCCACAGCATTCCATACAGATTTCCAAACAGTCTGATGATTCACAACAGGCATCCATGATGCCACAGTCCATATCACAGGGGCAGTTACAGTCATCCCCCATCTCGTCTCCACAGCAACAGCAGCAGGCTTCTGACGTGCAGATGCCACACGAAGCTTGTCCCAGGACAATATTGCAGAGGGTCAGGAATTCACAGAACAAGCACGCCAGGATACAGTGGACACAGCAATCTTCATTTTCAGTTGTGAAGGGACCACATAGCAAGAAAAAAATGAATACAAAACACATAAATTGTCAATGGACGACAAAAGAATTGATCAAAATAAATAATCTACAATGTAAATGAAGTTTTTTGTTAAGTTGGAAACTCAAAAAGTGGTTTAAGTTCTAGGTGAATAGGGAAGAGCAGATGGCATAAGGATTACATTGCTGAACTCCCACATCGTGGACCATGGTTTGAGCACTGGATCCAGTGGCTTAAAAACATGTATATATGTGCCCAAAATCCTGAGAGGAGAATAAAGGAGGAGTTGCGGTGTGACCATCCCCGGGGGGATGGGGGGTGATTTCTTACTTTCTGTCTCTCTGTCTCTCTGGTGAGTGCACATGCACTATAGCAAAAGTCTCTCTCTAAAAAACAAAATTCTAGTTGAATAATCTTTGAGATACTGTATTCAAAAGACAAGCAAACCAACAAATTGTAGCATACACACACACACACACATATATGTATATAAATCTTGACTAAACTAATTCCATGACATTTATAAAAGTTTTTCAGAAATACAAATTTTTTTCAAATGCTCCACACACCTGCTCCAAAGTGGAAGGAAAAAAAAATTAAATATGGAACATTCAGTTTATAACTGAACAATTAATTCAGTAGTTGAATCAGAATCCATTAAATTGGGATCAATATATTTTATTTTCTAATACAACTGATTCAACTTCATGTTTTCAGTTTTTTTAAAAAATTTCTTAAGAATTAAACAAAACCAGGAAGACTCTGGTTGGGCCTAACTATTCCTTCTGGAATAGCTCTGCTGCCTCTTTCTAACAAAGGGATCTGTATCTTGGCAGTGTGAATAATGACACAGAAATATGGCTTTCCCACTCCATTTGGTGGCAAAGTACTGTATATCTCTATTATTTCTTGAGATACCTCTAATGATGCTTTTCTAAACAATAACACTCATCCATCTTCATGAACTAATAAATAGTTGAGAAATCAGGGACCAGCAGATGGCATAATGGTTACATCGCTGGACTCCTATGTAGTTGATAGCAATTAAGTCTCATGCCCAGTGGCTTGAAACTCATGCCAGGAACATGTGTGTGCTGCCCAAATCCTTAGAGAGAGTGGAAGAGAATAAATTGAGGCACAGCCATCCCCCTGGGAGGTGATTTCTCTTTCTGTCTCTGGTGAGTGCAATCGCAAAAATTTCTCTTAAAAAAAAAAAGTTGAGAAATCAAACAAATTACAATCTAATGAATTTAGGATACCATATTCTACAGTTTTATCCTTGGGAATCTTGGGGCAAGTGGGAAGAATGGTTGAAGAAAATTTCTATTTCTGGAATCTTTAATATAGATAATAAAAATCATTTGAGATCAGTGATAAGTCATTAGTCTGATAGCACAAATATTTGTAAATTTTTACCAGAATTCTGTCTGCATTATTTTTTGCATATATGTATGTGTGTGTGTATGTGTTTCCATTTTGTACAATGTGAGTTCTAATAAGACAAATTCTCCATATGCTTATATCTTGAACAGGATGAACTCTAATAAGGGGATTTTAGTTCCCTCAACAGCAAGCAGACACACCCTCATACCACTGTCACATGCCTTTTTGTTTCTCCAGTAATCATTAAAATTACAAGCTTTCAATGGAGTTTCAGCAAATTGTGTGAAAACCAAACATGAAGAAAAATAAATAAGTGAATAAATGCTTGTTGCTTGGCAGCCCTACTATAATAGAGAAGAATGCTCTTCTTTATACAATGCTATGTAACTGTACATGTAGACGTGAATTGATAGAATTCTTCTAGCATCACTGTTACAAATGCTTCAGGGACAAAAAAATAAACACCAAAGGAACTAGGTAGCCTCTCAACTCTATAAGCTTTTCTCATCCCATCACAAACTCTGACCCGTTGAACACCCTTCACCCAGTTTCTTGGCAGTCTCCAACTAGAAAACTCTGAGGGTGAAAGGAGGAAATTTGGAAAGACAAAGTCATGTTCTATATACCAAATGGTGAATAAAAAAAGAGTCTGAAAAGAACACATAATAGAAACTTGTAGAGTTAAAGGCTCAAACAACACACTCATATTTCCTTTCATTCTTCTCAGGGCCAAGTTCACTCTCACATACCACGGTCCATGCAGGAACTGGAAAAAGTCACAGAGCTGTAAGAGTTTCTGGGTCTCTCCAATCTTCTCGTAATGCTGATTTTTGGTAATATCCAGTCACCTTGAATCAACTTACATGAATCCAAGTCTTATAGTCTGCTTAGTTCTATGTTTCTAGAACATCCATGGTTTGCCTCTATCTTCCTTTTATACTTTCATCCCAATATCTCCAATATCTGTTTTATATGTTTCTCTTTGGTTGAGCTTCCTGGAAAAGTTTACAACTACTACTAATTATAAATCCAGCACTTTATTATAATCCAAATATTTTACAAATTGTGATGAATATTTAAAATGTTATAAAGAGCTACCTTTAACAGTAGTAAAAATAAATAAATAAAAGTGTTTAACTGGCAGTAAATCTCTCATTAAAAAAAAAGAAGAAAAAAGGAAAGAAAAATAGGAGCCAGCCAGTGGCATGGAGGTTAAAGTGGTTGGATCCCACATGACCGACTTTGCAGTTGGAGTCTCAGACCAAATGGCTTGAAAAACACACCAGGAGTGTGTGTGTGTTTTTCCAAGATCCCCAGAGGAGAATGGAGGAGAAGGGATTGCGGCGTGACCATCCCCTCTGGGGGTGTGATTTCTCACTTTCTCTCTCTCTCCCTCTCTTGGTGTCTCTCTAGAGAAAAAACTAAAAAGGGTTACACGTTTTGAACCCTCTTTTGGTTCATTCCCTTACAGATTATATCTTCTTTTCTCTGAAGAGATAATCATAGTTTAAATACTGAATGAATCTTTCTCTTTTTAAAATCTTATTTTGTACAACAGTTTCTATGAAAGTGTCCCTGCACAGTCAGAAAGGAAACCACTCTATATGAATTCACGTGAGTAGTACTTTTGGCTCATCGTCATCTGTTTCAGATTTTCTGATACTGATTTATGTAGCTGTAATTCACTCATTATCCAAGAATATAGTATTTCATTAATTTAATATACCATGATCAATTTATCCATTCTATTACTTATAGATATTTTGGTTATGTCTAGTGCTTTTGCTATTCTAAACACCAATGCTTGAAACAACTTCTTCAAGTCTCCTAGTACATGGGTCCCCAACCCCTCACACACACACCCCTGCTCCAGCTACAGAATGGTACTGTTCTGGTAATCAGTACCAGAGACTTTTTGATAGTTAAACACTTTTTTTCTTACTACTATTACTAAAGGCAGCTCTTTATAACATATCAAATATTCACCATGAATTATAAAACATTTGGATTATTATAAAGAGCCAGGCTTATTAGTAGTAATAGTTGCAAGTTTTTCCAGGAAGCTTAGCCAAACAGAATCATAAGATATTAGGATGAAAAATATAGAAAGAAAGAAGACAGAAGTACTAGTTCATGAGCTGCTATGAAGCAAGCCGCAGTAGAAACCGAGCTGCGGGCAACTAAATGAAGCTTTTTAATCATATCGGGTAAAACTGAATTTGTTCCCCCAAAGATTAAATTCTCATTGCCCCACATTCTCATACTCTGAAATTGTTACACTTTATGCTATTTAGTTGAATGTGAAATGGCATCTAATAAGGGTTTTACATTGCACTTCCTTTATTACTAGTAAATTTAGACAAATTTTCATGTTTGTTAGCTATTCATGTTTCCTTTTCTTTGAAAGAGGTGTTCAGTGTATTCATGCTTTTCTTCTTTTTTTTGATTGGGTTGTCATTTTTTTTTTTTTTGATGCTAAAAGGTGCACGTGCTTACCAGAATGACACAGAGAGATGAGGGAGAGCGGGAGAGGAGAAAGCACTCCTCTGCAGAGAATGGTCATATCACAATCCCTTCTCTTTCAACTCTACCTCTGTCTGGGACTTTGGGCACACACACACGTGCACTTGGTGGGTTTCTCAAGCCACTGTCTGGTACTCAAACCATGTGATCAGCCATATGAGAACTGGTTGCCTTAACCAACAGGCCACAGAGCCAGCAAAGGTTATCTCTGATTATCTCTTTTTTCTTATTGATTTGTAGAAGTTTTTCATGTATAAGATACCAATCCTTGGGACCAGCAGATGGCATTATGGTAAAATCATTGGACTCCCATGGAGTCAAATGCAGTTCAATTATGGTAATGTCATTGGACTCCCATGGAGTCAAATGCAGTTCAAGTCCCAACCTAGCGAATTAAAACTCATGCTGTGTGCATGTGCATGTGCATGCATGCCCAAGACCCCAAGAGAATAGAGGAGAAGTGACTGAGGCATGGTCATCCTCGGGGGTGGGGTGGGGGGATGATTTCTTGCTTTCTGTCTCTCCGGCAAGTATACATGCCCTACAGAGAAAAAAACAAACAAACAAACAACAGCAACAAAAAAACTGTCTCAAAAAGAAAAGAAAAGAAAAGAAAAGAAAAATGATACCAATCTTTTGCCAAATATGATTTTCTTCTACTGGGTGTGACTTTCCTTAGTTAAAATAACAAGAGGGGAATGGATTAATTTTTAGACCTTGAGAGTTTTAGGTGATAAAGAGACATTTAAATCAGATCTTGTAGTTACCTGAAGATATGAGATTACATGGTTTAGGAGGTGAGAAGGCAGATAGACAAATCTGATAATTGGTGAAAAGAAGAAGGAGGGCATTAACAAAATTCCTTAGTGGAATGAAATGTAAGTTTTAGTGCTCTTTAAAACAAGGGAGTCTCAGGACCAGCAGATGGTGTAATGTTTACATCGCTGGACTCTCACATAGTCGACTATGGTTCGATTTGCAGACCTAGCACCTTAAAACTTATGCTGGGCATGTGTGCTTGCGTGCCCAAACTCCTGAGAGGAGACCAGAGGAGAAGGGATTGTAGCATGGCCATTCTCTCTGAGTGGTGACTTCTCACTTTCTCTCTCTCTCTCTCTCTCTCTCTCTCTCTCTCTCTCTCTCTCTCTCTCTCTCTCTCTCTCTCTCTCTCTCTCTCTCTCTCCAGTGAATGCATGTGTCCTATAGCAAAAATCTCTCACTCAAAAAAAATTAAAATTAAATAATACAAGGGAGTCCAGTCATGCCTATATGCAAAAAGGGAGAAAAAACCAATAAGCAATCAAGAGGGAGAAAGAATGAGATTGGTATGAAAATCCACAGCCCTCAAGATGAAAGAGGTGGGAGTGACATTTCTAACTAAGCAACTCATTGCTGTTCTTAGGATATATTCATTTGAGAATTAATATTTCTTTCAAACTCACACTACAGTGGCAGATGTCCTACATAAATTAAAAGCCTTTGGCAAATAAATGAATCTCTCCAAACTACTACTGCTAGCCAATAAAATCTACAAATTAAGTCTGTTAAGGTCTCTTTTTATTTTTAGTAGACAAAGGGGGGGAAAGTTCTTAGCTTGTAGATCAAACATTCCTTTCTAACCTATTTTCTTCAACATAACCTGATTTCTATAATAGGCTTGAGTGGCTGCTTTACATAGAATGAGAAATCTAGCCTTAATGAAGGGAAAGTATTTGTTGCTGTTTTCCAAATTAAGAAATCTGTTATCTTAAAAGAAGAGATGTTTTCATTAAAAAAAAAAAAAGTAAGAGACTTCCATTGTACTAAACCGTATTCAGCTCCTAATAAATACTGATTCATTTAAATCTAATAATATTCCTAAAAAATAGTTCTGGTGTTACCTAAATTTTACCAAAGTATAGACAGACTTACAGAAAGTTTAGGAAATGTTCCCAAGGTCATAGAGGTGGTAAGTAGCAGATCCAGGATCAGAACTCAGACAATTCATTCCTTAGTCTGTGCTGCCCTCCATGATAGGGTGGGTCACTTCCAACAGTTAGTGACCTTGGAGGAAGATCAGTTATAAATCTGAAACATTCTGCTCAGTTTTTGTTTTTCTTTTTCCCGTCTATCTACGTTTAGCCTTGATTCATGTTCCTTTCCTTTTGTAAAGGTTATTCCAAATTTCAGCTTTAATGATGAGTTGACAATAAACACTGTCTTTCAACATGTAAGAGCAAAGACCTCACTTAGTTGGAGAACTGATAAACTGCCAGTCACATCGTTGAAATAAACTTCAAAGGTCTGGCAAACTAAAGAGAGATGGTATCTCAATAAAATAAAAAATATGTAAATCTAAAACACAAAAATTAAGGTCTATGGTTATATGAACACGAGTAACACAGACATTAGAAACTCTAGTGGCAAAACATATAGTAATGACAAGGACCTTGAAAGATTAAACAGCTTATGGAAATATTAAAATTTATGAGAAGTGAGATATTGTCTTAAAACAAAGGTCTCTATATTTTACTAGAAAAGTGCTTTGAGTTACTCTGAAAACCAAATCTATTAATAGGCACCTAAAGAAGCCACAAACATTTTTAAAGATTATAGAGATACTAAGCATTGTGTATCAATAGACACACGTACTAGAAACACATCAATTTTCTATACTTTATAAGTAGTGAGATATGTAGAAATGACCAACAACAAATAAGTAGAAAAGGACCACCCGATTCAATAGAATCAATTAAATAATATGATTGTCGTTCTTTCCAAAAAAAGTTTTTGTTTTTTAAAAAATTTTCTGTTCTGTAAAAAGTAGTTTATGACTCAGAGTAATAAAAAAAATGAAAATAAACTAAGAACAAATAGTTGTTATGGTTTCTACCCTCACTAGTGCCAAGAGGAAGATGGTGGTTATAGTTGAAGCAGAGAAGATTATATGAATGATCAAACTCTAGAAGGCTTCAATAAGAAAATAAACTAAAAACAATAAGTCCTCTGCACCCATGTAGTTCACTATCAGGAATAATTCTTCTTCCCTGTTCCTGAGGCTTTCAGTTTTTATGGTTTTACTCAGTCATTATTTTCAGTTTTTGCCAAAAGCGTTTAACCTCTGAGAAGCCAACTGGGTTCTGGGAAGGATGCCCATGCCAAAGTGGGCCAAGCAAGAATTGTGCAATTCAGTGTCTTGTGAGGAGAACTCAGCATGAGACTGGCAGCTACTGTTTATTTAGGACAACAAAGAAACATACCAGAAGCCAAGTAGCTAAAAGAATCATAAAAGGGAATCTTGAATGCAACATTTGACTTAAAAAGCAAAACAACTCTCCCCCAAATAGTTATGAATTACTGCAGATACAACCCCAAAACAAAATCTTTGAGCCCTATGAAAGGCCATCAGTGTTAGGCCCATGAAACTGACATATCTTGAGAGCCTCTAGCTCTTCCACATCATTAATGTAACAACTGAAACCAACTTAGGCAGCATCTGGGATGACTGGTTATATCAGCGAACAATCTGGGAATCTTTGTTCTGTTTAAGATTAGACTGATGATTCTTTTTATAAGAACCTTTATAATGAAATTATCTCAAATTGTTTTATCCATTCCATAAGTGGCCAAAAATACACTAGGAATTAGGAGGAAGGCGGTTTGTTAGGGTCAAATAATCACAGGGTAAGAGCCATCAAAAACTATTTGTATAATAAACTCTAAACAAATCTCTTATATATCTCTTGTTTCCTTTTTTAAAAATGTGGTATGTGTGACAGGTGCTCTGAATTTCTTGGAACAAAGATAACAAGCAGCTAAAGTGGAATACAGGAAAAGACAAAGAGCACTCAATTCTGAGAATAACCCACAACCCATTTTGAGCTAAGATAGATCCTATGTGTCTTATCTTGACTCATCTCTAATAAGGTTTCCTATGACTTAAAATGCTTGAAAATACTTTCTTAATCACGTCCCCATCATGTAAACTATGTACTGAGAAACAGGCTCCTTAGCATTTAGCAGTCCAGCTATATACCAAAAAAGCAACTGCAGATTAGCATATGAGCAGTCAGAGTTATGCATAATTAGTAATTTAGGAAATTGCTTTGAGATCAAACCTGGCTCTGCAGTTTTGCAATCAAAGCTACAGTGTACCCATATTGTTCCCCACTTTTTAGCTGCTAAGACTCATATCTGCCCAGGGTGGTATATGATGCATTGGGCACGGGTTGAAGGACTGGAGGCATTTCTCTTCCCAGATACTGCTTTCCTGTCTGTGACTGCTTCTCAATTCAAAATAAAAAAGCAGGCTAGAAGTGGGTTTTGGTTTTTCCAAATCACAGCTGAGATGGCTAAGTGAGTATGTAGCATCTCTAAAAATCCAGCTGTAAGAAACGTTTCTGGGGAGTTCTGCTCCTTCAGTGTGTGAGTGCGGGGGGGGGGGGAGGGGGTGGTGGTGGTGGAAAATATTTACTAAAACTGCACGGTAGCTCAGGGTCAAGTAGCTCCGTGTCTCCAGGACAGAGGATGCACAGCACTTCTGGCCAATAGCCCTAGTCTGACCTGCTGCCTGAATAAATTGGCCTGCAGTGTGCCTCCTACACAGAACCCCCTTTGGCAAGCAGCTGTCCTAAGAGGCCACGGGTCTTAGCCAGAAGATAGTCAACATTTTCCTAGTGGGGAGGAAAGTGAGCTAGGTCAGGAGGTGAAAAGAAAGTTAGAGAAGAGCTACATTTTCCAATGCAGCACAAAGATCACACTTTGGGAAATCAAACAATAATCTTCACTGTTATCTTTCATCTCAACAAATGCAAAAGAACCTCCTGAGGGGAAAAAAAAGAAAAAGAAAAAGAAAAACAGCACCATCCTCCCAGGTCCCATTAAGAGTCTCCCTAATAAAACTTCTACCATGTCTCCAATTCTTGGAACCCATCCCCTTCCTATGGGACATCATTCGTATCTAAAATTACAACAAGTGGGTAGCACAGTTTTCAGCTTCTCTTATTTTTATCCCCGTTGCCTGATCATTAAATATTATAAACTCTCGGATGTGGTCCAGTAATCGCTGGTCATGACTTAACTGTAGCACTGGTTCAGTAGTCCTTTCTGAAGACTTGTATTTTACTGAGTTTAAGTATATGTTTCCCAGAAACTTAACACAGAATTCTGAAGAGGCATAAAAGTTTAGTTATAGAGGTGTCTATTTAGAACATTTCATGTATAAAGTTAGTATTTGGGCAAGAAGAAAGGAAAGAAAGGCTAAAAAAAATATTAATGATGCAAATAATATTTAATTCACTTACTGAACCTCTGTAACATTTTAAGATCTCAAATTTGATAGCTAGTAATACTACTGTTCTCCTAGATTTACGAGGAAGACTAAGAGAGATTGCATATACGGTGCTCATTTAAGGAGTTTATATGTGCTTACTCAATATTATGATTGTAATAGCAAGGGTGATGATACAGAATACCTATCCCAAAAAGACCACACCTTTCTACCTACCTGTGTTCCACTCACCGTGACTGCCACACTGACTTAAGGCCATTCTATTCTGACCAAAGGAGGTTTGTAAAAGACTGTCCATAGCTCAAACACTTGAAAAGAGAGGAATAACAAAGGAGGCAACTCTATAAGAGAGAATTTGCAGAAGAGTAAAGTGGAAATCTGCCCAGAGAAGAATTAGTAATGTCTACAGCTTTAGCAGATGATTTAAAAATAATAATCTATGTTTTTCATATTTCGATGATTATGCATTGATTTTTTTTTTCTGGAAACTAGAAAGCAAAAACAGAGTAAGACCGCACATTTCTTGAACATTTTCTGTGCTGACGTTTTTAAAGTTGGCCAGTTGAAATGTCTAATAAATTTGATTAACAACAAGGTTGAATATGTTTTAAATGATAAAAATCTACTTTTGATTGTAAAAACACTTTCCTTGAAAGAACCAATGCTCAACAGTCAGCTAAAGTTGGTAATAATAGCATTTCTGGCTAGCATAAAATATCTGAAAGTAAATCTTCTAGTTTTAATGAAAATGTTTTTTTGTATAAACATGATCTAAAAAAAATCTCTAGCTTTCCCAATTTTCTTTTCCCAACTGTGCTTATATCACAATTCATATTTCAGTTTCATCTCCTCTTGTTGGTCCTTGGTTTAAAGATTGCGCAAGATAGATTATGAAAATAAATCAAAAGCCATCTCCATGGCAAGATGGGATGTGCTGTTCAAGAGAAGACTGAAACTCCACGGTAATTAACGGTGGTTCAGATTCCTGGCCAGGTTAGCCTGAATCATGCCCAGCACGTGTGCATTCCCAAGTTCTCATGGACTGGAGGACTGGAGGAAGATCACAACATAACCTGATGCTGGGAGGGATGCTCCTTTTTCTCTGTTTCTTACACCTTCACATGTATGCACACATGCTCTATTACAAATAAAGAAAAATAATGAATAAATCAATGTTTTGACTTGGTTTTTTAAGACCATGCTGTACTCCCGAGGTGATCCTATAAAAGGTTATGTGATGATGAGGAGCAGTAAAACAGCACACCCCGAAAGCGGATGCTTTCAGTCACTGACACTATCCTATTACAGAGCCTCACAGAGTTGGCCAGGTCACCTATGACAGGAGGTCTTTATGGCAGCGCGCACAGAGATAAACAGGAAAAGGAAGCAGACTTAGTTCACTGAAGCTGACAATATTCACAGGACTGGGATCAGGCACACAATTCTCCAGGCACTTGACCCACTCTCGCTCAGCAAGAGTCCAGCGGTCACCTTTGCAATCCAGAGGGCTGAGAGGTCCGCAGCATGACTGTTCCTGCAGGCGCCTACAGAGGCAGGGGCAGCATCCCCGGCAGGAGGTACAGGCCTCTCACAGGCAAGAGGAGCCTCGCCTGGAGAAGGCCCAGGATGAGCTCCCCAGCCCTGACAGAAGAGACAGGCCCCAACCAAAGAGGCACAGCAGTCTAACAGACACGCCAGGCAAGATGAAGAGCAGCAAACAGAGTGAAATGTTACAGCGAAATGAGACACCAAAGCATGTTTCAAAGCAGTGCACAGGAGGTAAATCCTATTATTTATGGAATTAATTTGTGAATCAATGATGGCATTGTTGCTCTTTCCACATCCCTCCCTCTCCACCCATGTGATCTACTAATACCATTTGATTTTTTTAAGGCACTATCACAAGCTTTGAAGGAATAAGGCAGAATGACATTACAATTATAAGGTATAAATATCTCCACCTTAATTTAGTGTACAAACAATGCCAGAGCCAAGAAAATCTATGACTATGTTGTTTGTGAGTGCTCCAAGGTTGAGAAAAGCAGAAAGATTTGGCTTTCTCATACAATAAAAATGTTGTAGGCTTGTGTATTACTTTAAATTGTGGAAAAGAAGATAAAAATAAAGCCCTTCTAACTGAGCTGCTTCCTAGTCTTCTGTACTTCATCCAGGCCACCCCCTAGGAGTTTTTCCTGGACCATAACTCATTACCTGCTAAAACTATTTGGGAAGGCAAATGCCAGAACACAGGAAAAAAAATGATGTTAAGTGTCTGTGGTTGTTACTGTGTTTGTTTGTTTGTTTTAAGTGAGGCTATTAGCAACTGGGAAATAACATATTTGAAGGCATTAAAAAAAAAGTGTTTCAATTATTGATCACCCTTCCACTTCAGGAGTGGCACACCCAGCCACGCATTACCCTAGTTATGAAGACTGTGATACTGGAAAATTAAAACTGCCTTTCAAGTCGTGGCTCTGTCACTATTAGCTGAGTAATCTTGAATGCATCATTTCACTCAGTGTTGATATGCGTACATGGGGCAGGCGAATGGTTTCAAAGATCTTTCCAAGCCCTAAGATTCTAAGATGATATAATCTACTATTATTTATAACCAGTAGATGGTTAAGATTAGCTCAGGGTCTTTACTTGGCCTTGAATGAGGCCATTACTGGGCTTAATACAATATTCAAAGCACAACGAAAAATTAATCAATGCTGAATACCAGTTGACTCTATGTTGGCTAAGCCCCGGGAGCAGATCCCCTTCCTGTGCAAGAACCATGAAGGCACAGGTCCTCATTGCCTTCTTGTAGGGACTGAATGTGGGCTAGAAAGTAAGCTTTATACGACCGACCGTGGGCAGCGATGGAAGTACAAATAGTGTACTCTTATCAATAGAAGACTTTAGAATCATGTGGTGTTAGCCACAGCAGACTTTCTAAAAGTGGTGAGTTTATACGAAGTAGGAAAACAATGGAATGACTAAATATAGTCCTCATTCCTGACCAGCTCAGGCACTCAGAGACAAAGCCTTGGTGGCTAAACGTTCATTCAGCAAAACTTCATTGAGCATATGGCTCCATGCCAGATACTGCCCTCACTTCCAAGACAAATCTCAAGCAACACAATGTGCAGCTTAAATACAATTACAGTTACAACACAGCATGGTACAGTGCAGTAACTGCTGTGCTTCAGAGGAAGCCATGGTGCTTGGGGAGCAGGCAAAGATCAGGAGAGCTCCCAAAGCCAATGTTGTATGAGTATTACCTCATCCGTAGAGAATCTCATGAGTTGGGCACTGGGCTCATTACACAGTGAAGAAACTGAGGTTAGAAAAGTTTATTTAACTGGCCCAAGACATAAATCTATTAAAGGGAAGGCCAGGATGCAAACTTAAGTCAGTGTGATTCCAATGGCTCTTGTGATGACCAAAATACTTTGTCTCTTATGTTTTATTAATTTTGGAACTTTCTAATGTAGTACTCATTATGTTCCAGGCACTGTTGTAAGCAGTTTATAAATATTTTATTCATTAAACACGTAAAATAATTGTATAAGATAGACACTGTTACTAGCCCCATTTTACATATAAGGAAACTGAGGCACAAGTGTACGGAGCTTTGATATCAAATTCAGACTTGTAAGATGGAGCTCTAGGAGGTGGAGGAGAGAGTGCAGGGTGGAGAGAGGAAGCAGAGAAATTCCTGAGCTGTCTTGTAGAAGGAGCATATGGTAGGTGAAAATAAAAATAAAATAAAATAAAATAAAGCAATGATTGTTCCAGTCGGTGAGGAGTTACGTGAAGCCACAGAGGCAAGAACATGATAGGTTTAGAGGTGTAAGTGGCTCAGTGTTGTTGGAGCTGGAGATTCCATAGAGTATACCTTTGACTTTCTTTCCAAGTTAGAATTGAGGAGGCAGGAGTAGCAGGATGACTTTGAGGAAATCTAAAAGAGGTTGGGTTAGAAGACACTAAATGAGGCAGTGACGGGCAGGGAAGAGTTACTTATTTTCGAGCCAGGTGATGCTGCAGTAGTATTACAACTGAACCCACATGGAAAAAGTCCTGGATTTGCAATCCATGCACTCCCAGAGCAGGCCAGTGACCTTCATGCCTGTGACCCAAACCAGGGCTAGGATTTAGGGTGGATCACGGTCTTAACACCCTATTGGGAAAGCCTGTTTCCCTTTCTTTTTTCTTTAGCTCTTTTTATTGAAGAACTAAAAAGGTAAACTTTGGCAGGAGGAAAAAGCAAAGAGAGAATCAAGTATGACTTCCTGGTTTCTGGGGCCATTAACCAAGGATGAAATCCAGGAAGAAAAATAGTTTAAAATATGTTTAAAAAATAATAAAATATGTTGGTATGAGATATGTTAAGTCTGAAGATACTCAAATGGTGATATCCAAGAGCTAGCTAGAAACACTGGCCTGGAGCTTCATTGATAATAAGATTTGAGCTAGGGTGTAAGAGGTAGCTGAGACTCTCATAGTGAATAAAAATGACTCAACTGTCCAGGACAAATGTACCTGCAAGGAAACAACAGCACTTAAGAAAAGTCTGAGGAAGAAGAGCAGGAAGATGAGTTAATCAAGGGAATAAAAACTCTAGGCCACGGAGGTGCCACTGGAGCATGAAGGAAAAATATTTTGAGAAGGTTGTATCAGACACTCTGTTTGGACTGAGAAATGTCGATGATGTGTTAGGGACAGAAATGAATAGCAATGTGAGGAAGAATGATTGAAAGTGAAGAGGGACCACAATGCAGATATCCTTTTAAGAAATCTATCTGTGCAGGACCAGCAGTTGGTGTAATGACTATGTCACTGGACTCCCATGTAATCGACCATGGTTTGAGTCATGGGCCCGGTGGCTTAACTTCATGCCGGGAACGTATGCATGTGTACCCAAGATCCCGAGAGGAGAATGGAGGAGAAGGGATTGTGATGTGAGCGTCCACCCTGGGGGGGCAGGGGGGTGATTTCTTGCTTTCTGTCTCTCTGTCTGTCTCTGTCTTTCTGGGAAGCGCACATCCCCTATAGCAAAAACCTCTAAAAAGAAAAAAAAAAAAAAAAAAAAAAAAGAAAAACTATTATCTGTGAAGGGAAGGAGAAAATGTGCAGAAAGACAACAAAAAGGATGTAGAATCCAGAAAGAGATGCACACACCCACACACATACACACCACATACATAGAAAGGGATTCAAAGCCAGCTGGTGGTATGGTGGTTAAGGCACTTGGATCCCACATAGTTGACCCTGAGGTTTGAGTCCTGGACCCAGCAACTTGAGAAACATGCTGAGCACATTGTACGTATGTGCCCAGAATCCAAGAGGAGACTAGAAAAGGGATTTTGGCATAGACTTCCCCCTCAAAGGGTGCTGTCACACTTTCCCTTTCTCTCTCTCTCTCTCTCTCTCTTTCTCTGTGGCCAGCACATGCATCCTATAGCAAATTAGAAAAAAAAAAAAAAAAAGAAAAAAGAGATTTCAAAATTTTATAGAAAAACAGAAATAGTATGAGTTTTTGGTACAAAAACATTTTGAAGTCCATGCGTATTTTTCTAGCATGTATTTTTCATGAACTTTTTGCAGACCCTTCATATATAATAAGTATACACATGCACATATATGTCTGTGTGTATATACATGTATAATATTTTTTATGGTCAACTGGCATTTGAAAGCCAGTAGGTTCATATGTATTCCTGACTAAAAGTGTAAATTTTCAAAAGCAACTGTAAAAAATATTAAGGCACTTGATTAAAAAATAAAACGGGACACCTCTAAGGACTTTGGCACACAGGCCTGCCACCTGGCAGACCCTTAATAAATACCTGTTGACTGAATATAATTCATTGTTATGTCCTGACATGAAGAGACTTTCAGTTTTACTTCCCCTTCTCCTGTCACTCCACAGAACACGTTTTCTAGGAGATATCTACCACAGATGTTGAAATATTCTTTCTAAAATAACTACTCTTCTGTCATTCCAAAGTGCAATTTCTGTATCCCTCACTGAGAATAATTATTAGAAAAAAAAATAAACTTCAACTTCTAGTGTCAACTTTAAATTATGTTATGTTATAGGGATATTATTCCCCAAGAGGTCTGGTTTCTCTAGTTTGATTTCCCAAGAGAAGTCAGAGTAGAAATTTAGGCAGGTTTAATATGTCTTTGGGAAAATAGTAATATAAATCCAATTTGCTTTTTTATTTCAATTACCTCCACATTTTCTCCAAACTTCTGGATTTCTCCATCTTTAAGAGACAACTACAATTTATTTATGTGAATATCTTCTCTCCTTTAAAATGAGGAACATGACTCACTTCTCTGAGTAAACTATTTTATAATTATTCAATTTTATTCTTCTAATTGCCTCCTACATCCACTTGAGAGGATGCCACCAACTTCAATTTTCCCTTCAGTCAAAGTGTACAAGAGGAAGAGAAGCCAGTGCAAATTACCAGGGCCCTGTGTTGGAAAGGGGGCCGGAGGACACACTGTGCTGCATATCAATTCAAATCTCATAGAAGAAGTGGCCCAAAAGACCTGAAAAAAATATGCCCCCACATTGTTGACTCCAAAGAATTTCTTCTGTTTTCTCCTATACTTATTTATGGGGCGTTAAATTAAGATGATCTAAACTGTGGGATACAAAATCTACGGCGTTAATATTCTTTGTATTCTGGCATCTCTGACGATTCATCTGTAAAAATATAGCATTAAAATGTAAACACAAGGGCCAGAAGGTAGCATGGTGGTTAAGGCAGCTGGACTCCCACAAGGCCAACCATGGTTCAACTCCTAAACACCAGTGGCTTCAAATTCAGGCATGCGTGCATGCCCAAAATTCTGGGAGGAGAATGGAGAAGGGATTGCAGTGTGGCCATCCCCCTGTAGGGTAATTTCTCACTTTCCCTCTTTCTGTCTTTCTGTCCGCAGTGAGTGCACACACCCTTTAACTAAAACAAAACAAAACAAAACAAAACTCAACACAAAAACAAATGCTACTTATGAATTCACTATGTAATAGAGATTTTTAAGGTGGAAGTTTGGATGCATTCTTCATTAAAATTTTAATTGAATGTGAGCAAAATAAAAAACTAAAAAAAATAATCTGTTCTCTACATTATGAAAACTGCATACAGAAATGCAAATTTAAAAAATAAGTTAACAAAATAATTTTTTAGTACAACAAATGCTTAGGATACAAAGGTGTCTAGAGCAGATATTTTTAGTTTTTTTGTTTTTGTTGTGTTTGTAAAATAAAATACATAGGATTTTGAAGGAAACTAATTATGTTGAAAAATAGTTATAAGTAGAGGTAGAATAAATATGAACTTCTTGGGACCAGCAGATGGCATAGCAGTTACATCACTGGACTCCCACATGGCCAACCACGTTCAAGTCCCAGAACCGGAAGCTTGAAAAATCAAGCCAGATCCATGTGCATGCATGCCCAAGATCCTGGGAGGAGAATGGAGGAAAAGGGATAGTAATGGGGGGTTGGGGGTGATTTATCACATTCCCTCACATTGTCTCTGTCTCTCTCTCTTCAGCAAGTGCATGCACCATAAGGCAAAAAACAAAAACAAAAACAAAAACCTATTTATAAACACAATAAATAATAATTAATTAATAAACAAGCACAAAATCTAGCACCAACTCAATAATTACTATAATTTTAAATTTTAAAGAGGTGATTAACACAGAAATCTCAGAGTTTCTGCACAACTCTAATATGACATGAAAATATCAGCGACAAAGTACAATTAACATTATTGAAAATTATTGCCTACAGTAATAATTCAGAGAAACACTACATTTCATTTAGAGTTTAGACATTAGTGAAATTAGGTTGATTATTACTATTTTAAAAATTTGCTATAGGATGCATGCATTCACCAGAGAGAGAGAGAGAACACTCTGAGAGGATGGCTATGCTGCAATCTCTTCTTCATTTTCCTCTTGGGATTTTGGGCAATTGTGCACACACATCTGGTATGTTGCTTTTTCTATCCAACTCATTAACTCCTCCAAAGATAGAACCTCCTGAGCTGGAAGATCATAAGTGAATCATTCAAATAGATTCCTAATGTATACAATTTAAACTTTCTGTTTAAAAAAATTTTGCTTTGCAAGAGTGCTAGAGTTTTCTGGAATTATGACACCTTTATACAATATTCTACCATTGGGTTGATAATTATACTTATTGATTACAAGAGGTTTTCATACCTGCAATACTTTGACACTTTATGTAAGTATTTATTAAAAAGTGGGGGCATATTTCTAAAAACAAAAAGGTATTTCTTTGTTACTTCTATTAGTTCAGGGAGTCAAGCAGGTCATTTGAGAATATAATCTCAAACAAACAATGAATATTTTATGTATTCTGAATGGATAGAAACCAATTCAAATACCAAGAGGATGCAATTTAATGTAGAAAATCAAATAATTGTTGAAAAAGTCATAGGTCTTAGAGGGAGATTTTTGAAGCTATTTATTTGGGTTTTTTTTAAGAAGATTTTGTCTTGGGGTACATGCACTCACTATAGAGAGAGACAAAGACAGTAAAGGGAAAGTGAGAAATCACCCCTGGGGCGGGGGATGGTCATGCTGCAATCCCTTCTTCTTCCCAGGATCTTGGGCATGCACACACATGTGCCCAGCATGATTTTCAAGCCACGAGTCCAGGACTCCAACTATGGTTGGCCATGTGGGAATACAGCAATATAACCTCTATGTTATCTATTGGCCTGGAAGCTATTTCTTTTAAGCTATGTGCCCATATTCACAAATGTATATAAGTAAGAATATAATTTATCTGAAAAAAGTACTAAAATATTAGTATTGAAAATGTCATGAATCACCACCATTTGGGTTACTATAAATGGAAATAAACAGCTACAAGAAATCATGCAAAATTTCAAATTAAATAGGTAAAGAAAGAAGAGGAAGACATAAGTAAAAAAGAGAGAGAGAGATAAATTAGAGGAGGGAGAAAAAAGAAATGAGGGAGAAGGATGGGGAGACAGACAAGATACAGAAGGTGTACTTTAGCATAACCAACCAAAACTCTGGACATGGTAGGCCAGATCCTCAAAGATGGAAGTTCCTCTTACCAGTCAAACAAAAGGCACCATTTTGTTCCTGTTCCTTAAGAATCTTTTTTAAAATTATGTTTAAAGTTAATTTTTCTCCAAAATTAAAATTCTCTATTCTTTTTTTTTTTTTGAGAGGTTTTTCGCTGTAGGGCGCGTGCGCTCACCAGACAGACAGAGACAGACAGAGAGACAGAAAGCAATAAATCACCCCCCAGGAGGGATGGTCATGCTGCAATCCCTTCTCCTCCATTCTGCTCTCGGGATCTTGGGCATGCACGCACACGCGCCCGGCGTGAGTTCTAAGCTACCGGGTCCGGGACGCGAACCACGGTTGACTACGTGGGAATCCAGCGACATAGCCATTATGCTAACTGCTGGCTCGTAAGAAACTCTATTCTTAAACATGTTTGTGTCTATGTGGCCAGGAAAAACACACATTTTCTTCATTGGGTTTCCAAGCTGTCCTTTATTTGTTCCTTCTCCATTATGGGCTACTTATCCTCATTTTTTTTTTTCCTAGTTGCTCTTCATTTTCTAACCTCTGCCTAATGGAATGGCTAAGGACTCAGTTCTTGGAATACTTCTGCAATTTATTTCCTGGGCAGTAGTACTTGACCCCATATTCATAATATTAGAATCATATGGGGACCATCTAAAGGATGCTGATGTCTTAAACTCACTCCATTCCAAATGAATCATAATCTCTTAGAGCAAAGCCCAGAGTTGTATTTTATTTCCCATTGAAATTTCCCTCAGTTTCCTAATCCAAATACCCAGATGCCAGGTTTGAGACCCCAGCCCAGTAGTCCCATCCATTGTATATTCTGTACACTGGTGACTAACAAAACACATCCTAGGATGCAGACCCTTCTTCTGAACTCCACCCTTCCCTTTAACTACCTATGCAACATGACCACTTGAATACATAATAGAGATTTCCATTTCACATCCAGTATGTTCAAAACCAAACCTGATCTTCATCCAAGAACAAATCTTATTCATTCTTTCTACAGTCTTTCCATCTCATTTTATAGCAGCTCCATATTTTCAATGGCTCAGGTCAAAAACCATTGAGTCACCCTTAATCACTGCCTTTTTCCTCACTGAAATCCCATTCATCAGCAAATCTTGTTCTACCTTCAAACTATCTCTATGCAACAACATCTCATCACCTCCACTAAGGCCATGATGACCTAACCCCACCCCTTCCATTTAAATCACTGCAGTAGTTTCAGAGCATGTCTCCCTTCTTTGGCACTTGAGTACCTAGAGTCTACTCTCAGTACAAAATGCAAGGTTGAAGTTTAAAAACGGCAAGACAAATCATGTCTGAAAATATTCTCAAAACCTGCCTCTGGTTTCCTATCTGAAAATCAAAGCTCCTACAATGACTCATTAGGCCTCCATTATCTGTCCAGAATAGGATATCTGAAAGTATTCAATCTCTTTCATCGCCTTCAAGAATAACACACATTTTTGTTTTTTAAGAGGTTTCTGCCATAGGGTACGTATGCTCACCTTAGAGACAGACAGAGACAGTGAGAGGGAAAGTAAGAAATCACCCCTCTCCTGGGGTGATAACCATACAGCAATCCCTTCTCCTCCATTTGTCTCCCAAGATCTTGGGCACATATACATACACACCTGGCATGATTTTCAAGCCACTGAGTCTGGGACTCTAACTGCAGTTGGCCATGTAGGAATCCAGCAATGTAACTACTACACCATTTGCTGGCCCCAACAATTACATAAGTTTTGAAAGGATTTGTTACCTTTCCTTAAGTCATAATTTTTCAGATTCTCAATGAAACAAAACATCAGAATCACTGTGTAATGACTATTGTAATAATCAAAACTCCAATTTATTATAGGGTAAGTCTTAACCTTTCTAAGCCTTTGCTTGTGATAGTAATGAAGTAATGATTTAATGAAGAATAAGCTACACTGTAGCATAAGTTTACTTTAAATATATTTTAAAATTAACCTACTGTCATTAGTCTGAATTTTGCAGTGGTATCCTTTCTTACTTTTCCTATACTTTTCTTCTAATGCTTTAACCATTTTTTTTTTTAAATCTGTATCTGTTTTGTTTACTTCTTAAGCTATATTATGGGTAAAAGCTACAGTTAAATTCAATTAAGGGTCTTATGCATCTAAAGTATAAGAAGTTGCCAGTCTCCCAGGCCAGCAGATAGTGTGGTAGTTAAGGCACTGGATCTCACAGGGCTGACTCCACTGTTTGAGTCCTAGACCTGGGCACTTGAAAAACATGGTCAGCGCATGTGTGAACCTACCCAAAATCCTGATAGGGCAATGAAGCAGCAGAAAAGATTAATGGCATGTCCATTCCCCCTGGGCATTGATTCTTATTTCCCTTTCTCTATTTCTCTCTGGCAAGTACATGTGCCCTATGAGGAGGGGGAAAAAAGCAACTTCCATTAAATTGTGGTCTCAAATATGTAAGTCATAAATTTGGAACTCAGAATCACAAGGCCTTGTCAATGACTTTCATTCAAATGCAATTAAGGCTCATGGAATGAGGTAGACTAAGTGAGGCTTGAGATAGGTTACTAAGTCATTCCAGAAAAGCTACTCAGAAGTCCTCTAAGATTAATCAACCACACAACCCATACAGAGCAGAGTCATCCAGGCTAACAATTCAGGAAGTGATTCTCTGGTGCTCAATTCTCTTGCTTTGATAATGAATGTGCACTCACCTAGTTCAGTGGTAGATCTAAACTCTAAAGAAACTCTCTCTGCCATTTTGTCAAGAAAGTATTATATTACCTTTTTCTTTCTTCAAACTTTATCTCTCTATTGGATCCTTTTCCATTCACAAGATAAACTGAAATCTTTCCCATAATAAAACAAAATAAGTACAAAACATCCTCACTGGTCTGGAACTTATGCCCTGGATTTTGGCCTTTCTGGAACTATTGTCATCAGTGTGCTTTCATCATTCCGGAACCCACATCATTTGGGCTTCCTCATAAAAATAGCTCTCAGTAAGATCACCAAATGACATCTACATTGTCAAACACAGCAGAACTGTTTCAGAACTTACTTTACTGAACCTGTTGTTAAGATAGTCCTCTTCCCTTCTTCCCCTGGCTTTTGGGATACCAACTTTTCCACCTCTCAACTTCCTTATCGTATCTTCTCAGACACCTAATTGTCTTTTCCTCACTCGGACCACTTCCCCAGTCTGTCTTATCACTGTGGCCTTGCTCTGCCTTACTATCTGACGTTGCCTCTGGATACAAGTTTGAACTTTCCATGCAACTGTCTCCCAGGCACTCAAGCTGAACCCATTCTCATCCCACCAAACTGGCTGGGTGCCAGTGATCCCTGAGTCACTCAGTTCTCAGCCGTCTGACCTTTTCTATAAAGAAAACTCATCCAGATTCATAGTTTCAAATAACTTGTCTGTGAGAACAAAGAGAAGAGTGCTTGGCTCACCCCTTCTCTCAAGTTCCAGGTGTATGCTTCCAAACACATTTTGGAACTTTCCTCTTGGACCATGCATCATCATTTCAAATTGAACAGGTCTAAAATTCAACTCATAATCAGCCTTCCTGATTTCCTAATTTCTATTTATTTTCTTAACTAACTAAACTAAAAAAAAAAAAGATAATAATGACAGTCTTTTTCAGAATGCATAGCTCACTCTTGTTTTAGCTCTACCTTCAGTCTGAATAGGACAGGCCTCATTTAATCTTGAATCCCTTAAAAACAAAACCAAACAAAACCATACAAAAAAACCTGCAGGTCCTCTGCTGCCTATACTTGGCACAACTCTTAGAGATGTAAACTTTTAGCTCCAGCCTGGCTCTTGTGCCTATATACAACTGTTTGATTTTTAAAACTTTAAAATAAATCAAATAAGCAAACCAAAATAAAAAATCTAAACTTTTAATCACTATATTTAAAAAATCTTGGTGTATTAAGAGGATTATAAGATTTATGATTCATTTAATTATTTCCAACTTATTATTCTGGAGCCTGGTTTCTAAACAAGCTCTTCACTCAGCCACTCCTAACGCTTCCTGGCCAATCTATCTGTATCTCCATTGTTTCATTTCCTCTCCACCCTTCTCCTGAGGGACTGCTAAGCTAATTTAAGTTGTTAGGGTAGTGGCCTAAGATAGCTTGCCTACAAAACCAAAAACTTAAAAGTGGGGGAGATGGGCTCCATACATCACTGATAGTGTCTATTTCTTCTTTCAGATGGTGTACAGGGCTATTGGTTATTATAAAAGATCAACTCTGAAACTTCAAGCATATTTTGAAGTGTCTAGATGTTTCAATGTTATATATTTTTCTAAACCATGGAATGTCTTCTCTTTCCTTTTTATCAAAAGAATCAGTAAGAGAGTATAAATAATTAACCTGTTTTCCTAAACTCTTAAGAAAACATATTTAAATGTTTACTTTGGGCCTTATTCAACTCCTCCGTGCTTCTAAATACTTTTGATAGTTACTTGCTTTAATTTTTAAGAAGAGTGGGTTAAATATTTTAAGAAAATATTTTAAGAAAATAGCAAGTATTTATATGTACAGAATAATTTATATTTTATATTTTGTCACAGTCAACTTTCATCACACCTAGTCTCCTCAGACACACAAACAAACCTTTTTTGTATTACCGTTGTTTCAATGAGTGCATTAGCTCAGCAGTGAAAACTGTAAAATCCTACTCTCCAGGGGACTGACAAATATTGCATGGAAAGCAGAATTCTAACCCTTCTCTCACACCATTATTCTGACATGGATTGGAAGGCACTGTGCCTGAGAAAACGCCAGAACAAAACAACAGAGCAAAATGTCATCTAAGCAAATTAAGTTTTTTGAGGAATGCAGTGACCTATCTTGACAAAATCAGAGAAAATTTGTTTCTAGAAGTATGGTTGCAAAACTATGGTCATATCATGAAGTTCTATTATTATCCTTCCACCAAAATACTAGTGCTTCTAAATTTATAAGGAAAATAGAAATTTTTATGGGGAAAATATTTTACGGTACTTTGGAAACTAAGAACAAAGAATTTAATTTCAATTTTACCTGTTTAATTTTTTTCTTGTTTTAGGAGCTGAGAATTTACAGTTGTCTACAACCTATGGAATAATGAGAAAACTTGATGAGGTTGAGAGATGAAAGTTCTCAGTTCCAATCCTACCTCCACGAAGTCTTTTTTTTTTTTTTTGCATTTCTATTAGCTCAAGTACTTGCAGTCTCTGTATCTCTTCATATTCTTTTCACTGAGAATTTCAGCCAATCTTGTGGTTTCAACCACAATTTCTACAGAACGTTAAAGAACAAATACCCTCGTTTTCCACATTTTCTGAACTCTTATAACAAAGTACTAGCCTATGTGCTGGGAATGAAAAGTTGAGTAAGACAGAGTGATTGCCTTCTACGAGCTCATATTTTAGTACAGAAACACAGTAAGACAGATAAGCTCCAGTATAATTTCGTATGCTGAGGATGTTATGGAGGCCAAAAAGAGGGGCAATTATCCCAAAATGAGGCATCATGAGATAATGCCTAAGATAAGTCCAGAACAAAACAAAACAAAACAAAACAACACAAAACAGAGAGAGAGGACAAGAAGGCAAAGACAGTTATGAGGACATTCTGGGCTGAGAGGAGGGAAGAAACAAAGGAATATAGTGGTGTCACCAAATTATGCGTGCAGAGACTTCCAGGTACTGTAATGAAGGTACAATTCCAAGGGCAAGGAGTTTGAAGATGGTGGTGAGGGAAGGGAAAGTAGTAAAGTTAGAAAAGATACTTTACCATTTTACCAGTGATTCTCAAAAAGGAGGGGGGGTGGAGGGGCAGAGTCTCTCTGGACCATCTAAGTGAGGTTTTCAAATTATCATTTCTGCTCTTGCTTGTCTCAAAGCTACATACCTCGCCCAGACTATCTACTGGAGATTCACAGCTGTACTTCTCCTTCTGGTGGCAATCTGTCCTATCCCTCTAATATTTGGGAAAAACTGCCATGCTATGAATGCAAGGGAAAATGCACCAAAATGGAGAGAAAGAAGAGCTTAAATAGAAGATGAGAAAAGGATATAGAGGTCGAAAGCTAAGAGAATCATTTTAAAAAGAGCAGAAAGAACCAGTGAAAAAAGGACTGGGCTTCAATCCAGTCATAGGTCCAAATTTCTCCTGGAGAGACTGTTAGCATGCCAAGCTCAACAAGTCTAAAACCGATTCATCATTTTATTATGGCAACAGTTCATTACTGAAGTACAAAAGAATTGTAAAGGCAATGAGAGCACAGGTGCTTAGTACATAGCAAGAAGAACCCTGGTTCTACATAATTAAAGCCATAGAATTTTTGTGTTATGCAGAGAAAACATAATTTTTGAAGTGTATACAGGATATAAAATGATGTCCTTTAGAAGTCATATAGAACTTGGCCTAAAATTCATGCTGGATGTGTGTGCATGTGTGCCCCAAATCCCAAGAGAATGGAGGAGAAGGGATTGTGACATGACCATCCTCCAGGTGGTGATTTCTCACTTTCTCGCTCTGTGTCTCTCTCTGTGTCTCTGGCGGGCATACACACACATTGCAGAAAAACAAAAACAAAAACAAACAAACAAAAAAAACTCTCTTAAAAAAAAGAAAGAAAGAAAGAAAACAATGATGTTCATAGCAGCAGCCATCACTTACCAACTACTTTATGTGGGCCAATCTCTGTCCTAAGCACTAAGCAGTATCAACTCAAGTCTCTGTTATAAAAATCCTGTGAAGTAGGTACTAATAATATCACCATTTTACAAATAAGACACTGAGACACAAACAGGTTAAATAATCTGTGCAAGGACACCTCACTGGCCAGTAGTAAACCCAATATTTGAACCCCAGTCAGACTGCTTCCAGAGTATATGCTTTAGTCACTAAACCATGGTGCCTCTAAGTAATCAAAAATGAGATAGTTATAAAAATGAGATGATATTAGGAAGTGTCAAGCACACAACATTCTCCACTGTCTCATTCAGCATATATGTTCAATGATATGCTAGGACTGAAAATGGATTTCTCAGTAAATGCTAATCTAGACTACCAAGTATTAGATATGAATTAATTATCAAATATTCTTAAAAATATAAAATCTCTTTAAAAATATTTCTGAAGCCTAATTTTAATAAAAATATACAGGTGTAACTGGAACACCTAAATCACATTAGGATTTACCATTCCAATAATAAGAAAAGTGTCTTAGAGTCTAATGAAAATCCTTTGCAATTTGAATATTATATGACACTAAATTATACTATAATTATTTCAAAGGTCAAGAATCTTAAACATTTAGTCTTAAAACTCTCTACCTGGGTGATGCAATCAGAAAATTAAAGTATGTGTGAAAAGATTTAATTATACAAAACAAGAAGAAATCTACTAATTTAATAACCTTTAAATAAAATGTGCAGTATTTCCCCACATGGGTATTATATTTCCTCTATTACAAAAAAGGAACTTTTCAAAAGAACATTTTTTAGCAAATATGAGCACACACTTTATTTTCCAGTGCTAGTTTCAAGGAAGAGTAGGATAAAATGTT
Organism: Tupaia belangeri chinensis; assembly: GCF_000334495.1. Taxonomy (NCBI): domain Eukaryota; kingdom Metazoa; phylum Chordata; class Mammalia; order Scandentia; family Tupaiidae; genus Tupaia; species Tupaia belangeri. The sequence continues at coordinate 3,122,677 of NW_006199814.1, forward strand.
TTGGAATAAAGCGTTGTATCATTTATTAACTCATGGGAAACTCTATGAAGCTATTATGCTGGGCTAGACTGTAGGTTTTAAAACAAGAACAACAGCAACAAAATGGGCTCCGACTTAGTCCAACTTTTTCAGGAATTTACAATCTAATAGAGGGAAAAAAAAAAAGAACAGTGAGCGCAATTGTTAAGAGTTGTTTTTAAAATTCTGGTAAGAAGGCCTTCAAAAAGGCACAGGTATACAATTATGGAGATTCCTGACTGATTCACAGTTATAACACCATTAACATCCAATGTGAGGTTGGAATGGTCAGTAAGTTATCTTTTCTCAGAAAACTTTGATAATGCAAAATAATAAGGCATAGTGGTTAGGAGCACAGACTATAGAAACAGTGTCTTGGTCTGAGTCTCAATTTTATCATGTACCAGTTGACTTTGTTGATTTCATTTAACCTTTCTGTGGCTCAGTTTCCTTATTATTAATTAGATAATTGCATATAGTTCATAGAATTGTATGTAGCCCAGTGTTGTTGGGAAGATTAAATAAGCTCACTTGAGAGAAGCAGAAAGACATTCTAACTACTTGAACCAACATAGCTTAAAAGGAGTCTGAATTATTGCATGTTGATTTGTTCTCAGGTCTCCGGTATTGCTGTTAGCAGATTAAAACATCTTGTCAACCCACAGATTTATTTATGCAGCTAGTTCAATCTTACCTCGGACATAGCAATGTTTTCTAAACATGGTCAACAAAGAGACCATTGGTGTGCTTAATCAAACACTATGAAATAGTTAAATATTTAATTCCATCACCTGAAAACCCCAGATGCTTCTAGTTGTTGATATTATCTATATGCAATGCAAAAATCATAACCACAAGCACTATGTGCCCGGAAATAACATACGTTGTTAAAGTAGGAATGGTTAGCTACTACACTTTTGAGGTTTTTGTTTAACACTATTTGCTACTTATTTGCTCAATCATTGTCAGCTCAAAAAGAGCTTAATGATATGGTTTAAATGTGTCCTCTCCAAAATTCAGGTGTTAAAACTCAATGACCAATGTGATGGTATTAAGAGACAGGACTGTAAGACATAATGTGGCCATGAGGGTTCCTCTATCATGAGGGGATGACATCTCTTCTAAAAGAAGCTTCATGTAGTGTCCAATCTACTGCTTTTCTGCCTTCCACCATGCAATAACCCAACATTCCTCCCCTCAAGAGGATGGAGCAACAAGGAACAATCTTATAAGCAGACAGCAGCCCTCAGCAGACAACCAAATCTGCTAGCACCTTCATCTTAGACTTCCCAGCTTCTAGAACTGTAGCAAATACATTTCTGTTCTTTATTAATTACCCAGTCTCAGGTATTTTGTTACCTCCACTAATGCACTCAGTCTCATTTTGTTATCTGTACTAATGGACCAAGCGGCTTAGTCGTTAAATGCACCCCACTCTTTTTACTGTTTTTTTTTTAAACTAATTTTTATTCATTTTTATTGCACCACAAACAGGGTGTGCAAGAACTCCTGTTTTGACATAGAGACCTCCTGAAACCAAAGTGCTGTCTCTGTTCAGCAAATTTTTTTACCTTTGCCTTTTTCTACTTAGCAGGTTTAAGATCTCGCCTCAACAAGGGCTCACACATTTCTGTAGAGGTCCAGACCTGTCCTGAGAAAGCAGCTTTGTTGTGAAAAGAGAGTAACAAGATCTCAAATTTGAGTTTAGCTTTTTAAATTATCTAATTCAAACCCTTTATTATACAGAAACAGCAGGTTCATAAAAACCTGAGCCTCCCAGTTAGCTGGTGGGAAGAGGTGAGAGCTTTTTCCTTTTTTAATTTGGCACTGACTAATTCAGTGGGTTTTTGTTTATATGTTTGTACAGCACATTGTCAGAGAATCAGCTTAATTCTACTGAAAGTCAGAAGAAACAACAAAATTTTAGGGTATAACCTTAAATACTGGAAAAATCATTAAGACATGTAACTTTGAGAAAATATGAATAATGGAATTTTAAACTCGATTCTAGCAGTCATAAATAAAAGGAACCTATAATTAAATAACTGCATAGCCTAATGGTAAAGCTACAGATAGGTCTTTGTACAATATATCTAGACATTTTCATTTATATCTCATATTCTTCATGTATCCACCCTTCTCTGGAACATATTTTGTTGCAGGGGCAAATTAAAAGGGACTTCCCTTAATTAGGTCTTATGTTTAACCATGAGTGCGTAAGATGGGGAAGGAAAGAAAGGAGGAGGGAAAAAGTATAGAGAG
>NW_006199814.1:3125160-3180885 GCF_000334495.1 Tupaia belangeri chinensis
AAGAGTGGGAAAGGAATAAGGGAGAGGAAGAGTAGCATTATTTCATTTATATGCTGTTGATTTTTCTTCTTCTATGTTACTTATGAAACTACATTCTTCCATTAGAAATAAATTCAGACATGGTATTTAAGGCAAGTGATAATGAAAAAGTTTCTAAAAATTTTGTAAGCTATTCCAAGTTGAATTGATATGCAAATGTTACTATGCTTTAATACCAAAACAAATAAATGTTACTATGCTTTTAATACCAAAACAAGTAAATATCAGATGGAAAATAAGAGGTTAGAGTCATAATAAGTAAATCCAAATGTATAAAACAAGTAGATTTCAATTGCATTTAATTATTTCAACCAATCACCTAGAAGTGAAGATCCTCTAAAGAAAATTGCATTGCCTTCCCAACTCCTTGGAGAGCCAGTTTAGTTAACAGCCTACCTATGCTTCAGAGATGACCATGCAGCTTACATGTCAAACTCATTTTAAAGTGTCAATCATGTCCCTTTCAATCTAATTAGTTTGGAAAGTAGTGTCACTGACCTGAAACTATGCAGACCATTTATTATCATATCATTTGATCAACCTACCACTTTACCACAGTTGAGTTTGAGACACCTGTAGCCGAAATTTAATATCCTTTCTCCCATTCATTACTGGTAATTCTCAATACAATTTCCTATTTACAACTCAATTTATCTTTATGAATAAGCATGGGCAACTTCACAGGGGCATTCCCAGAATCTCTCTTATTTAAGATTTTATATCAAGTAGAAAAATAAAGGAAGAGAACAGCAGAGGACTATGGATATGCTGGGAGAAATTTGGAGCCATAAATATAGAATATTGTTTGGGAGTGGAGGATCCTAACAACAAACTATTACATAAAAAGAGGCTGTAGGTTTATTCTCATCACATGTGTTTGTTTTATAACAAAGGAAAACTTTCTCAGATTCATAGCATTTAACCTGACTTTAACCTGGTCAAGGGAAGAATGAGCTAGGACTGAAGAGGTGAAAACTAGTTCAGCAGTCAGAGAACACAGCCAAGTGCCTCTGAGGTAGGTGCAAATGACAGACCACAGTGAGACTGAGTTGGAATAGGGCGGGGTTTAGAGGTGGGAGTAGACAGGGAGGTGATGGCATGACGGCTGGAATAAGCTGGTCAAACAACAGAGGTCACCTAGCCCATTCCCTGGCAAGAGCATGAAAATTATCTAATCTTTTTCTCATTTAAGTTTTATATATTTAAGAACGGATTTGCAAGACAAAAATGCAAGAGAGTCATCTTGTCTCTGAACTATGGAATAACATATTGCATCAGGGAAGGATAAAAATATTCACATGCATTCATGTATACCACCAACATGTTTATTCATATTTTAAAATGTGGCATTAATAAAAAAAAAGAAGTATAACAACTATATTTAAAGCAATGACTCTTTACTCTAGAAGACGATCATCTAAAAGCAGGATGTGAGAGACCAATGCTTCCTTTTCTGTCTTGCACTTTTCTTTGGGGACATTAAGCTGCATTTTACCAAAATTCCTGTTTGTCTGAGGATAAACAAGACTCTTCAATTATGTTTGCTTGTTCGAATAATTACTAGTGAGTATGATTTTACATCTGGTCAAATAAAATATGCATGCAGCTCAAACTTACCTTCAGGTGAAGAGCCTGTCTTTTGGGAAAAGATAGCATTCACTTTACTCTTCTTACTGATATCGCTGTTTACAGACAAGCTGGACTGGATTTTTCTATGCATTTTTTGAGAAACAGGTGCTGAGAGTTTGCGGTGATCTGCGGATACATGTTTGGCCCCATGGGGAATTCCATTTCCATTGCTCAGACTTGTGTGGCCATTCTTTATCTTGCCTATTTCCTCCTCACTTGATTCCTGTACTAAAGGCTGAAGCTGAGGCAAGCGCTGAGGTTGGGCTAAATTAAAAAAAAGAGAAAAACAACAAAAAAAATAGGAATAGTTTATGCAGTTAAGAAAAAGGAATTCATTTTCTTTTAAAAATGACAATATATTCAGTAACAGAGATGTGGTATTTAACCCATGATACGAAAACCAATGATACTAAAACCAAAGAGGAAAAGACAAAGAGAAGAAAGGAAGGAAAGGAAGAAGAAAGATGGACAAAGAAAAAATAATTACTAAAAGGAAAACAAAATTAGAGCAGGACCATTAAAAGTGACTTTACACAGGATATAACAAATAGAGCAGTACAGAAAATACTGTTTTCGGTATTTAGAAATCTGAAAAAGTAATTCAACACTTTTCAGCGAATGTTGATTGTTTTTCTATATGCTGGGCCCTCTTTCAGGTGCAGTAGATGAGGCAGTATTACCTCAATACTCCTAATAATGATAAACTACTCAATTATCTTTCAAAATAAAAGGAAAGGAACAATGAATTCAGGTATTCAAAATTGGACAATACGGAGCAAGATACAATTTTTTTTTTCATTCCATTTTAAACCCTGGAGAAGAAAGTCTTTTTTCTATTTGTTACTTAATTTGATTTTAAAATAAGCCATTTATGAAAAGAGAACTTCCTTAATCTGATAAAAAATGTCTGTCAAAATTAAACTGCAACACAGAAGTCGTAGCCCTCCAATCTGAGTGAGGACCAAGCACAGAATGCTCACCTCCCCCTCCTGTGCAACATTACATTGGAGGTCCTAACAATCTGAAAAAGTAATTCAACACTTTTCAGCGAATGTTGATTGTTTTTCTATATGCTGGGCCCTCTTTCAGGTGCAGTAGATGAGGCAGTATTACCTCAATACTCCTAATAATGATAAACTACTCAATTATCTTTCAAAATAAAAGGAAAGGAACAATGAATTCAGGTATTCAAAATTGGACAATACGGAGCAAGATACAATTTTTTTTTCATTCCATTTTAAACCCTGGAGAAGAAAGTCTTTTTTCTATTTGTTACTTAATTTGATTTTAAAATAAGCCATTTATGAAAAGAGAACTTCCTTAATCTGATAAAAAATGTCTGTCAAAATTAAACTGCAACACAGAAGTCGTAGCCCTCCAATCTGAGTGAGGACCAAGCACAGAATGCTCACCTCCCCCTCCTGTGCAACATTACATTGGAGGTCCTAACAAAAGCAATAAGCCAGAAAAATAAATATAAGTCTGAATTCTGTAAAAGGAGAAGAAACATTCGAGGTGTGTATAGATTTCAATGTTCTAGAGATAATCTAAGAGACTATAAATGATGGAAAACCAAGAATTTAGCAAGTTTTTACAGGATCAATCATACAAAAATCAACCATGTTCCTATATGCCAACAGTGACCAAAAAATTTGAAAGAAAAAATTAACCCTTTATAGTAGCAATAAAAGAAAAAAAAGCCAACAAACAAAAAACACTGTTAAGGCTCTAGGGATAAAACTATTATAGGAAAAAAGGGACAGAGAGTTTACAATAAAAATGATAAAACTTTACAGAAGGTCATAAAAGAAACACAAATAAATGGAGAATATTGAAATGTTCCTTCTTTGTAATTTATGTAGTTAATGTAATTCCCTTTAACTTTTCCAGCATGCTTATTGAGTTTAGAAGTTGATTCAAAAACTTATAAAAATGTATAATCAAGAGTCACCATGGACATTTTAAATGAAGAAGAGGGCTGTGGGACTCGACTTACTAGATATGAAATAGTATAAAATTACCATAATTAGGACCATCTGATGGTATAGTGATTAAGGCAGCTGGATCCCACATGGTCAACTGTGTGGTTGGAGTCCTGGACCTAGTGGCTTGAAAAACACTCCGGGTGCATGTACTTGTGTCCCCAAAATCCCAAAAGGAGAATGGAGGAGAAGGGATCATGGAGTGGTCAAGCCCTCTCAGGAGTAATTTCTCATCTTCTGTATCTTTCTCTCTGTCTCTCTCCCTGGTGAGTGTATGTGCCCTACAGCAAACAAACAAACAAATTACCATAACTAAAGCAGTGTGGCAATGGATCAGGTACAAACATAAAAACCAATGGAAGAGAAGAGCTCCAAACACACAGGTATGTGCACATCTGCGAGGTCTTCAAACAGTTCATGGGAAAAGTATATTTTGAAAAAAACTGTGTTGAATTTCAAAATGGTTTGTGCCAAAATAAACTTGGACTGTAATTCCATTTTTCCACAAATCCTTTGAAGTCACTCTGTATGTAGGTGTACACATGTATATGCCCATATACCTCATATGAATAAATCCCACAGGTAATAAATGCCTTAGTATGAAAAGCAAACTTTCTAAAGTGAAAATATAGGGAACTATTAAGGTTGTCCAAAAAGTCATGACACATTTTTGCTTAGAAAAACATAGACAAATACATCGTGACTTTTTGACAACCCAATACTTTAATAGCAGAATAGGAAAGAAGGACAAACAAACTAGATAGAGTCATGAAAAAAGTGGGGTAAATATTCAACGTTTGTGTTGCACAGCATTTCTGAGTACTTTCACAGACTTTTGGTAAATTTCTCTATCTCCCATCCCAGAATACTCTGCAATGACGGGGCAGGTATGTGACTAAAGTCCTAGCAAGCCAAAGTACAGCTTGCATTCAGAAAGAGTCAGCCACACCACACAGGTAGGGCCTCTGCACAGAAAACAGCGGTGTGTTGGTCTGGGCAGGAGAGAGCAGTCTCTAGGGTCCACTAAGCAGGACAGCGACCTGATGACGCAGCAGTGGGGTTGTGATCCGAGAAGCCCTACGAAGTGGATAAACCTAATTCTTAGCTCTGTAACTGTGGGAGACTCTATCGGCTGCTAACAAACTTATTTTCTATTTAAATTAGCTCAGATAAACTCTAGTTTTGGCAACTAAAAGACTTGATGCTTTCCAAAACGTATCTGTTTATATTAAGTCATTGAGCTAATTAATTAAAATGAACATTTATTGGGCCAGCGTGGTTAAGGCAGCTGGACCCACATGGCTGACTGTATGGTTTCAGTCCTTGTCCAGGCAGCTTGCAAAAGAGAAACAAAACAAAAAGCACCAGCACATATGCGTGTGTGCCCACAATTCTGAAAGGAGGGAGAAATCAGGAGGACGATTGTAGCATGAGCAGCCCCTTTTCCCCATGGTCAAGGGTGGGGATGTTGTCTCACCATCTTTCTCCAGAAAACATACGTGCCCCCTGGCAAACTTCTTTTTTAAAAAAATTAACATTTATCTTGACTGTGTAGAGCTTAAGCTTTCAATATAAGTCACAATTTTTTAGCAAAAACACTGGCAAGCAATAACAAAAACAAACATTAAGAATTTATTTATTTTTTTTTTTAAGATAGAAGTTTTGGGAGGTAGTGTTGTTATATTTTGATCAACTCAACCGGGGAGAAATGTTCATATATTGAAATGATCATCTTGTAAGCTAAACAATGTGATTGAATGTATTAAAAAATGTAAATAAAAAAAATAAGTTTTTGCTATAGGGAGCATGCGCTTACCAGAGAGACAGAGAGGTGGAAAGAGAGAAATTATCCCCTGGGGGGATGGTCACACCACAATTCCTTCTCCTCCACTCTCCTCTCAACATTCAGAGCACACATGCACACGTGTCCGGCATAAGTTTTAAGTCACTGAGTCGGGGACTTGAACTGCTATTGACTGTGTGAGAGTCCAGCAACATAACTGCTATGCCATCTGCTGGTCTCAAGAGATTTTTTTCTACTCTAAATTTCAGTATCTAAAATTACAGTTGTATTTTCTGTATGTGATTATGAGCAATTATGAAATGTAAATTAAATATGACTACTAATAACGCTTTAGAACAAGTACTTTAAAACAAGTACTGTATGCAAAGCTGCATCAGTTATGTATAGGAATGATAAATGTCTAAAGAGGGCTTATCTGTAGTCTGGGGACTAGCTAAAACTTGGTGTGTATTTTTGACACAAAAAGGCAGTTTGTATTTGAGTAAGTTTTAGTATACCATTCTTCCCTTCTTGTTCACATATCCTACGTATGTGAAGAAAAACATCTCAACATATCAAAATATATTCATGAATGTGTATAGTTCAAGAAAAAGGAAAGATTCTTTTTTTTTTCTTGCTTAACAAAAAGCACACTTTCATACCAACTCTATTATACCTGGGTTATAGAATTGATATGAAATCGTCTTAAAGTGTTTTCCAGGTATTTAATGATAAAGGGAACTAATTGTCAAAAAAGCAAATATCTGTTTAGCAGCCATATAACTAAAATCTCATAACTAAAATCTACAATCAAAGCATCTGTAAAAAGAATGTGCAATCGTTTGATCCGGAGATTAATTTGCTGCTCCTGTAATGTCTTGTATCAACTAGAATGACATTCTAATGACTGCTATTGAACATAAAGCTGTAATAGTTATGCATATGTATTTAAAAGGATGCCAGAGAAGACAGTTAAACCCCAATTTGGTGTTCTTTTCAGAGCTCTTCTCTGTAATGTCACCAAATAAATGGAATGTTCTGAGTCAGTGTTTCTCTGAAAAGAATAATTCAAACAACCAGAGAGTTTGGTTAAGTCAATATGTCACTGACCAAGGCTGGGAAGACTCATTTTCAATCAAGAATGTCCTGTCTTATTCCATAATCTAAGATACATTTAGAATTACTTAATGTAATTGTTCAACATTTTCAATAAATAAAAATAAGAGTGGTAAAAGACAACTGTGTCCTTCTACCAAGTTCTAAAATTGACAGATTTGACCTTTTCCTATTATCAAAACTGACTATTTGCAAATTACCGGGTATGGCTAGAGTGATATTCTAACATATGTTTAATGGTTTATCTACATTTCAATCTTTAAAATGATAACTATTTCTGTTGGCAGATAAATGATAGCACATTATTTTTGTTTCACTGTCACCTAATTATTTTTACAATAGTTTGTATTATGGTCAGGTAACCAAGTATTATCTCTTCACTCCAGTTTCCTTAACATTAAGATAATTTCTTAGTCGAATGATTTTGCCAGATGCATGCATTATGTAAGTCGAATCAAAATTGGATAAGCCCTAGCTATATCAGTTATCTCTATAGACATTAAATTAAACTTTGCTGATAATTTTTCATGGTTATGACTCGAATCTTATAGTAAAATTATGATTAAAACCAAGTGGTAAACATGATTTTATTTTCAAATAAAAAACAAAAATGCCTGGCTGATTAAGCCACTATTACTTGGCTTTAAACAGATTTCTTTTCTGTATTGTGTAAAAGTTGTGTATGGCTTTAAAGAAAAAAAAAGCGCACTAATATGAGAACGACACAATGCTTCTTAAAACACAAGTGATGCCTAGGGACCCTCGCTCTCCCTTTAATGATCCACCGCTCTCATTCAGCTGTCTTTCTTTTTTCAAATCTTTACATATGTGACAGCTCTCAAAAGTAGACCATAGACCATCTGGCATTTTCAGAGGTGTAACTTGTGCAAATTCAGCTCTATTGGGAGCGCACTGCTATCTTCTGCCTGCGTTATAAAGGGACAATAGAATGTAGAACTTATGAGTTGTTTTGAATTATTCATTTTTTTGCCTGTATATTCAAGAAATTTTACAAACTCTGCATTTTGTACTACATAATCACATGCGTTAAAGGTACAAAGAAACTTTTTGACACCTCTTTTCTACAGAAAGCTGGCATTTTGTTTGATATGTGAACATGCAGCATCTGTTATATCATTCCAAACAGGATGGGTGCTTCGACAAAAGACCCCATTTTAAATTTACTCTATACGAGCAAAAAATGTATTCTTGATATTCAGCAACGAATGCAATACACATCAAAATTTCAAATGCCAGTTATAAGAACATTCAGCATCTTCAAACCTGGATAGCATTGGTCACCCGCTTATCATATGTGTAAAGATTAAAAAAAAAATCGTTGCTCACTCAATGCAGCATGATTGTAATTTTAATATCCATGATGAATAGTTACAAATATCTTAAGAAATACTGGGCTTTCTAGGTTCCAATATTTTCAATCAGGAAGGAAACCAATAGAATTATGTCTAGTGATTTTCAATAAGAATAATGAATATAGGAGTAAATGAGTCAAAAGCCTGGACTTCTTTGACACATTTTTTTCTAAAAGAAAACCTGGGTGATATTGTAGCTAGTAATAATTGTACCTGAACTGCTGTAGCAGCAAAATAAAGCAACATTGTCCTATAGCCTATAATCTATTAGCATGTACAAATCATCTTCAGTCGCTGATCTTGGCACAGGTCAGATTTAATGAAATTACAAAAGAATTCTCATGCCATTTAGTCAGTTTAAATGCTGTTATACACATAAAAAAATAATAAAAATTAAATGCCTAGGATTTAAAATTTCCAGTAAAAAACAATGACCAGTATAAAATATGGCAGAGGAAAAGAACTTGATAGAAATCTAAATTATTTTTTCCCAGTGATAGTTACAAGACTGTTACGGGGTGCCCAGGACAGTTCTACTCTTTGGTCACCATAGGACACACACACGCACGCGCACGTGCACACACACACACACACACACACTGTATTATTTAATATGCATCATATGTGGTCTACATTACAATATTCATCCATACATAATAGCAGCTTTATAAGGGAAATGAAAAATTACTTCAATATGTGCTAATTATGATAAAGTTGTATTACTTTTTTATTGCTACACAATGTGAATTTAGGCTAAAATTAAGTCAGTGAAATGTGCTAATCCCCACCCCTTTTTCTCAGTTTGAGCCAAGCCTTTTTCAATACAAAGACCTTGGGTGGAGTCTCTACCCTAGTACGTATGCAGTATAGAAGCTCCTGGCATTTTCTGTGTGTTTTCTTAGTTCACCATCAAGGGCCTTTTGAAATTTATAATTTATCTCTTGAGTTTCTGGACTCTTAAACCACATGTCATGTTTTCCATCTTCATTTTATTTACTGCATATATGTAACAAACTGAAATATGTTTTTGGGATTCTGACTTTTTTGGGAACCTTGATCAGTTTGAGGATTCTAATCAAAGTCTGCTACTATATGACTGGAAACTCATGGGGCAGAGGGAGGGAATTGTATAATTATGCCATATCTACTAGCATTTTAAACATTAACTCAGGTTTAACTACTATGCAAAAATATCCAGATAGTAATGGGAGATTCTACAACTCAAAACAAAGGATACTACTTTAGAAGTTATGTAGAGAGGCATTTTTTCTCTGTGTTTCATAAGGGCACTTAGAAAGTACTCAAATATATTTAAATAATGGCTAGAGGGCGAAGACAGTTAGCTTTTCCCTAAATGTAATTTTCCAACTGTCCAGGAGCATGGCTGATCCCGTTTCCCAGTCTTCCCCTGAAGTCAGGTTCAGCCATGTATCCAAGTTCTCGCTGAAGGAATGAGAGCAGAAATTACTTCTGCTACTTCTGGGCCTGGACCTCAAAGACTAGGGTGTGCCCTTTCTATACTTTCTTTCTTGCACTTGGCAGCAACCCAACTCTGCCCACAGCCAAGAAAAATATTGGAAGGGACATTGGAGAAGCCAAACAGGAGTCTGCATGGCAGCAAGGAGCAGAGCCTCTCATTGACCTGGAATGTTCATTTCTTTTAAATTAACTTTGATCCTACTTAAGCCACAGAATGAACGCTGGGGCTCATTATAGAACATTAATCTCATCTATCAAGGCCTATTAACAAGTACGTGTATGGTGTATATACATATAATACACATAAACTGCCTCAGCCCAAATGACTCAAAAGACACCAAATTTCACGGGAAAGAAATGTTTAAGTGATGGTCTGCTATTACTACAAACAATCTACTTGTAGCAACAGAAAGACTGTTGCAAATCTCTAGCCTGTGGTGGATCTTAGAAAGCTATCTTTACAATGAAAGAGCTGATCATTACTGAAGTGTAATACTGGTATCATGTAGTTTTGTAGTAAAAGTATCCTTCCCAGTTTTACTTGGCTATTTACAGACAGTTATGTAAGATTCAGTCAAACTTCACTTCTTACTGCGAGTAGGAGAATATAAAGTGGGGTGACCGACCATCCCAGTTTGCTAAAGGCTGAAGGGGTGGGGATGAGGAACTTAGTTTTAAAGCCATGTTAGTTCCAGGCAGACTAGAGTGAGTTGGTTAATGAGGGGCAATTTATGCATAATTGTTACGGCTTTCGTCAAACAAGATACTGGCAGCAACAAATGGTGGGAAGCATGTTGCCTTTGAACAAGGAAACTAGGATTTGCATTCCAGAGTCAGTATTTCCCAGTTCTGAGGTTTGGAGAACATATTTTCTCCCCTCTGGTCATTAAGACTTGCTCTTACAAAATGAGAAAAAAATGGCAGATTCCCCAGTGGTACTGAGAGGCCTAACTTCTCAATCCCCTACATATACTTGTTTTTTCCTTCCCTTACTTTCCCCTTCATAATTTTCTCTTATTTCTTTTTGATTCACCACTTAGATTTTTCAATTTAATTCTGTGTTGCTAGATTTTTAAAATATAAACCATCCCCAAACCTTTTTTGTAAATAAACATGTTTCAAATAAATATGCAAATGTTAACTTCCATTATTCAGAAAAATTACAACTTGACCAAAAATAAATTCAAAAATGAAGATTTTTCAGAACAAGAGCAAGCATTTTGTTTTATGATTTGCATTGATTACTAACACGTCCCCAGATGGTAAACAAATGAAGAACGAAAGGCTCTGTTATATTTCCTCCCAGTGCATTTTTTCCTAATATTTGTTTTTATCTTCAAGTGAATGATAAATTCAGCGTTACTTTATGCCATCAATGGTAAATCGTGGTTTCTAACTAAGTTATTTGGATGACATGACTCCACCACTAACACATTTTTGAAACAGAATATTTTTCCGTTTAAGTTAACAGGCTCTATTTTGAACTGTTGTCTACACATTTTCATTACGTATTAAGATATTGTCTTTCCATACAATCCCATAGCAAGATGGTATTTACATTTTCTATGGTATCTCTTTGTTCTCTGATTCAACTGATATTTCTATTATTCATGTCTACTGATAAAGTAACTTCTGCCAATGATTATTTATAAATTGCATAAAAGTATATTGAAATAAATGAATGCTAATGTATTTATAAGTATTTTTCAGGAAATAGTCTACTGCTTTTTCTTCTATGGCAGAAAACATATTCAATAAAAACTACAATGAAGGCACAATCTTTCTAAAATCTCTTTTACATATTGAATTTTTTTTCTTTCTTTTTTTGGAGAGGTTTTACTATAGGGCGCATGTGCTGGCCAGAAAGACAGAGCAAGACAGAGAGACAGAAAGCGAGAAATCACCCCCCATGGGGGATGGTCACGCCACAATCCCTTCTCCTCCATTCTCCTCTTGGGCTCTTGGGCACGCACATGCGCCCGGCTTGAGTTTAAGCCACTGGTCCGAGACTCTAACCGTGGTCTACTACATGGGAGTCCAGCGACATAGCCATTACGCTAACTGCTGGTCCCCTACATACTGAAATTTTACATAACTTTCCAAGGAACAATACTTTCACTTTTTTCTTTTCTTTTCTTTTCTTTTTTTTAAGAACTACTCTTGCATTTTCTAATAGTTGATAATGAGCACATTCAGGACGAATACATCCATGACTTTAAAAAGGATATAAAAAGCATTTCTTTGGTATTTAAAAAAATTGATTAAAGGGTGGCAAATGGAAACTTTCCTCAGAATTCTTAAAGCAACAAAACAACAATATACACTGGTTACTACTTATGCTTCAATGTCCAGACTATAAGTTATACATGTTTGAACTTGCTGGTGTTCCATCATAAAATTTATAGGACTTTTCTTTTTAATTTGCTAAAGAATGTATGTACTTGCTGGAGAAAGAGAGAGAAGAGAAGTGAGAAAGGACTAACCCCCCCACTCCCAATAGGAGATGATCGCACCATAGTTCTTTCTCCTCCATTCTCCTTTTGGAATTTTGGGCACACACACCCACGTGCCTGGCCTATTTTTCAAGCTGCCAGCCCCAGGATTCAAAGCACACAGTCAACCACATAGGATCCAGGTGTCTTAACCACCATTCTGCCCATTAGCCCTAGAAGAAAATATTCCTAAAACTGTTATTTGCATTTGTTTTTATAAGCAATCACTTAAAAAGTATTTCTATCCCAATGTGATAGGATATATTTAAAAATTATGTTTAAATAACATTTCAGATATACATCACTTAGTCAAGTTGAACAGCTACAAACATTAAGCAATGTATACTATAATAAAATTAGGGTAAATAACATCTAAAATTACTGGATAATAATAATAAAGCATACACACAAAAGACAGATACATCAAATTATAGAATTAAAGGCTTTACACACTAATTATAGCATCCAAAGACAACAAAGCATGTAAGATGACCTCCCGTTAAGAAGCACGCAGCACTCTTTAATGGACACATTAACACACCTGGACAGATGCAGAACTGTTTTCTGCTTTGGACCCAGCCCTACCTTTGTGTCCCTTTCGCTGCTTCTATGTGATACAGACTCTCTGAGAAAGGCAAAGATACAAGTCAAAAAGCTTGAAACCAACAACTATGATGTAATAGGACAATCTGCATCAGAAGAAGATTGTTGAAATGTGATGCCAGCTAAGTAAAGGCAAGAATGAGGACAGTGAAATCATTCCATCCTAGCCTGGAAAATCAGCAATCAAACAGTAGCAAAGTAGCTAACTAATATAAGCTGTCATTAGTTCTTGGGAAGCAACTGAGTGTGCACTAAAGCTTAAGTTTTAGGGTACTCTGCACAGAACTATTCCTGTGTTGGTATACTTGAATTATAACCTTCAGGGGTCATTGCAAGCAAATGGCAAACTCCATTCTAACTTTTATCATTGAAAGCCAATGATAAAAAGCTGCTGTTACTGACATGCAACACTGCCAGGGCCAGCAACATGCGAACAACCTTGCTGTTGTACAGATCTCTAAAGGAGCTCCTCCTTATAGACAGATTTCAAAAAGCCATCCTAGCCTAGAGTACCAGTTTAGCAGACTGGTACTTTTCTACCAGAGTAGAAAAAGGGCTCGAGTCAGCCCCCACTTGCTTTGTGCAATTCACAGATATGCAACCATGTGCAAATGGCCCTCATAGTCAGTGAACTGGGATCACTATTCACAAAGCCTGTTAACTGAATTTTAGCCAACTAGTCATTTGTTACAGTCTAGATTTAGTGTGCTGAGAAAAATGCTGGGAAACAGAAGACCAGGAATGGAAATAAGGAGGAAAAACCACAGTGGAAGCCTGAAACCCCAGGCTCTTTCAAGGGCCTGCCCACCTCACTGCCCATGAGCAGTTCAGTCACTCATTCTCAAGGGAGAAAGCCTGGGGAAGGAGCAGCAACCTGAGTCAAGCCTCACCACCCACAAAGTACATCTATGGACATGAAATCATTAAACTGAGATGAAAGGAGATAGGAAGGGCCCAGTGCTCAAAAACAAAAGTGGCAAGTCAAGAGACCCGTCAAAGATCATTATATGACACAACCATTGGTGTCAATTACCTGAAAAAGAAGTCCTCTATCACCACCTCCCCCCTAAAAAGACTACTGATAAGCAACCAACAAAAATGTTAAAGAAATTACATTGATAGAAAAAACAATCTCTAACCTAGAAAATAAAAGTTCGTGACTGGTTCACACTAAGGCAATCCCTGAATCTAAGTCCTTGTTGCCAACAAAAAATGTTAAGGTTCTGACAAGGGAATCTTCACTGAAGCTCTACTAGAGACAGCCATGCAGATCACTAAACAAGGGGCATATTAGAAGATAATTCTGAAGTAAGCAAACATGCTGGTCACAGAATCCAGGCCAAGGTCATAGAAGAAACTCCGTGAGATGCTCATGACAGTCCCTGGTCTAATCATCTATACTATCCCTAACCAGGAATATGTTATATTTCCTAGATCAGTACTATGCTTCAGAGGTTATTTAGACTACAGATATTCTATACTTCATTTACATTATACAGTATGTTGTTAGCCGTAAATGGCAGGATCACAAGGAGCTACATCTTAATTTAGTCTAGATCAGATTTCTGAATTATTTCAGAGACAGAATAAACATCCCCTACAGGTGTGTAGAACAACAAGGCACTTGCTCTAAATGAGTCACCTGCATGTGACTAATTTGTCTTTCTTGGCAAGAGGTAAAGTACCTATATGTTTCTGTGAGGGATAACTAGATCTTACTACAAAATTACAATGTGAAATCATGGATGATATCTCAAAGTATGTACGAACATGAATATGCCTTGTGCGATTCATGGTCAGCCAAGCTCAGGACCATCAGAAACACTTAAACTTGACCTATTCAACATCATCTTTTTCATTTAGTGGCAACATAGATATTAATGGGAAGGAAACCTCCATTTACTGACACAAACTCATCACAAAAATAAAACATTCTTAGTTACACAAGTTTTGTACACAGAGCTCGAGAATGCTGGGCATCTGCTGACTTGCCTTGATTATACGGGGAGTTCCTCACGGACAAGATCCTGTATTCTTAAAATTCCATCAACCTTATCAGGCACATACGTGCTGACAAAGAGCCTTGTATGATGTTCAGCACCCAGTGGACACACAGTGAAAATTAACTGATGATGATGAATTATACTAGCTTTTAAGCTGTCACTTGATCCCAGCATATAACAACCTTCCTGAATAAATCAAGCAACAGTTTGGTATTCAATATCATTATAAACTTCAGCCTTCACCTTCATGAGTCTAGGGAATTGCTGTAAAAGCATAATATGAGGATGGTGGAACTGTAGTAAGGATTCGAGAAATTCTCTGTTATAACAAGGGAATTAAAGATTCAGTTACGGATATCATACTATGTGTAGAGACATGCATCAAAAATACTAGTTAAGTAACCTTTCTAAAAACAGCATAAGAAAAGTCAGTTCCAAATTATATATCTAATATATCTAAAAGTTTTTTTTTTTCCTTTTCCTCCCCATATTAAAAGCAAACCAAACTTAATGTACAAGTGAGAATGGTATCTCCTTGAGATTAGGAAGTGGAAATACAAATGAAGTTCCAGTTAAAATTTTTGGAATTAGGTAGAAGAAGCAATAGATTGATAACAGAACATTGAAAAGGTAAGTTTTTTTCAAGTAGCTTAAGCAAAGTAAATCAGAGCAAAAATGAATTCCATGATTATGAATTCCCACGGAGCTTTTTCTCTGCTTATTTTATTTCTTACATGAAAGAGACACAGAGAGAGAAAGAGATAGAGACAGATACCCCCAACAGGGTATTCATGCCACAGTCCACCTCCAGCATCCATCAGTCAGGATCAGAGACATGTGTACACACATCAAGGTGTGCAGGGGGACTTCTGGCGACAAACCCAGTATTTTCCTGTGTGAACCTAGCAGCAGAGATCACCTGAATATGTACTACCACTGCCAGCCCTCTCCCGGAGCTGTAAATAAACCCTATAACCCTCTAAGTTCATTGAAAGGTAGTTGTTTCTAAGAAGACTTCAGTAAATTCCCTTAAAACATGGCCAGAGACAAGGAAACTTTATGCTTTGGTTTTAATCATTCTCATTATAGATGTCGCTGCCTCTGACATAAATTGAAAATTTAGGACTATAAGCAAAATTCAAAGAATTGACTCAGAACACTAGAATGGCCTTAATGATAATGTTCAAACCCTGTAGAAGATTCTGGCAACTTCCTGTAATTAAAGAAGTAATGAGCAAGCTTCTTATTCCACACAACTGAACAATAGAGTTGGGTGGGTTACACTATAGAACAGAGGGCTAGCTGTCTTACGCCATTTTTATATAAGGCTTGAGTTGGTATCCTACAGAGGGGAGACTGTCTTCACAAAAATGGTGCAAGATAGTTTTTTCCAGAAGTAGATGCCCATATATGAATTTTAAATTCCTTTTTATATGTGAACAGCAGAGTATAGGTAAAACATAATGGAAGTTTTTCAGTATGTGAGTAAATAAGTAAGAATAACAATATTTTCTCTTTATTCTCATTTTATTTTCTCCAGAGAAATGTCAAAGTGTCCATTTTACAGGGCTGCTTTAAATTTTTGGCGTCTGAATTAGATAACATAAATTTTAGAGTCTTGTCTTCATTAAAGTGTAAGACAGTTTTAACCCATTTGGGAATAAAATATTACCCAAAACATTTAGCAAATGGCTAAGCCCAGAGGAACCAATTCCTAATTGCATTTAAGACTAACATGATTGAGACCATTTATATAAATATTTCTTCCTCTAATCTATCAAGGTAACTTTGTCCACAAACCGACTTAAGTAAGTCATTTTAATATATTCACTATTATATACCATGGTGCCAAGGTATTGTTCTAGGGATAAGGGACACTACAGTGAACAAATTTAGAAAGATCTTACCCTCATAAAGCTTCTGGATATTTATTGTCTCACATAACAAAACATACAAAGATTAAGATAGCTCTAGTATTCTTAATTTCACAGTTTAATTGCATTAAAGACAAAGGTTATGTATTTTCAGTTATTTCGGGCATGTCAACCCTCCCATCTGACTACTCCCCTCATAGTTATAAGATTCTCTGATGCAATTCCAAGCATCTAATGCAAGATGACACCAATCCTTGAAAAAAAAAGGACACTTTTCTCTTTTTAAGAATATGTTAAAGACCTTTCTCAGAAACCCTCTAGGAGATGTCTTCTGGTCAATACTGGCTCACATGCTCACCCCAATGTTGACTCCAAAGTCAATCACTTGCAAGAATAAGATAGCTATGATTGGCGAATTTTCCTCCTCACTTCAAACATCTGAACAAAATCTGTGATTTCTTAAAAAAAAAAAAGACAAAAACAAAAACAAGAAAACAGGTGAATGTCCAGAGGGCAACAAACAGTTTCAGTTACTATTTTTTTTTTTTAAAAATTAAATACAGAAAAGTATGGACACTAATATATGTATGATATTCAGACATTCCCAGCATTAAAAAAGTTAAATCTTTAATATATTTGCTCTAAGTAGGTGTTTTTAACTACAAAAAGAGCCTACACATTTCCTTCAGTGATTAAATATGGGCACTTTCACCCCTAAACCACGCTAAGAAGCAAAATTTTGTCCCTTAACAATTTTGCAGAAGAATCTGCCCTATAAGTCCACCTAACTATCACTACTAACCCTGCTTCCCAGAGACAACTGGTACAGACACTGCAGTGGCCTACTCCTGCCCTACTGCATTACAGCCTTGCAGAAAGTGGATCCCAGAAACAGTATCTGGAAAAAAGTTTTCTCGGTGAACCTGATAAACAATCAGACTTGAAACGATCCCTTTAAAGTAAACATGTTTCCTTTTATTCTTTTATTAAAAATTCATTGAAATAACTATTTCTTTTCTATATATTTTTGATCAGACTTGAAACAATCCCTCTAAAGTAAACAGTTATACTGTAAATGTTTCCTTTTATTCTTTTATTAAAAATTCATTGAAATAACTATTTCTTTTCTATATATTTTTGATCAGGAGCTGTGGTCATATGAATTTGGATTGGAAAATTCAATGACAGTTTTAGCTAGGACTTATGAACTTCCAGAGCAGGCGAATGTTTCCAAAACATTATTTCAGGACAGCAGTGGAGGCACGAGGGTGGCACAATGCTCCTCAATGCTGCGGTCTTATGGGAGGGTCCCAGGTTCTTGTCCTGAGGTCTGTCTGTACACATGGCATGTGAAGGTTTGCTTGTGATTTTGGTTGGCTGACACTGGGGACTGGATTACAGTATAAAGTCTATTGGGAATGCTTTTCTCTCTCGCTCTGAGAAAACAAGTACATAAAGTTTTCTCTTTTTTTAAAAATGTTATTTTGTTGGTTTAGGAAATATGGTTATTTAGAAAATAACCCAGTTTGGACTTTCTCTTCCTTTAAGACCTCAGAGTGAGTGCCATGAGAACAACCCTCCCCAGTCACAAACCAGAAGTGATGACGAGCTCATATTTTCAGCCCCATGGCATTCACAAATCATTCCTTACATTTAGGAGCTTACTTCAATAACATCAAACATAACTTTTATCTTAGGACATTTTGAAAAATGAATTTTGTTAACAATAAATAAATACTATATCCTACTAAAAATTTAATGTATGTTTTAAGTGTACTTAAGTTTGTTTTGAAAACACCACTTGTTCATAAAGGAATTATAAAATTATGAAACTGGGTCAACCCTTAGTTTCAATGGCTTCATGTCTGGTGAAATGTAAAACATGAAAGTAACTTAAAAGAAATCTACAGTTTTTGATTTTACACATAGTCTTTAGAAATAGCATCATATATGTGTGCGTGTGTGTGTGAGTGTGTATGTAATATGTGATATTTTTCCTTCACTGTAATACTGTAATACTTTTTCCTTCCTTTTTCCATCCCATCAGGATCCTGGGCACACATGCACATGCACTCAGCCTATGTTACAAGCCATCAGGACCGGAATAAATATGAGGTTTTTGTTTTGTTTTATTTTTAATTTTGTTAGAGGACATGTGCTGTTGCTGGAGAGAGACTGAGAAAGAGAGAGGGAAAGTTAGAACTTCCCATGGGGGACAGCTACATTGCAATCCCCTCCCCTCTATAATTCCTTCTGGGATTTGGAGCATGCACACACAGGTGCCCGGTGTGTTTTTCAAGCTACCAGGCATGGGATTCAAATGGTGCAGTTGGCCATGTGGGATCCAGTCACCTTTACCACCATGCCATGGGCTGGCCTTATGTAATATGTTTTAATCAAAGTACTTTCCTAGGAAAACAAAACAAAAATAAGAAACAGTGTCAGAAAACAAGGATAAGATGAAAGAAAAAACGTGAAACAATAAAGTAGGGAAAAGTACAATAGAACAAGTGATTAAAAAAAAAAAAACAACTTTGCTCTCATGTAATACACTTTTTTTAAGCACCTAATAATATTCAAACAACTCAGTGCTAAGAGCTAGAGGTCAAAGATAGAGGAAATATATCTGGTAAAACATTTCAGACTACAAAAGACCTTCCTTGTCCATCCACATACCACCTGCCACCTACTGAATCAGTAAACCTTTCACTATGTACCTTGCAAACAAATATTTCACAAATGCCAGCTGTGTTCTAGAATCCCCTCCTTCTTCTAGCCAACATCAGTTACACTCCTCATCATCTCTTATCTAAGTTATCGTGATAACCTAGAGGTAATAGAACTTCCTACTTCCAGACATCTTCTTCCTTCCCATCTTCCACACTGCTACTGAGAAGTTGGTGTAATGGCTATGTCACTGGGCTCCTGTGTAGTCAACCAGGGTTCAAGTTCCAGACCTAGTGGATTAAACTCATGTTGGCACATGTGCATGCGTGCCCAAGATCCTGAGAGGAGAACAGAGGAGAAGGGACAACAGAGGAGAAGGGACTGTAGTGTGGCCATCCCGGGGGCGAAGCAGAGGGGAAGATCCTTACTTTCTGTCTGTCTTTTTGGCAAGTGCACGTGCCCTACAGTAATAAAAACTCTCAAAAATAAATAAATAAATAAATAAATAAGATTTGCTTATATTGATATCCTAGATGAAAGCTCCAATATCATTATTTTTAAAATAAAAATCACGACTCAGTAGCCTTTACCAAACCCTTCACAATATTATCCAAATTTGATATCCCATCATTTTTCTTAATTTCCCGTACTCTTAGCTATGCTCCGTTACCCCTAACTCTCAAATAGAACATAATCTTTTCACACCTCTATGCCGTTCACTTACTATATCCTACCTTGGAATGCCCTCTGACTCTGCCCTCACACCTAAGTCAAATGTCATCTACTCTCCTTCCATGTTAAATAATTCTCCTTCAAAGTTTTGTGCTTCCTTTCTCTCTGCCCCCAGAGTAAAATTTCTTTATAAAGTTTTGTCTCTTCCACCAAACCATATACTCTTCCACAAAGAAAAGCATGCCATGCGTTCATTCATGTAGTCATTCAACAAGCATTTATTAAATGCCACATGCAAGCATCATGTACCTACAGGGCTATTCTTCTATCTGCTCCAGTACCAAGTGGTCACTCAGAAAAAATGACACAAAGGAATGATAAATGAAACAGTAGTGTTTTCCTGTGGCTCCCAATTACAATTATTTAAATAAAATCTTAATAAGCATATATTACTTTACTTACAAAAGTAAATAAGAAAAATATAAAATACAATTGCCTTCCTTCAGACCTACATGTTATAATCTGATTTCTTCTACTTAATCCTGATGACTTCAGAACTAGTATCAAGCATTTGCATCTCCAAATCCCAACAACTATCCCATCCATACCCTGTAATTAGTAAGGCCAGTTACTAATCCTAATTAAAATGAATTAAAAAAAATGAAAATGTCAATTTCATAGACTTCATATTAATTTCATTGATACTTAAAAGAATATGACTCTGTATACCAACAGTGGATTAAAAACACATGAATAATAATTGAAGTTCATTAAAACAATAAAACTTTTTTAGCACTTGAAGGTAAACAGTGCATGTAGTAACCTTAATATATGCAATTATGTTTTCTTTGCTATGCAATCTTTTACCAAATATTTATTGAACATCTGCTATATTCCAAACACAAGGCTAAGATAGCTAAATAGAGGGGAACAAGAAGACCTTAAACATGTAAATAAATAATTAATAGGTTATATGATTTTAAATTATAGTCAACTGTGGGGTCAGCAAGTGGCATGGTTAAGGCACTGGACTCCCATATGGCCAAATGCGATTCTAGCTTCAGACATGATGATCTGAAACTCACACCAGACACTTGAGGAAGACAATGAAGGAAAAGGGATTGTGGTGTGGCCACTCCCTTAGGGGGTGAATTTTCACTTTCCCTTTCTCTGTCTCTGCCTGTCTATCTTTCTCTCCAGCAAGTGCAATGACCAATGGCAAAAACCTAACCAAACAAACAAACAAAAATTGGTAAATGCTATACAAGAAAGGTACTTTCCGAAAGAAAGAACTATTGGGAAAACAGTTTGGATGACTTGGAAGGACATTTTACAGATACCTGGAGGGAAAGGGTTACGGCAAAGAGGAGTAGCAGGTTCTCAGGAAAGCCTAACACTACCTACGAAGTCCTGAAGCCAAATGAGACTCAGCACGTTGGGTGATCTAATGGAAAGCCAGTGTGGCCAGAGAACACACACACACACACACACACATACACACCATCTTTGGTCCATGTATTTATTCCTAACTGAAATTATAAACATTTACAAGTTTATTAGAAAAAAAAATCAAAGAATGTGCTTCTGAAAACCATTCCTGTCAGTATTCTTCCAAATATTGTGCCTTTTACCAGATAAGCTATTACCATACTAAGTTATACATTTACAAGACCACTCTCAGTATAACCAACCAAAAGTCAACTTAAATATTTGCTGTGAATTAAAACGCTCCCAATAAAAGGGTTCTTAGGAAGTTACATAAAGGAACCTTTAACTATAAACGTAAAATAAAACCACAATTTGGAATATTAGGAAATATTTATAGAAATTTTATACTTTAATTGCTTTCAAAGAAACACATACATCCATTGCTCTGAAATGTACAAACCTATTTATATTGAAATTGACTGAAAATTGTGCTCAGGCTAGAGAGAACAGCATGAATGATTTGATGTTCTTTAATAATGAAATGACTGGTAGGAAAGGAATAGTGTTGCTGTTCTTATGAATCCACTCAGATTTTAGAAATTAGTCTGTTACTATGACGTGCTTTATCTTCATATGTTATTCTAGTTTCCTAAATCAACTCCTTTGCTCAGTTAAAACACATCATTCTCTAGCAGTAGCTTACAACCTTTTCTAACTCTACAGAGTTTATTAGAGCAACACACACCCTTCAGTAATATCTTGTGTGGTTTGAAAACCACACTTCTTCTCCAGAGATTCTCATGTCTTTCCTTGCACA
The DNA here is from genome assembly GCF_000334495.1 of Tupaia belangeri chinensis. NCBI lineage: Eukaryota > Metazoa > Chordata > Mammalia > Scandentia > Tupaiidae > Tupaia > Tupaia belangeri. The sequence goes on from NW_006199814.1 coordinate 3,147,118, forward strand.
ATGCATTAGAGAATCATAATTCTAATCCGGGAACCATGGATGGCTAGAATGCTGACCAAGAGCAAATTTTATCATAAAGTCAAATTCTTAGGGGAGAATAAAATGGGCAATTCAACAGTGAATTAAATAAATGTATCTACCTGGGGCCTTAAAAATTCCTATTAATTTTTAGTGATTATTTTCTATTAATATAGCTTTTCAAATCCCACATTGTGGTTTACAAATTCCAAGTGATAACTACATATTCACAATGACATTCAAAGATAATTTTCAAAAATTATAGCTCTGGTTCTGCCACTAACTATCTGTGTATCCTAGGACAAACTACTTACCCTTTTTCAGCTTCAATGTGCCCATGGAGAAAGACAGAGGTCGAACACATTGCCCTGTAAACACCTCCCCTATCTTTAATATTGCATTAGAATAGGTACACGATTTGCTAACAAATACAGAAAAATAATATCTGGAAAATCTGGAAATAATCAATGTAAAGAGCTACTTCATCAGGGCCTCATAATTTAGACTCTAAGCCATCTAAATACTATCAATTAACACAATTATTAACATTGTCTTCTTTTTCTAGAGAAAAGAGTAAGAGAGGGTGGAAGGTGTGACACCTAATAGAAATAGTCTATTGATATCAAGATTAACCTGCAGAAGTGAGAACAGTGATTGAGCTCTTTTCTGTCTACTTACAACCAACAATTATTCATTAACTAGTGTCATCTCCCCTCTGCTCTCAGCCAGGTGTCAGGAATTCAAGGCTGCGACCAGACCAGTGACTATGGCAACCAGCAGGAAGTAAGATTAAATCTCTTTCTTTTTCCCAAATTAGAAGACTAGTAAACTAGTGAGACTAGGAAAATAGGCACCTTCTCTATCTGATTCATGATATTTGGTTCAGGACCATCAATGCTTGAGAAAGAAGAAAGAGATTAGAACCTTGTATGTGCCATGGGGTGGGAGAGGAAAGGGGGAAGGGAGGTAGCTTATCATTTAGGGAGTATATTTCACTGAGCACCCTGTGTTCAGTGTGACACATCCGGGACCTGCTACATAGTAGCGATTGCAGGGAAAGGTACAGGAGAGGGTACACAGAAGACCTGATGGTCTGAACTTGGGAACTTTTCTTAAATCCAAGTTTCATTCCAGCTTCCAAGAACCCTCATAATTTCAAATCTAAAGCCTTTGAGGTAGAAAGATGTCACATTGACACAGGTTGTAGATTCTCAGTGCTACAATATCAGTTATTATTTCTCCATCATTTTATCACCTTCCAGAAAATTCTTGACAGCTCTGATCTACTGCTATTTCCTTATCTACTCTTGCTCTCCTTAAATGTATGCGTTTTAAAAAATTATTTTTAATTTAATAAATTTTTAATTTATGAGTGCGATTTCCTTTTATCAGTGTTTTTATTTCTATGTGGGTTTTTTTCAAAATCAGTAGTTATCTTTTATTTTATCTATAAAACATCGCATATAGGTCTTAGAAATAACCTGGCATTTCATTTTTGTAGCTGGAAAATTCTTAGATCTTATTCATCAGCCTGCTAAAAACAATTGCTTTTCAGAGACATGGATACCATCTCTATGACAAGGGAACTGATGGTATGTGTTCAATCTGCCATGTTGAACAAAACACATTTATTTCTTAAAAAAAATTTAAAAAGGAAAAAAATCTAGCAAAACGTTAACACTTGTTAAATGTGAGCAGTTGGTACACTGATGTTTGCAATATTTTTTTGTATATCTTTTTAAAAATCTGATTGAAATATTTCATTATATTTAAAACTAAAAATCAATTTTACAATAAAGAAGGGTCTATTTAGCGCAATGGTTCATTTCTCCATATTTTGTGGAAACTCCTGGTGATGTTTTTGTGGATTTTTCTTTTAGGATCCTCCAAGTGAGGTAGCTTATGCCTACTGGACTCTTCCATAATTGCTGGGTAACCGATGAGAGAAATCAGGGAGGCACCGCCACACACACACTTTCCTCTCCCTATTCTCTGCTTTATCATCTTTGGATCAGCCTGTGGTGCTTCTGGTCTTTCCAAGGTACACCACAAAATGGCCCAGTAGTTCTTCCTTTAACACAGGAACTGGTTGTTCTCATGATAACATGTAGCTAATATCCATATAGAGACTTGGGAAAATTTTCCCAATTTGATTTTCACCAACCACATGAGGTAATGAGGAAAAGGACCATCTCTACATGTGTTTCAAAGATGCACATGTCAAATCTGAAAGACAAATTGACTTGTTAATGTCCCATAGTAAATGAAGTTTAGTCCAAATCACGAGATTCCACACTTACCTCTTCTAAGCACACAGAGTCTTTATATACTGGTGTTGGGTGTCACATGCCCCTTTACTATGTGCAAACAGGAGTCTCTCTCTTATTGAAAATAGAGCTGGCTCTAAGTAAGTCTTCAGTCATTATTTCATTTTAACTTTTCCTCCAGATTCTTTATCATTATTATTATTATTATTATTGTCTATTTAGACTATGAGAGTCAAGCTAATTGGCTTGCCACATGTGTATCTTCCCTTATCTTAAAACAACGCCATGCTATGCTTTACCTGTCATGAGTGACACCTGCAGTTCTGCCAAAGTCTTCACACATAACCGTTAACAATATGTGAGACCTCCACAGCTAGTTCCCAAGGCAGAGAGGGGGACAGGAGGAAGCCTGGCCAACTGGAAATTCTCTAGGATGAAGCAGCAGTTAGGAAAACTAAGAAAAATTAAGTTCCTTTTCTGAAAAGTGAAACGTCTTTATGGTTTTCCGAGAGACTATGTTTTGATGTTGTATGCCAAAACAATACCACAGGGATAACTAAGGGAGGAGGTGCATGGGATAATGAGCCTCTCTTGCAAAGACCATCCACAAGTACATCTGTATGAATATGCAAGAAGTGAAAACAGTACTGTATCTCCAAATAAGAGGGAGACAAATAAACCCTCTGTAAAGGATTTGAGGTTAGTGTGGCCCTGAGAAATGCTATTCTAGGATTATGGACTACCCATTTTTCAATTCATTGTAATTTAATGTTTCACATACTAAAACAGACACTATAATCTATCATTATTACTGACCAGGCTGTAATCGCACCTACTCAGTCGTGCCAGAGCTGTCAATTCAGAGAGCTTAGTTATCCAATTTTATGTTTCAAGCCCAAGAAGTAATGGTTGACTTTTAATTGTTTGTTTTTAGAAAAAAAAAATTAAATGCAGAAAATGAGCACTCCTGCATATTTGTGCCTGTTGCACATTACATGTTTACTCTCTGAACTAAACCATTTAAGTATTTTTACTTTAACACTGTAGATGTCATCAGAAAAACAAACTAAATGGAAGACTTCTCAGTGAGTATCATAACAAACCCCTCATTTTCTTTAGGCTTAATGAGGACAAGGAACTGACCTAACCCAATGTTTATCAAAATAAGCAATCCTGAGAAATATGACAACTGAGGACTGATGATGAGTCCTTGGCTCAGTAAGGACTCCATTTCTCAAGAGGAAAAGTTTGGGACATTTTTAAAATAATGATGATAACCTGTACCAATTTGAGTACAGACTTCAAAGATTTGTGCAGAAGATGAGAAGGCACGATATTTTGTTTGAGTGTCTCAAAAATATCAGTAGATGATCAACTGTGCTTGTGTATGTTCGTATACTACATATACTCCATATAATGTAGCCTAATTCGTCTCCACAGCAAAACTAGAACCTTTGAAGAAACTCCCTCTAGGTGAGAGTGATTAGAAATTCTATTATAGGGAACCAGCAGTTAGCGTAATGGCTATGTCACTGGACTCCCACGTAGTAGACCGCGGTTCGAGTCCTGGACCACGTGGCTTAAAATTCACGCTGGGTGCGTGTGCGTGCATGCCCAAGATCCCGAGAGGAGAATGGAGGAGAAGGGATTGCGGCGTGACCATCCCCTCTGGGGGGTGATCTCTCACTTTCTGTCTCTATGTCTCTCTCTGTCTGTCTGGCGAGTGCACGCACCCTATAGCGAAAAAAAAAAAAATTCTATTATATAAGATAGGTTTAGTTTATAATATTTATTTCTGGTAGCAAAACAGTTCCTTCTATAGAGGTAGCTTTTTCACTTTTACTTATTAAAATCAACTTATACAAGTTCTGTTCTTCTCTCTCCCTCAGAACATATTTATTTCACATTCGTAAGTCTTTTTATTCTGTAAATGCTGAGTTTTGCTAGAGCAGGTCCATTAGTCAGTGTTTTATAAAAGAGTAACTCCTAATAATTAAATAACCAAGTCCTTCTAAATGTTTAAATATTGGAATACAAATTATTCTTACACAATCAAAGGGTTATAATTGGTTTATTGGCCACAAACAATGGTGCCAGAAGTTGTATAGGAGCAATGTTTTCCCAGCAGGCCTAAAAATATTTGCTATTATCCTTGTTTTAGTAACTACTCCTAAATGAGGGAACCCTGAACTTTTATACAATAAGAATGGTTTAAAACTGTCCCTAATAAATCTTCTCAGTCTTATGCTATATTTCCATACCATTGAAAGAAATAGCTGATATTGCACAAAGTTTTGAAATACACTGTTCTCCAAAGTACATGCTTCATCAGCAATTTATTTTAACATCCACATCTCCCTCTCAAAGGGAATTGAAACTAATTATGTATTGTCCCAAATGCCTCGATACCACTGATACCATATGAATTCATATATTATTCAAAAAGCTGATCTTTTTTTTTCTTACTTATTAATATGACTCTTAGGTAAACTGTATCTCTATTATAAGAGACTTTGCTTTACTCCAAGAACAAACTCTAGCTATAATAGTTAGGGAGATATTCTTTCCAATACATCTACAAACATTTGATTGGAAGGTTGCTTATTGCAGAAATTTTTAACTGAAAAAGATAGCTCTCTCCGATTCAGGGCAGAATGCCAAAGAAAGATGAATGATGCGGGTGTTTGTAAGTCTTCAGAAAAACAGGCAAAAGACTTTACATCTATAAAAATTTCACTCATATAGCATATAATGTAAATCTTAGGTTCAAGAATCCTGACATAGTCAAATAATTTCTTAAGACTACATATAAAAAATTTTGAAGTCCTTTCATGGTGTCATTTAACCAGTTTTTCTGGGAAAATTAGAGCAGTTTGTCTCAATATCATAAAGCATAGCTTAAAGTGATACAGTGAAACCATGAGAAAGAAACCCATTCTGGACAATATTAACGGTTTTGGAGGAAGATAATTATTCGAAAACACCAAAGGTCGAAACAAGAAGGCAGTAGTATGTAGACTCTCCCAAACAGGAAGTCATACCTATCGGTTCCTATGAATCATCAAGTACATCTGTAAGAAACCACTTTATGAAAAGAGAGTCTTTAAATGTTCAAGTAAATGACTGTGTTCTTGATACGTTTATCTGTTCTAGGACAATATATTCCATCCAAAACCTTACTGGTTCTCAACTCGTGCTGTACACCAGAATTACCTGGGGAGTTCAGGGATGCTGGCACCCTAATCCAGATTATCCTAAATGAATTTTTCTGAGATGTGGCCTGGGCATCAGTTTTTAAACTAATATACAGAATTGAGAACCACTGCTCTGCACAAAGGCATATAACTACAGATTCGTATTTCTGCCCCACCTGTATCTTAAACGTCACTTGACAAGATTTTTTTTCTTCCTGGGGCCACTGGTGGCACAGAGGTAAAATGGAGCACTCTGAAGGGCTGACCCATATAGGAAGGTTCTGGGTTGGCTTCTGGAAACCTCACTGAGTACACCAGGCATGCTTATGCCCAGTATCCAAGGCTGGCTGCAGCTTGGGGTGGATCACAGTGTCAAAAACCCATTGTGAGTTCTCTCTCTCACTTTCTGTCTCTAATGGAAGAAATCAATAAATAAACTTTAAGAAGATTGTTTTCTTCCTGCAGATGGAAAATGATTGTCTGAACACCAGAAAAATAATGGAAGATGCCAAGAATCTCTACCTATTCATTGGAATGAAATTAAGATTTTCTGGAGCCACTAAGCAAATAGTTCTGAGAGCTAAAGAAGAGATGCCAAGTATATATTAGGTCAGATAACCATCTTGAATCTATCACAAGGAAGAGGTAATTCTGAAGCAGTATAGTATATTGCAATTTTTCTAACTTTATATTCACTCTCATTATTAAATATGATCAAATACAGTATTGGCCTCCAATTAAGAAAACAGACTAGAATTTGAGGCTTGAAATAAGGTTATAATCTGAAAAAAACTGCCCCTTCTTACAGTTTCAGTGCATCTCCATAAACATCATCAAGTCTTAACCTTCTCCCTACTCATCTTCCATTTGAGACTTACTCTGGGATGAGAGCTGTATGTTTAGAAATCAGGATGTTAGCTGTGTAGCCCCAGTTTGACTTTTCAAACAACTCGAGTTCAGTTTTATCTATAGATAATAATAACTTTTCTATCTGCCCCACAAGGTTGCTAATATATCAAGTCAAGCCATCAATAAAAAAAATTTCATTAACCGCAAAACAGTGTAGTAATAACATTGTTAATATTATTAATAAAAATTCTTTAATATGCACAAACTCTAGACTGAGAAAATGAGCTCTTTAAGAGAAGCAAAGGTAGTCAATCTACAATTTTATGATAAATTACTACAGCTTAGCTAATTCAAAGCTGTCAGTCTCCTACAGAGAAACTAAATGTAGTCAAAAGGTAAAGACTTTCATTTATTCAACAATTAACATACATGTATTGGGAATAAATGCTGTGCTTGGCCCTGGGCTAAATGCTGTGAGGACTACAAAGCTGAATGAGACACCAATCCTGCCCTTAAGGAGCCTTCAGTCCAGTAATAGGGAAGCGGGTCACAGACACATGTACTATAATTTTGAAATTGATGAGTCCTTTAGGGGAGATGAAGATAAATACTGTGAGTCCAGATGAAGAGGAAGTCCCATAAAGCCTTTCTTGTTAGGCTGGAACTGTGGGGAGACACGTAACACAAGTGAAGCTTGGGAGAAGGAATATACTAGACATGTGGAGAAAAACAAGTAGCATATTTTAAACATGAAAAAAAAAATAGTGCAAGATAGAGTGAGAGGAGCAATGTTTATTTTATTCCTAGAATCAATAATCCAAAATCATTCATTGTAGTCCTACCATTATGCTAGTTACCAAGAATGCAATTTAGACCTTGCAGACATTAGATATGTAATTGCACAAATAAATTACAAATTGCAGCAAAGGCTAAAAGAAGGAAAGGGTGCAGTGAGGAATGGGAAAACCCATTTTAGGTGGAAAATGTTTGGGGAGGCCAGTCTTCCAAAGTGACAATGAAGTTTACAAGGAGATGCCAATATACAAAAGCCCAGAGGTGTAAAGGAACCCAAATGCATCTGATAGACTAGAAGAACAACAATGTGACTACCGTGGCAGAAAGTGGGGGGACAGTATCAGCAGAGGGAGGACTCTCGAGCAGAAATAGTGTTCGTCAAATGCTACAGACACAAGAAGAACGGAGAAGAGATCACTGACAAGTTGAGAAAATAACCTATCACACCAAAGATGAATAAGTATGTCTGCTAAACAGAGACCAAGTTGGGCTAAGGTATCACCTATGCAGATCAGAACTGGCTTTGGAGACCAGAAGCTAGTACTTAAATACAACCTAAAATAACCCAATGATAAAGGAACTAGAATGTACTCTGGATCCTTACAAATAGTAAGTGTCAAAATAGAAGGCAAAAATGGACCAATGGAAATCAACTAGAAATGGACAAGCAGAGAAGTACCACTAAGATTTAAAAACATACATTCTTGGGACCAGCAGTTAGCGCAATGGCTATGTCGCTGGACTCCCATGTAGTCGACCACGGTTCAAGTCCTGGACCTGGTGGCTTAAACTCACGCCGGGTGCACATGTGTGCATGCCCAAGATCCCGAGAGGAGAATGGAGGAGAAGGGATTGAGGCGTGGCCATCCCCCTGGGGAGTGATTTCTTGCTTTCTGTCTCTCTGGTGAGTGCACACGCCCTATAGCAAAACCCTTTCAAAAAAAAAAAAATACATTCTTACTAGGGCCAATCCTTCCATGACAAAAACATTCCTCTATGATCCGCAGCGCCTGTAGTCTGCCACTGTAGTTTCAGTGTAAGCATGGCAAATATAGCATAAGGTCATGGAATTTAGTGGGATAATGAAAGATGATTTGCAAGTTCCAGCTGGCTGGGGGAAAAAAAAGTCAAGTGACATCTAGGAGATAAGATACTATGGAAAAAATGTAGAGTTAGCAGATTAGGGACTGACTGACTAACGTAAGGTTCTGCCATTTGATTCTTAGTGACACCTGGGAATTAATGTACTACCAAGATCTCTTCACATCAGCTGTGCAGGCACCACATTAAATTTGATGTTGAAATAATAAAATGATCTTGTAGGCTGAAATTGTTCACCCTGACTTGAATTAGGCCAAACAAATTTGGACTTTAGGCCAAAAGTATTGTTAATCTCTATAAAACAAATTTTTATGATATATATGTTTTATCTCATTGGGTATAATTATTTGAAATGTAATAAATGTAAAATGATTCCTTTTATTTAAAAAACCTAAAAGGCAAGTTGTACATATTTAAATTAAAAAAAAAAAACTGAATGACCCTTGTTCTGGTATTTTTTATTTAAATGTAAAGCCAGACCAAAAATCAGCTACCTTCAAATGTCTGAATTATTAAAAACCAAAATATATAAGAATATGGGTTTAATCTTCCAGTAGAAAGTATATGTGTACAAAACTATTTGATAAGACTTTTTAAAATATACTAAATACAGGAGAAATGCAACAGTAAGAACATAACTCACAAGAAATAGTAGGAAAGCAAAATTAAACAAATTTTTATGATATATATGTTTTATCTCATTGGGTATAATTATTTGAAATGTAATAAATGTAAAATGATTCCTTTTATTTAAAAAACCTAAAAGGCAAGTTGTACATATTTAAATTAAAAAAAAAAAAACTGAATGACCCTTGTTCTGGTATTTTTTATTTAAATGTAAAGCCAGACCAAAAATCAGCTACCTTCAAATGTCTGAATTATTAAAAACCAAAATATATAAGAATATGGGTTTAATCTTCCAGTAGAAAGTATATGTGTACAAAACTATTTGATAAGACTTTTTAAAATATACTAAATACAGGAGAAATGCAACAGTAAGAACATAACTCACAAGAAATAGTAGGAAAGCAAAATTACTCATAATGACACCATTTGTTGGGTGTGTTGTTGTTGCTGCTGCCTACATTATCTCCCATCTTTGTGATTATGACAGACAGCACGTTTGTAATGCTGAAGGGATATCATGAAGATAACCTGCAGACAGGCCTCCACATAAATGATACATTAATATCTTTTTCATAAAGACAAAGAATGATGGGCAGCATCCAAAGATGAGAAGTATGGTCTTATTATGATCACACTGGCATGAATGAATCAATTATTCATGACAATTTGAGCTGGTAGGAGTCTTTTTTTTTCTTTTTTCCTGAACATTTTCAATCCAAGTTCTCACAAGTTCTCAGGGACCATGGAAAATATATTTAATTAAATAATGTTCCAAAGCAGAACAAATTCCTCCACCCACTCTCTTCTATGGTTCACTTAATTTAATTTTCACCCTCTAATATCAGCATCTGAGGTTTTTTTTTTTTTTTTTAATTTTTCTTTACTTTTTTGTACCTTTCTACAAAACACCTGCTGGTCCCATGTTTACTTATTTTAAAATCAGATTAGTGTTTTTTTTTTTTTTTTTTTTTTCAATTTCTCTTGACTTTTGTGTACCTTGCTACAAAACACAGAAGCCTGGGAAAAATCCCGCTTTTGATGGAGAACTGTGGAACATGGATTTACCACCAACTCCTGAAGACTAGTTAAAGAAGCACTGGACAAGTTCCAGTACCGACACTCTGCTATGCTAAGGCAAAGAGGGAATACGGCTCCTGAAAGGGATAGAGAGGTTTCCATCAACCCCCATCATTCTGATACTTCTCTTACCTTCTGAAATAAGCCATGCATAAAGCTAGAAGCAGTTTCACCAGGGCTATCAGCTGTGGCTGGATAAAAGCTGAGAACCACTGCCTTATAGTTTGCCCATGGCAATTTTACACAGCTCTACCAGCTGCTCATGTTTGTAACATGTCAACTAATTTGTTCAAGTCAGGAAAATTTCTTCATTTATGAATTTCAGAGACTTAATGGGATAAAATTAGAAAATTGCTATAGGGTATAGTTTTATGCTTATCGGAACTGGGTCCTCACTTTTTCAATGCCTCCAGCCAGACCTATCTAGCTTCATGGGTCTGGGACCAGTATAGTCAAGAGAGTCCCCTTTTCTAACAGGGTCCCAGCTTGGTGCTGCTATTGCTGAATTGAAATTCACAGCAATTTCTGAACAAGAGGCCCTACATTCTCACTTTGTACTACTCTCCAACTGCCAAGGTATGGAGCTGGTCCTGTCTCCTGCAAAACTTGAAGAAATTTAAATCTCCTCGCCTACCTGTAACCTCCAGGACTGACCAGGTTCTAGAGCAGCTCTAAGAAGCTGGACCTTAGCCTAGTACACCCCATAAAAAAATGAATCCATCTTCTTACAATCTTACTTGCCATTACCCACTCCAAGACAGCTTCCTTTCTCAATTGAATTAATATTAATGGTCTTGTAGTTGATTTCTTAATGCTTTCAGTACTTTCCATTCTTATTCAATTCCTTGCTATAGCAAACATAATGCTAAAATATAGACAAATTAAAATACAACCTGAGGGCCAGCTGGTGTGGTGGTTAAGATGTCTGGATCCCACATGGTCAGCTTTGCTGCTGAAGTCCTGAAGTCTTGGACTGGGGTCTTGAAAAATACACATGTGTGCATGCCTAAAATCCAGAGAGGAGCATGGACAGGAATGCTGCATAGCCATTCCCCCTGGGGATGATTTCTCACTTTCTTGTCTCTCTCTCTCTCCATTTCTCTCTGGTGAGCACATGTACCCTTTAGCAAAACTAAAAAAAATTAAAAAGTGCAAACTTGAATAAGCCACTTCTCCCTTTAATACCTTCCATTTTTCCTCAACTCTTTAATAGATTTTTTCCTATAATTTTTCACTACACTTCATCTAATGTTTTTCATACTAGCTTACACACTTCCTCAACTCTCCTCTAACTAGCCACGTCCTCCCTTACTTCTAGACCTGTAGGGTATTGTGCTTTGGACTTGAAACACTCTGACCTCAGCCCCTCCTATGCTGTGCTTCAGTTAGCTAACTCCTTTAAATATCATCATAGACATCACTTCCTCTGAAAGTCTGTCTCACCTCCTTCTCTGTGTGAGGCTTTGTCCCTCTCCCATGTGTATACACAGCATGGACTTCCCCACTGGAGCACTCATCACACACCTTATCACATCATGATAAACTGGCTGTTCCACCAGATTGTCAGTTTTGAATGCAGAAAGCACACCTATATTGTTCATCACTGTGTCTCCAACATAACACATTAGCAGTAAACTATAAGCATTTTATCTTAATGTAAATGATTTTTTAAAATTCAGTTTTCAATGTTATATTTTGACTCCTAATCTCGAAAATTCAACAACGTGTTCCACAAAAAATAATTTACATGTCAGTTCACAGAGCATTCAGCTCCAGGAAGTTTGAGGTTTGAGAACTAAAATTATCAAGACCACAGCATTTGTGGTCTTGATCATTAAATGTTATTTATTTCTTCAGTGGTTAGTATTTCTGGGATAATCTCTAAGCTAGTTCCCAGGTCTCAGCTCTTCCCTGATGCTGGAAGTACTCCCCAGTGGGAAAAGGGTAAGTCCTGTTGCTTCATTGGGCCTCCTTCACCACTTGAACTTCAATAAGTCTTATCTCTCCCAATAAGACCCAAAGAGTTTAGGAATATCAGGGAGAGATTGAAAACTCCTGACCAAAAAGAAGTAGGACAAAAAGAAATACAATATAAAAGCAAAACAAAATGTCATGTATATGATAAGAGTGAAAGGTAAAATAATAAAATAAGAAGAACAACAACATAAATTGTGCTTTACAGTATACAAAGCACTTTAAAACACTCTCATACAATTTTGACAAAACCAAATTGGATTGCTTACCCAAGCATTATGACAAGAATCTAAAATGAGACATAAAACTTTTATTTAGGGGAAAGACAAAGAGGTCTATGTACAAATACCTACTTCTGTAAGTTGCAAAATACTCTTTTTTCTTTTTTACATTCTGCAAATTAGTTTGTATACAACTTGTCATTTCACAATCCATTAAAGTCCTTAAGCAAATTCAAGTTTACAAAACCAGAGTAGCTATTAAAAGGAACTCATTACCAATAACAATCTCTGAACAGTAATGGATTTCATTATATGAGTGCATCAATACTGATGAACGACATCTATGTATGCAGTAGAGTCAAACACATCTTTTAGAAAATTAGAGAAAAATATTAATAGGGAAAAGAAAACATACAGAGAAAAGGATGAAGAAAGTGGGAAGTGAGAATGAGAAAGAAAGAAGGAGGAAAGAACAGCAAGCAAGGAAGAGGTGAGTGAGAAAAGAAGGGAGGAAACTAACATAGTCACAATTTTTTATTTTCTGAAGTTAGGCAAGGAAAGTAAGGAATAGGGGACCAACAAAGGTCCTAAATAAAATGTCATTCCTATCCACCTCTACAGAAAATTAATGTTTTCCATAGCACTGCTGTAAGAACTTCACTGAAAACTCTTTCCGACTAGCCTTAACAGTGAACGATAGTCAAATTTGGAAATTGATTGCTTTAATAATTTTAGAGTCATCTATATACACTAGGAACTTAATGTGAAAGAACTATGTGTGACTTGGGAGTAAGAAGGGGACTTGAAGAAATAAAAGTGAAAATGTAGTGATTTAGGATCTTCATCATAAGAGTTTAAAACCTGAAATAATAGAAGATGAGTAAAGCTTCTGTTCTCTCTCCTCACTAGTGCACTTAAATCTTCAAGCTTTTACTAAGCATAAACCATGTGGCAGAGCATTCAACGTGCTAGTTATTGCTGTGGACATAAATATTAAGGGTCTCAGAAAGATTTGGTCTATTTACACAGCCTGTCTGGAAATATAATCTGATGAAACCATGATGAGCAAGAAAGACAAAGCCTGGAAAATGCTGTTTCAACTCAGGCACAACAATAATGAAAACCAATAAATTTGTTGTTCTTACTCTCTTTTTTTTCTTGAAGAGGTGTTTTTTTTTTTGTTTGTTTTTTTTTTTTTGCTATAGGGCGTGTGTGCTCACCAGACAGACAGAGAGAGGCAGAGAGACAGAAAGCGAGAAATCACCCCCCTAGGGGGGGATGGCCACACCGCAATCGCTTCTCCTCCATTCTTCTCTTGGGATCTTGGGCACGCACGCACACGAGCCCGGCGTGAGTTTAAGCCACTGGGTCCGGGACTCGAACCGCACTCGACTATGTGGGAGTCCAGCGGCATAGCCATTATGCTAACTGTTGGTCCCTTACTCTCTCATCTATGTCCCAATTAATATATGCAAGAAAAACAATATGCATTTTCTTGTATAATCCTCAGAATAACAAATAGGGGCATATAATATTGCACCTCCATTTTAAAAATGAGAAACCTGGGTGCCACCAAGTGGTGTGGTGGTTAAGGATGCCGGACTCCCACATGGCCAACCACAGATCGAGTCCTGAACCTGGTGGCATGCTTTCTCACTTTCCTTCTCTATCCCAGTCTTGCTCTTGCTCGGATCCTCTCTGGTAAAATTAAAATAAGTAAATAAATAAATAAAGGTAAATAAAATAATTAGTTTAAAAAAATAAAATAAAAATTGAGAAACCAGAGCTCACAGAGGTTAGGTGCCTTATCCAACACCAGTAGTTAAGAATGCAACCAAAGTCTAAACTTTGGTAGTCAGTATCTATGGGCCTCCTGCACTCTGAACTTAAAATGCTCAAAAGAAAAGATGGGCAATGGTTTTTCTCTAGCATCTAGAAGCCAGACGAGTATGGTATAAATAATGCATCCTGACAACAAGTGTGCTAGGAACTTGGGCTCCATTCTACAACACAGACTGACAGTTGCCATAGACCAACCAATAAGATAAATGATATCGTCTATCCAAGTACATTATGAGGGCCAGCCCTATAGCACATCAGTTAAGTCCTGTGTATAGGCAGCTGGACCCCACACGAGGGCCAGTCCTATGGGACAGTGGTTAAGCTCTGTGCATAAAGAGCTGGATCTCACATGGCCAATTATGACTCCAGTCCTGACCCAGCAACTTGAGAAACATTCTGAGTATATGCATGATGCCCCAAATCCTGACACAATGGAGAAATGGAGGAAAAAAGATTGCAATGTGACCATCATGCTCCATTGGGGAGTGCTTTGTCTTGCTTTTTATCTCTTTATCTCTCTCTGCCAAGTGTACACAGCCTCTGGCAATCACAAAAAGAAAACAAACAAAATAACAGAAGCATGGCTTTTTAAAACCATATCATTAGCTTCATTTTTAAATAATGAATGATTAACTATTTCTTTCTAGACTAATAATCAGAACATCTAAAACTACAGCTATACAGCCATTCAGTCAGCATATTGAAAAAGAGACTTTCTCAGAGAACCAACTGGAAAATGAAAAGACACTGAGCAAGACAACAGAATGACTTAGTCCAATATGTACTCCCTCAAATGAATGGGCATGAAATATTACGGGGGAAAATATCATAGATAGCCTAAGAATATAACACAAACACTTCATCACCCAGTCTGGGTGTTACTTATCCAAGGCCTGCTTTATATACAAAGTGAATTCCAGGGGCCGAGTGGTGGTAATGTATGTGAGTGCCCATGGGAAACATCTGGGTTCGTGCCCCAGGACCTCCCAGAGCACACTGGATATGCACACAGGCCCATGATTCTAAGCTGGCTGGGACTGGAATAGATTGTGGCATGAGAAACCTATCGTGGTGCCTGAATCTCTGTCTCTGTCTCTCTCTCCTGGAGGATATAAATGATCAACTTTCTAAAAAAGAAATGCAAATATATAAAGTGAATTCTAAAGAAAACGAAGAAATGCTTCATATGTATTCAAACTAGAAAGCTGTATAAGAAATTGAAATTCACACCTCTCAAATGCTCTTGCCTTACCACCAAAGTAAGAAATGTTCTAAGTACATTAATAGCACACACAGGCATCTAACTTTCTTCAGTGTCTTACATAAAGGAAGCATTCCCTAAAATGATGAAATAGTCTTTCTTAGGAGGTGATGAGCGGCAAGTTGACAAAAGGTGAGAGAAACAATGGAGTTCCTAATGGCAGAATCTGTCCATGCTGAGAGAACGTTCAGATGGTGGCAAGAAGAAGGTTTCAATAGCAGGATGGGTAGAAAAGCATGATACAGCAGCTCCATAGAAGTGGGTGAGGGAGAATTAGAAAAGGGCTCGCATTCTACTGCCAATTAAGTGCTTACTATTATGAGAGTTAAAAACTCTTCAAAATGAATAAATGGGTTAAACAGAATGGGGATTACCATTTAAGTAGAGCATTCTAACTTTGCTTCAGATCATGGGAATTCTATAAAATCACAAAGGAGAGAATTAACTGAACAAAATAGTTTAATTTAATGGGAAATTTATTTCAGAAGAGAAGCTAAGGAAAATTTCTGGAGTTAAGTAATGACATTTAAAATTAGGAGACGTTTATGTAAAAGCAATGTCCAAGGATAAAGTTAAGTAATAAGAATTTTCAGAAAGACCTAGAAAAATCTGAGATAGAGACCTGAGGCACTTTATAAAGAGGAACAAAGAAAAATGTAAGCTCTCTATAGGAAATAATTAGAATAGTAGAATTTGACCTAAATTAAAGGAAAATATTACACATGCCTGAGTGTAAGCACAGGAATACACACACACACACATGCACACATACACACTCCTTCCTACCTTAGAAATTCCCCCAAAGACTGAGATCAAAATGTTACTTCTGTTCCTTTTCTAGTCTAATTAAAACATGAAATGTTGCCTATTGCCTGTTATCAGTTTATGCATATTATGGGTTAAATAGAAAAATTAATATTAATCGAGGTGTCACTTCACTGCAACATTTATTTTACTAAGTCAGAGGAATAGTGATTATTAAAACAAGGCATAGCTCCAAATTATGTACTATACCATATATGCTAATTTAAGAGGTAAGTCAAAATTTTAGCAAGTGCTTAAAAAAAAAGCTCTTATAAACTCCAACATGTACGCTCCATTCTAGATACAGAATTGTACACAAAAGTATTTTTCAGAATATGAAATACTTTTAAAACTGTAAAAAAATTTAAATTAACAATTAGGAAAAACAACTTTCCAATTATAAATTTTCCTTGCAAAATCTCCACTGTGTTTTTAATTCTTCACTAATTTGATTATTATTACTTTTTTCTGTTTTAACAATCTTAAGTGACTAGAATCTGGAATTGTCTTTTTAAATCTAAATTTCATAAAGAAAGAGAATCACAGTACACATTCCCTGACCAGATTGTGTGTGGCCTATTTATTCGAAATGGTGGAGTCCATATGGATTTCTTTTCTTTTATTTATTACTTCCAGAAAAGATTCTCTTTAATACATTAGCAACTCAAGGATAACCACTTTGAATTCCAAACCTTGAAAGACAACAGTATCCCAGACCTGCCACCTGCAGTATTTTCTAGCAGACTCAAGGAAGACAGACATTGTGAGGCCTTCAGTGTAGAGCATGAACCATGATGAGCCACAAGTGGGTGGTCCGCTGAGGTCAGGGTTAAAGTTCACAGAATAATTTGGAAATTATTCTCAGCTTGGATCTCGTTTATGAGGCCTGAGAATACACCCTTTAATTAGAATACAATTTCCAAAGCAGCCACTCCCTTGGCTTTCCAGAGCTCAGTTATTCTCAGCAAAGAAAAGTAAAAACAGCTTCATCACACTGACAGCTAACGGTCCCCTATAAATTATGCCTTAAAAGTCTGACAAAGACAGCAAGCATCTGGGACAATGGAGATTTGAGCTGCCAGCCCTCACTAAACCACTCTTAAGGACAGATGAAGAAACAGAAGTCATATTCCATAGCCACTCTCCTCCACTTCTTGCTTATGCAGCGGAGTTGTCCCATGGAAGCTTGGAAAAAAGAGTGGGTTGTGCACTTGAAAATGTTCCCATATCCCAGGCAGACTCATTTTTCTGATAATCCCTCTAGCCAGCCAACCTCATACTTACAGTGGGAACACTAACATCAATTCTGAGAGAGCCAGCAGTCGGCCTCTTCCAGTGCTCAGAGCTGGGGGACCCTCACAGGACTCCTCGAACAGGAGCCAGCCTGGGACCTGACTCACCACACAGATGTCCCTCTCCTCCCCTACCCACCAAGGCAGGAGCCAATCTCTCTGTTCTGGGCCAGTTGCTATTAGAAAAGATTTACTGCACCCCATATGGGTTAGTTGCTGAACAATTGGAAAATACACATCCCCCTATCCTCGGGGTTAAGAGAGACATATTAAGTTACTCGGAGATGACCAAGGACTCTGTTGGAAAGGAGAGTCAGACGGCTCAGTTGAGATGCTCATCAGGAGTTGGAACAGCAGAAGCCACCACAACTCAAACTTTCAAATACTATCCGAAATGCAGTCAAGTTCAAAGATGATAGAAAATGTTCCACTTCTGCAAATCCAGATATCAGGTTTTTGGGGTATTTTTTGTCCTGCAGATCTAACAAAGTAGCCTTTGTCTAGAAAAGTATGACTAGGAAAATAACAAAAATAGAGTTTTTGAAGTTTGCAATCAGGATTCAGAGTCAGATGTCGCCCACAAATATGTGGAGATGCTTGCCAGCTTATGTTTCGGAAAGGCGCGTCATTACCGTCTTTGGCCAATATCGTCTGTGTATCCATTCATCTGCCAGTTTCCCAGCAGCCCTCTCAGAGGGGGTTGTAAATCTATCTCTGCATTCCTCCCGTGCATATTAGTAAAAAACTAGACAGTTGTTCCCCAATCTTTTCGTGTCCCAAGGTACAGGATGCATTATTATCCCAATATAGAAACCATTTTATGCTATTCATAATATTTTTATCACTGTCCACTTAACCAGTATAGACAACAGAGTAAGTAATTCATTTTAAATTTCATGGTATGAATTCTGTGACTAAGAAATGAGCTTCAGAAAATAAAACAAACAAATTTAACACTTTAACATGACTCTGCACATTCTCATGCAACTGTGTTTATATTTTGGTTTTTGTCCTGAGAGATCTTATTCACATTTTCCAGTGTGGACCTTGGGAAAGGAGATTAGGGAAATAAATCAATTAAATGAAACAGACACTTAAAATTCTGTTACCATGAAGAAAAAAATTAGAAAGCAATAATTATGAAGGTAAATTGTACCAAAAACCCTCTTCTAATACTAACTAACTCTCTGACTGCTAGGACATCACAGATAAAATATACCAGTATCTTAAAAATATATATAAGTTTTATAACGGCTGAGTCAAAATTCAGAGAAAAGATAGTCAACATTGTTTTGCAGATGTTTACTTGAAATAATGTTCATTTGATTCTGTAGAAAAGGCCATATAAATCTTGTTCCTTACTAATTTTTGAGTCTCCTTTCCTTCCTTTCTTTTCTGTTTTCTAAGACAAAAGTGTGTAAAAACCAAAATGATTCTAAAATTAAACTAGCGTACTCATTTTGGGAGCCTTTGTTTGAAAACCAGAAATCTCCTTCCATCATACTTTTATGGTTGTTTGTTTTCTGCTAAATTGGCTTTTCCATTTTTTTCTCTGCTTTATTCTATTTGGTTTGCAGTTAAGTGTAGATACTGTATATTCTAGAAAGAAAAGTGTCCCAAGTTTCAAAGTAAGCATAATATGTAACACAAGAAAAGGTCTACATTTTTTTTTTGAAAAGGTCTACATTTTGAAGTTGTCTGAACTGAAAAATTACATTGAAAACAACAGTTGATTCCCAGCAATGATTTCTCCTGTCCACTCTGGAAAACAAATAATTAGACATGATAATTTAGTTGCCATGAACAAAAATTTTGAAATGCTCTTCATTTGTGGTATGGGGTGACCTCAACACCTACATATTTGTTACATAGGATAATTCGTTATATGCCAAGTCCATCTTGCACTTAGCTGGGGGAACTTCAGATGTAAGCTCAAGGAGGTTGAGAGGAGAACCTGACAGGAAATTCTGAGTAGAAGCCCCAAAATACTGGTTATTTTGGAGCATCCCCAAAATAAAATGAAAATATACCAAAGATTTTGTATATACTGTACAGTTAAAATTTAGGAACCAGGAAAGAATCAAAAACAAACAACAACAACAAAAATCCAAGTATAGATAAAATGTTAACTGTAATCTTTTGGCTATAAATGCTACCAAAATACTACTACTACTATTCTTTTCTTTTCTTTTTTTGGAGAGGTTTTTGCTATCGGGTGCATGCGCTCACCAGAAAGAGAGAGAAAGAAACAGAAAACGAGAAATCACCCCCCCCCCGGGAGGGATGGCCATGGCACAATCCCTTCTCCTCCATTCTCCTCTCGGGATCTTGGGCACACACACATGCGCCCGGCTTGAGTTTAAGCCATCGGGTCCAGGACTCAAACCATGGTCGACTACATGGGAGTCCAGCAACATGGCCATTACGCCAACTACTGGTCCCTACTACTATTATTTTCAAAATACTAGTTGTTCTTTAGCTCTTCTCCCTTTTAGTTTCACAGCTTACATATACTTAGAGTTGCCTGACTTGTACTTAGTTTCTGCTCAAGAAACTACATTTTAACTGAATCTATCTGAGAATCAAGTCCACAATTTACAGGTCAAATATGTCTTTCTAAAGAAAGGATGAAAGCTGACATACAGCATTATTAATATCCTAGTTTTAGCTGTATTGTTTTAAATATCAATGAAAATACTTTCTGATGGCCTGCTAACTTATAGATTTGTGATGTAATTACATAGGAAAATTAAATGAGGACATATAATCAGAGTCATATCCCCAAATAACTCAAAATTTCTGTAAAAATACTTACTTCTGATGAGTTCACCATCAGAAGGATTTCCCCAAATGGACTGATCTTCCATCTCTTCATGTGTGAATAGGCTATTGGTAGCTTGAGTTATCTCTCTCTTGGTACTTTCTTTATCACATTTTTCTGGAAAAAAAATATTTATTGTCATTGAATGTCACATATTTTTATCTTTTTTTAGTTTACATATATTTCTAAATTCTTGTAAGCCTGTTATAATTTAAAGAATCATGAGAAGTGTACATTTGTTGATTATTGCATAGTTATTGGCCCAATAACAGTATTTACTTATTGAGCACTTACCATCTACCTAGCATTCAAGAAACAGAAGTGCTCACAGTAAACACAATCTGTCAAGTTTATAGTAAACAAATAATTTTTAAACAGCCAGTGACCTGCACTGATAGAGAAATGAGGGAAGGTTGCATCCAAGATGAAAGTGACTGAATCCATACATGTAGGGGGTGGGGCAGTAGTACAGTATCAAAAGGAGAGGAGACTCAAATGAGTGGTAGAGATGAAAGTGGGACTGCAGTTGAGTGAGGAGTGACAGAGGAGTACGGAGATATAGAAAGAGTACAGAGGTTTCTATATAGAAACTTAGAAAAAGTTAAGGAGTATGTAACACATCCACAGATAAAAGTGTTTAGGATGAGAAATGTATGTGCCTTTGTGGGTTCTCAGGGGGAAAGCCAATGTATAAGGGAATAGAAAGTCTTCTTGGGAACAAAAGTCAAAGGAAAAATAAACTACAACAGAAGGTTAAATGCATGCTAGGAGAAGTCTGGGTCACTAACGAGGTTCAAAGGGAAAAAAATCATCAAGATCCAAAGATCAAGAAAGCTACTATAGAAAAAAGTGCATATTGGATAGTCTTTAAAAGATCAGTAGAATTTCAAAAAATACAGATGAGAGAAGAGTGGAAAAACAGCATAGGAAAGCTCCAAAAACAGACCCTTGAGCTAACGTTCCAACTCTCTAGTCTGTTAAGTACTTTAAAGGGGAGGTTACGAGACTTGGTTAGGGATATAGTATGGATATTTGAAGGCCAAAGTGCGAAATCTGGACCTAATTCAAAAGCAAGATAAGTAATTCAAAGTAGCCATGAATGCTTTATGAAATGTTCCATGCACAAGGATAATTAGTAAACCTGTGCACAACAGTACTCCCAATCTTGAATCTTGGCCGTACTTTAATCCATTTGGGAAGCTTTTAATAAAAAAAAAAAATACACCTCTGGGCCCCACCACCAAAGACTGTACTTCTTTTCTTTTTTTTTTTTTTTTTTTTTGGAGAGAGAATTTTGCTAAAGGGTATGCGTGCACTCACTGAAGAGACAGATGGACAGAGAAACAGAAAGCAAGAAATCAATCCACAGGGAAGATGGCCATACCCCAATCCCTTCTCCCCCGTCTCCTCTTGGGATTCTGGGCATGCATGAACATGTACCTGGCGTGAATTTTAAGCTACCAGGTTCTGGACTCGAACCTCAGTCAACTACATGGGAGTCCAGTGATGTAACCATTACGCCATCAGCTGGTCCCCAAAAGAGGACTTAATTTTTTCAATTAGGGAAGAAGATTCTTTACTCAGTTAATTCCACTGCACTTAATTCTTGAGAATCACTCTAGTATGGATACATCTCAGAGGGAGAATAGAGTAAGGGAAACTAAAAGGAACACTTAGCAAAGGGAAACTTAAAGACAGCGAAGTCCATTTAGAAATTGATGAGATTTAAATAACTGGAAAAGAAGATGTAAAAGGGGAAATATAAGAAACTAACTAGAACTTTGAACAGATAATCAAGGAAGTTGTAGCTGGAGATGACTGAGTTCTTGGTCTGGATTTGACTGGGAAAACCTGGAGATCAGGAGATACCTTATTCATTAAAAAACTATATATCTGTACACAGTAGTTATTTTGGCATTGTACTAGGTGAAGAGAGTGTATTGAATTATGAGATACAGCCAAGGCCTTCGTGGACTATACAGTCTAGTGGATGAGTCTAGCACTGGACATTGAACTTTGCAAGTCAGAAAAAAAGTTACAGCTAAAAACAGACATCATTCTCAAGTCTATTATTGAAGACATTCAAACTAATGAGCTTCTGTTGATTTGCTATATTATTATTCATATAGTATTATTCACCAAAAAGTGAGTGTATTTATAAAAGAGTAACAAGAATAGTCTGTACAATTAGGAAGGAATTAGAGAAATAAAAGAAGCTGGATGATGTCAAGCTTATGGAAGCAAAAAAGGAAAGAGATTCAAACAGAAGTTGTTAGTCAACCGTGTTAACATTTCCAGTGGAAGGAAAAAATTTCTGCACATGCAAAAATTTCTCATGTATCATAGGGATTTCACAACAATTGAAAAGCTCTGCATGAAACACATTTCAACACATGAAAATAGACACTTATTTAGGACTAAATCCAGAGGCTAAGATTTATGAAAAAAATATGGTGTTTAATTCTGAGTATTATTAGAAAGAAAAAAAAACATATTCAAATAGCAATAAAACATAAACTAAACCAATATGTTCTGGACTGACGTACTATTTACTTGGCATTATCACAGAGAATAATATAATCTTCATAAGGTGTGTGAGTTTCAATTAAAATCTTTACTTTTCAGAACAACTCAGGAAATCTTTCCACTCTACGGTCAACTCAAGGACTTTCTAAGCTTATCAATGTAAGATGCTTTTACACAAACTCACTAGTACATTATGAACTAGCTTGAAAACGGTCCTACTTACTTGCTGCTACTGTTATGTAGCTGACTGCCGCCAGGTGTCATGCTAGTAGGCTTGATTCAATTAGTAACTTTAATTGAAGCTGAATGAAATTAATTATATAATTTTGAGCTGTTCAAGTTTAATTCCATTAAAATTAATTCATGAAACCAGGGCATTATGAAGCATTGCTGACTAAAGAAAATAGGTATGAATAAAGCCTCTAGACACACTTGACTCATATTTGAATCATGTCCAATATTCAAGTGCTAAACACAGACCCTCTCAAGTCTCCATTGAATAAATGAAAATGCCATGTGGTCCATATACACATAGATTTACAATCACATAACCCCTACCAGGGGAAAATAAATTTCTTCCTGTTCTAAATCTTTAATAAGAGATGATTTAGTCTACTTTTTTTTTTTTTTAAAGTTTCCTTATCTAAAAAATTTTAGTGTCCTTCTCAGGCCAAAAAAAGAAAAGAAAAATTATCATTCTCCGTCACATTCTACTTAGGAAATAAATAATATGCAAATACTATTAACTCATCATCATTAGACCATCCAAATTTTCTTCCTTTGAAAACTAAATCTCCTCGCTCAAAACTTGATCTCAGTCTTTTACTATGATCTACAACACCCAGCCCAAATCAAAACTCAGGAAAGTGTCCAAGTAAAAACTTTTGAGTTGTACCAATTCCCCACTTGTGTAAACTAAATTTCTGTGAACATTTAACTGCTCTGTGACTTTCTAATATATGCATACTATTTTATTAATATCTCCTTAATGATTTTTTTCAGTTTAATGAAATATCCACATAGCAGTCTCAGAAATATTGGGGCAGTTACATACAATGCTGAAAAAAATACATTGGAGTGTGAAAATTAATCAATAAACACTCATAACATAGGCACTATGATATCCAAACACAGAACCAACCTTACTACAATTTTCAGTTAGTTGTGTCAGCCAAACTCACTGCGATGACAAAATAGCTTCTAACAACAGCTTTCTTTCATCAATGCAGGGTTGGTTTTTTTTTTGAGAAGCTTTTGCTATAGGGCGCGTGTGCTCGCCAGACAGACAGACAGAGACAGACAGAGAGACAGAAAGTGAGAAATCACCCCCCAGGGGGGATGGCCACGACGCAATCCCTTCTCCTCCATTCTCCCCTTGGGATCTTGGGTACGCAAGCACACGCGTCCGGCGTGAGTTTTAAGCCACCGGGTCTGTGACGCGAACCGCAGTCTACTACATGGGAGTCCAGCGACATAGCCATTACACTAACTGCTGGTCCCAATGTAGGTTTGTTTTAATCACTTCTGAATCAAGTAGCAGAGGGTTCCATCTTGGTCTAATCAATTCTATTCCACATGCATGGAGGATTGTAGTTACAATTCAACCACTATGTAAGCCCAAAAAACATAGCCTATAGAAAATCAAGAAACTATATGGGATCAGTCCATATCTTTCTACAAGATGTTGACATGCATAACCTATAGGTGCTACTCCACAGATATAACAATTTCCTTTTAAAAGGGAACCTTCATCATCTCAAAAATGCTGTTCTTTTAAGCCAATGATTCTTTACTTTTTTGATATGTGATCAGATTTCAGGGACACTGCTCTAAGTGATATCGTCTCCTGTGCTTGACAAATACTTAGAAAAAAATTAGATGGGTGTATCAAATATTGAGATACAGGCCTTACTACTTAACACCTTGTCTCAGTATTCCAAGTAACCAAAGCGAAATTTTATTTAATCATCTCAGTCGTGTAGAGGTAATTTCTGTCTTCATGTCTAGACAACTATGAGAATACAAAATTTTAATTATATATAATGCTAATCAGTTCTAATGATCACTTCTTGGCCTTTTGGCTAAGATAAGTGCAGTTCTACTCATTGATATGATAAAAAAAATGTGCTTTAGATATTAAATATTGAAAATACTTTAATAATAGTACTAGGGCATAGGCTAGCCATCTACCCTTTACATTTCCTTCTGCAATGGTAGCTCTGGCTGCCTACTCTGGAAAAAGGAGTGAGGGAAGATCTTTGATGAAGAGAAAAAGGATCTAACAACGTATCTTCTAGCTAAAGAGATCAAATATAAACCCATGAAACAAGAAACTACAAAACAAAAGGTAACCAAAACTGTCCTGGGTCACCATTCTGGCTAAACTGAGTCCCATTCTCATCATCCTTCTCAGGAAATGAGGGTGGGAGCTGTATCACGGCAAAGGCCTTTGGCTCTCAAATTCTGTGAATCTGACTCTGTACAGAGACTAAACAACAGAGCCAAAATCTCATATATACACAGAAGGATATTTAAAACGGCAAAGCCTTTGTAAGGTATTGGATGTGAGATAATTCTCATAGTGGTGTGCATGAATTAAGAAAAGAAAGCGTCAAAAGGGAAAAAAGAAGGGTTCAAAATGATCAATTTGAATACAATATGTCCCACCTAGAAATGTCTATTTATCTTATAAGATCAATATCCCCTATTTTTTGCTAGTTTTCTCAAGAAGGCCAGGAATGGTGAGCAGTCCTCTCCAATTTCAATTATTCTTGCTGAAGGAAAAATGGTAAGATTTGAGTAAAAATAATATCCATTTCCTTTAAAATTCTGTAGTATATTACCTAATTGGCAATATCCAAATTTCAAGCTTTGATGGTTTACTTTTCTTAGAGAGTTGAGGAATTAAATAACTAAATGGTAATTATCAAGACAGAAAAATCTAAGAACATTAAAAATAAACAAATTGGATAATTTTTAGGTAAAATATCACAAATGCCACACAATGGCCACTCAGCTGGTATGTAGTTGTTAAAGAAGCTTTTAGAAAGAATGAAAATACTTCTATTCATTTTAAAAAATAAACTAATAAATGTTTGCAATTACAGTATCACAATATAACAATTATTTAAACTTTCAGAACAATCAATGATATAGTAAGGAAGAACATATTAGCTCAATCTTCCTGATGAGAAAACAGAGTGGATCTCAGAAACAGATACTCAGCTGGAAACAGGATAATGCAAAGCAAAGTTGGAAAGGACCATTAAGCTCAGCTAATTTCATAGCCCACTCAGTAAGGGAAATTCTAACAAACTCAGCCCTTCTCCACAATTTTAAGAAATGGTACCTCACAAGTCAACATATTCTATTCTTGCCCCATTTGGTACGGTAGCAAATTATTCTTTATTTTTGATCATAAAACCTCCATGAGATAATCTATAATTAGTCCTAGTTCTGCCCTTCATAGGTAGAACAGTGAACTTAAACTTTTTCACATGACTGGTATTTAACTATTGAGTGATAAGGCTGTTTCCATCAGCTTGTAAGCAAATACATTATATCAAGAGCTGAATACTTTCAACAAATAGTGACAGAAGAATCTAGGAATATTGCTTCAGAATGAAGTGAACTTGTCAAAATCACTAAAAGCGTATGTTTGATTGAAATTTAAGCATATGAAGTTCTTATACTCATGACAGTTTTCTAAGAAATAGAGACAGTATTGCCCAAATATCTCAATGCTGTTGATGAATAAAAAGATTCTCATTAGGTTATCTAGAACAATAATACTAGACCTAAATTGTGTTCTGCCTTATAAAAGTGCTTAAGGGCATAAGATCTGAAATCATAATGCATGGATTTACCACTAATGATGTGGACAAGTTGATCTTTGGCAGATTCTTCATCTAAAAATGGAAATAACAATAGAACCTACCTCATAAGGTAAATATAGAAATAAACAGAAGCAAGTTCAAAAAGTAGAGTGTCTGATATATAATAAGGGCTCATACAAACTGACTATTATTATTATTATACTGTTTATTACAATAAGCACTATTTTAAAAAATGCTATAAATGTATGTAAGGGAGGCTATTAAGGGCAGTGTTCTTTCACTAATCCATACAAAAAAAAAAAAAAAACTATGCAAGATATCTGCTTTTAGAGCAACTAAGGAAAAGTACTGGTTCCTATGACAAATTGTATGTTACTTCTTTCTTCATGGATAAAGAAAAATCATATGAAAAAAGATTTATTATGGGGCCAGCAAGTGGCATAGTGGTTAAGGCACTGGACTCCCACAAAGCTGATTGCAGTTCGAGTCCCAGACCGGGTGACTTGAAACATGCTGGGAATGTATGTATGTGTGACCAAAATTCTGAAAGGAGAATGGAGGAGAAGGGATTGTGGTATAGCTATCCTTCCTGGGGATGGTTTCTCACTTTCTGTCTCTGTCTCTCCAGTGAGCACATGCATCCTATAGCAAAAATCACTCTAAAAAATTATTTTTGACTCAAATTTACACTCAAAGTTGAATAACTGTGTTTGAACCTAGAATCTATATGTATATATTCCGGTTTTCTTCAAGGCTTAGATCTTGTAGACTATATTTTCTATTACTCTGTTTTAATCTTTTTCTTAATACTTTTATAAGTCACCTCAAATATTCTTTGGAACTAGACAGAAGGGTCTGTAAATTTAAAACCAATCATAAAAACATGTTTTACTCCTTATCCATACTTTGCTTACTTTGTGAAAAACTAATATAAATGACGGTGCTTAACAGAAGTCTTTAAAAAGCTCGTAAAACTGATTAAAAAATATAAATCTGTAAAAT
This sequence comes from Tupaia belangeri chinensis, assembly GCF_000334495.1. Classification (NCBI taxonomy): domain Eukaryota; kingdom Metazoa; phylum Chordata; class Mammalia; order Scandentia; family Tupaiidae; genus Tupaia; species Tupaia belangeri. Next base: position 3,174,625 of record NW_006199814.1, read on the forward strand.
ATATTTATATTCTAATAAAAAAGTGTATAAAAAGATTTCTTTGGGCTTAAATTTTAGGACTTTTGCATGTTATGTCTCATACACTTCAGTGAAAGATTTGATGATAATCTAAGATGGGTCACATAATCTGCATAATATATATATATTATTACCACATAAAATCTATATTCATAGGTTATATGATTATATTCACAATATATACATAGTATGCATATATGTTATGCATATTCAATCTTATAAAAAAATCCCTTAAACAAATTTTTATCCTTCTGCTCAAAAACTAGCATTATTACAGATGATTGACATGTATTCTGGTTTATAACATCTCACATAATCTGAGACTAACATCTCTGGGAAAAGTAAAAACCTAGATCTTTTCCCAGAAGTTGAATACAATGTGGAAATTCTACAAATTCTTCCCAAATGTAACCTTTAATAAACCAAAGATAAGGCAGCTTTCAGGAAGGCCAGAGGCTCTGGAATTTTACTTCTTCACTGATCCAAAGAAAAAAAAAAAAAAAAAAAGCCCACAAGCCTAATGACCTTTAAGGAACATTGCAAAACCAGCCTGTTTTGCCTAATGTTCCAGAATGGATTAAAATCTCATTGTCCAAAAAAACAAGTTAAGATAACCAAATCATTTTTAACAGATGAATGAGCATATGCATAAAATTTCCTAATTTTGTAAACATAAGAGAGTTGTTATATAATCACAGAAACACTATAAAATGTTTGAATGAAATGAAGACTAAAATTAATTTAATTAATTCATCTTTATTATCAGTATTTCAAAAAATAAGACTTCTGAGCAAGATCTAAAATGCATTCCTTCAAAGAGCTTCTGATGTATTTGGAAGCTTATAGTGTGTTTAGATTCAAAAGAAATGCAAAAATATGACACTGACTCAACCAATTTACAGGTTTGGGGTGGGTAGAAAAGAGTGAGATACGCACACAGCAAAGTGGAAAACAATGACAAAATTACATGAATATGCAATTGAAATGCATATGCAAAGACATACATACAAAATGTCATCATTTAAAATATATCTTGGGACGGCAGTGATGATGTGTGCTATTAAGATGCAGTGTTCCACAGTATGGAACCACTTTCAAGGCTCAGGTTCAATTCCTGGTCCAACCTAAAAGCCATGTGCAGTGACACGCACCTGCAACCTCAGTAACTCAGAAGGCTGAGGCAGGGCGATCGCAAAGTCAAGGCTGCCCTGGGCAATACAGCCAGACCTGGTCTTTCAAGAATGAACCAGGTGTTGTGGTGCCTACCTGTAATCCCACCTGTGAAGGTAAAACATGGTATCACAATGGCTAAAACCTTTCTTAAAAAGGTTGTGTGTGTGTGTGTGTGTGCGTGTGTGTGTGTGTGTGTGGCTAAAACCTTTCTTAAAAACGTGTGTGTGTGTGTGTGTGTGTGTGTGTGTGTGTGCAAATCCCAGTGACTCAAAAGGCTGAGGTAGAGAGATCACAAAGTTAAGGCTGGCCTGGGCAAATAGCCAGACCCAATCTAAAAATAAGCCAGGTGTCATGGCGCCCACCGATAGTCCCATCTGCAAGGCTAAAAAAAGGTATCACGATAGAAAAACCCTGTCTTAAAAATATGTGTGTGTGTTGGGACCAGCAGTTGGCGTAATGGCTATGTCATTGGACTCCCATATAGTCGACCATGGTTTGAGTCCCAGACCCGATGGCTTAAAGTGCCCAAGATCCTGAGAGGAGAATGGAGGAGAAGGGATTGCGGCGTGACCATCCACCCAAAGGGTGACTTCTCTCTTTCTGTCTCTCTGTCTCTCTCTGTCTTTCTGGCGAGTGCATGCATCCTATAGCAAAAATCTCTCAAAAAAAAAAAGTGTGTGTGTGTGTGTGTGTGTGTGTGTGTGTGTGTGTGTGTAAATCAGGGTTATAAATAAATGGGAGAAGGAGGAATTCTAAATATAAAACTTTTTAAGAAGTTTAGAGAGGTTGGATAGATATCTGATATTGGGGACCAGGACACTTCATCTCATTCATCGTAATCTTCTGCACCTTTTTATCTAAACCTGTAATTCCTTACCCTGGGAATACGTTTTCCAGATGACTGACCACTGTAAACTCCTACCTCCTCAAATATAGGTTTAGTTATATTTATTCAACCAGTAAGTATCCTCAAGCTAAGCTTAACATTCATAGGCTCATGGAATCTGGAGACAGACTGTCTCTTAGAGATGGGTCTGATAACCTATCATGAATTCAGATAAAAACATTCAACATTCAGTATCTACAAGTCAGGCCAAGGAACAGAGTCACGAATACTTCAGCGATAGGAAAACAGCCTCAGAAAATGGCTTACTTTAGTTTGAACTGCTTTAAGTATTCAAAGACCTTCACATTTAGCTTAACCTCTTACCTATAATTTTCAATGATTCATGTTTTACTCTTCGCAAAATCAAATGAAGTAAACAAATTAAGCAAAACAAAGTCTAAGTCTCCCTCTACCTGTCGATTCTTTATTAGAAAACATCTCATGCTCTTCTATTTTTCTCTGTGTTAAATACCCTAAATTTCCTCAGGAGTTTTTCATTCACTTCATAATCTATTCACTTTTACAGGCACAATAGTCCTCTTAATCTTGTCTATAAAGCAATCATAAAAGAGTATGTCTAGGGTCAAGATGGTGATTAAGACAAATGGATCCCATATGACCGACCACACTCTTCAATTCCTAGACCCAGAGGCTTGAAAAACACTCTGGATGCATGTGCTTGCATGTCCAAAATTCCAACAAAAGGAGAAACAGAGAAGAGATTGTGGCATAACCATTCCCCAAAAGAAGTGCCCATCTCTCTCTCCCTCTCTCTCTCTCTCTCTCTCTCTACCTCCTTTCAATTGCTTTCTCTCTGCACATGCCCTCTCGCAAATAAAAAAAGAGTATGTCTGATTGCTGAATCCAGAGACATTGAATCTATAGCAGTTCCCTAAATTAGCAGTCTGTTAACCCTATTTAAAAAAGGAATTGAGGACTCTCCATCTTCCCCTTTTTCAAAATGATGATACACACCCATCTTTAATCATTCAAGCATGATCACTCTTAAAGTGCCACAGGCTTACAAACGTTTCTGTTAACTCTCAGGTTGACAGAGTTATTTTATCAAACACACTTTCTTTCTTAAGTTCTCTGATTAAGTGATGAATCCTTATTTGGCACTATTACAAAAATGAAGGCCAATGGAGATCAAAAGTGAACCAAAGGAGTTTGTTTATTCTGTAAAGGCATTGCGTCTGATCTTGAAGAAAATAAAAGAAGAGCATGAAGAACATCAGTCCAAACAAGAAAATGGTAAGTAAATTGCAAGGATATTGAAACTGATTTATTAGAATGAAGAATAAGGATTCAAAAATCAGGAGATGTGTCCTCTTTTAATTCTTATAAAAAGCCAAATCAGCATCTCACATATTTTATTTATCAAACCTCTCCCCTTGAGTACCCTCTCTTCCCTCACTCTGGGACACTGCGTTCTTCGGATTCTCCTTTAAACTCACCAATTCATGTTCTGGCTCTACGCTTTTATAATCTCATTAACTTCCATAGTTTCAGCCAATTCCAGAAAAATAACTTGTAGATCCATTATCCTAGGCCTTATGCCTGTCCTGACCTACAGATTCGAAATTTCCACTCCATGCGGATGCATCCTTAGCAGCTTAACCTCTACATTTCCCAGTACTCATCACCACCATTTTCTCTTCTGCCTATTTCTCCAAATGTGGTCTATATATTGATCAATGATAGTCACTGAGTCATTAACTCTTTATTTTTCCTATTTGTTCTGCCCCAGCATAATCAATTATCAGATCCTGCTAGTTACAATTCACCAGTTTCTTACAAATCTGTATTTTATTTTCCATATCCAGTACCAGGGTCTCAATTGCTTTCTCCTCAAACCAGAAATACTGTCCCAACACAAAGTTAGGACAGCATATGTTGCTCCTTAAGTATGAATTACACTTATTTTGCCTATTGATGAAAATCTGTAATGCTTATTTTAATTTTGTACATATTTTAACATCAAAGATTCCTATATCTTTCCCATGCTGGGTAATTTCATCTTGTATCTCAGTGAGAAATAAACAGGAAAGGCTCTCAGAAAATCTTACCAAAGATAATACATGTCACCTTGACGATGAAAGAATACAGTATGTCTGTATTTTTAGACACCCAAAAGATGAAGGGTTGGTCCACCATGAAAAGGAGGAGGAGATCAATGCCTTGTAGTAGAGAAAGCGGACAGAAGAAGCTAGTCTCTTTGTAGCCTAACTTAGCTTCAGAATTCCAGTCATCTGACCACAACTTGCCTTATTTTTACTGCTCAAATTCACATAATTCAAAGCGAAAAGACATACAATGTGTATATTTTTCAGTTGGAGTCACTAGCAGTGCAACCCATACAAAACTGACTCCTTCTTGTCATCCTGAAGTTTTCTTTCATTCTCTAGATTTATGTGCTTCAGAATTATACCAGTCAGGGAACCAATATATAGCGTAATGGTTACGTCACTGGACTCCTATGTAATTGACTGCAGTTTGAGTCTTGCTGGACCTGGTTGGCTTAAAACTCACACTGGGAGTGTGTTTGTGCATGTCCAAAATCCCAAGAGGAGAATGGAGGAGAAAGGATTGCAGTGTGGCCATCCCCTCTGGGAGGGAGGGGTGATTTCTGTCAGTCTCTCTGTTTCTCTGGCAAGCGCATGTACCCTATAGGGGGAGAAAAAAAAAATACTCTATCTCTAAAAAAGTAAGAATTATACCAGTCAGTTGGCAACTGGACATAAACTTATCTGTCACATAATTTGAGCTGATACTTGAGCTGATATTTAAATAAGGGATTGCAATTTGATTGCAATAATACAGCTCCTCCTCCCTCATCTAGTTTACAAATTCCTTGTGGGCAAAACTACGTACTATAATTTTTTAATCTTCACAGGACCTTGTACACACACACACACACATACACACACACACACACACACACAAATATGTGGACAGGATCTTCCCCTTCAGATGTCTCAATAGCAAAGTATACATGCTGGCATAAAAATTTATTTCAAAATTTATTCTTGGAACGACTAAAACTCAGGCATAAAGGCACATGCATATGAGTCATCTGACTCCAGAACATGTTGGTGTGAATCTGAAAACGGAAGTGGACTGCTAGTAGAAACCACAAACGAAATTAAATTCATTTAAAAATAACTTTTCATGGTTTCTTAGTGATCACTAAGTGATTAGGGATAAAACAAATCTATAAAACATAGCTTAATTTTCAAAACTGAAGATTGAAAAGCTCTCCTCCTTCCGGACATATATGCTAATGTAAAAAGAACATATTAAAAATTTAAGTAGCTTCAGAAAAATATTACTGGTAGAACAAAGAGAAAGGGAATGGGACAAGCAGCCAGAAAAAGAAGGGATGAGAGGAAGAGAGGAAAACAGAGAGGTACCCAAAATACTAAGTGCATTTTTGAAGCTGTAACTAAAACAGAGGGGCTGTAGCACCTTCGATCTACTCTAATAAATTACCAAACCAACCAAAATCAAGTCTCCTCTTAATAAAAACTGAAGGAAGGCTTTTAGTAGTGGAAATAAAACTCACTTGATTTACCCTCTGCTTTACACATGAGAATAATTACGTTACCTCAGAAAGACAATCTGGTTGATTTTTTCTCTCTTTTGTTTGTTACTGTCCTAAATAATTTTCCATTTGCGAACAGCATAGTTTTAGACTGTGTCAATTTTTGTTTCCTTATTTGCTCCAAAGCTCTTATTATTATAAAGCTATAACACTAGTAAAATAATTGCACAGTATGATTAGGCCTTCTTTCCATGAAATCACTTCAATGAGATCCAGGAAATAAGGTTCAAAGAAACAGGAAAAGCCTTTACACACCCAAAAATTCCACAGCTTCCCTCATAGCCCTGTAAAGGTCATTTGATCATATATATTAAATCTCTGTATGTGAACTGACCAAACAAAGCAAACAGACACAATCTTTGCTTGCCAAAAGTATTAGCCTGCAAATATATTTCTGGTCTCTTTGGCTCCCTTACCCGGTCTGGAGCACAGGATCAGTCAGTACAAACGCCTTCTCTTCACATGCACTTATGTGATGTGCGTCCCTTGGCTCCCATCACTTCTACTCTGCCAACCTCCACCCCTCTGTTAATTCCAAAATTCATCCTATCTGCCTCTATTCCCAAGCTCTAGCATGCTT
>NW_006199814.1:3180916-3189098 GCF_000334495.1 Tupaia belangeri chinensis
GCTGAGAAAGGCAATCAACCACAGCGATCTTATCCAGCAGAACTCATGCCATTCATTCTCAGTTAAGCCCTCAGTGTCACCAAGCAGCCCTTTTGTCACCTCTGAATTGACTCCCACTAGAATGTTTCATGCCTCCCAATCTGTTCCACACATCTCCAATTTCTTGATTCATCCTAATCTCCCTTGCAAATGTTACTTTATAATGTCAGCGAATGTTACTCTACTGGGAAGATCAACATCTTTCATTGTTCTCTTCCATATTGAATTTTCTCTAGGTTATCACCCATCTATTTGTCCCACTCCTATCTCAAAGAAGTATATTTCTAAGCTTGGTCTCTTCATCTCATCCCTTCCCAGAATTTTATTCTTTCAAGTATAAACACCCACTGCACCCTTTCATCCCCTCTCCTCTTCCTTCTCTCCCTATCCTCTGGTTTTCTTCCCATTAATTTGTGGTGAGCAGGCTCAATCCAGCCATCCAAGAGAAGCCCTCCACACATCTTGCTCCTCTAATGAAACAACTCTTCTCATCTTTCATAAATACCAAATTTCCAACTCTTCTATGACCATTCATTATGAACTCTTTATCTGTATTGTTCCCTCCCCCACCCTCCATAAAGTGTAGCCATGCCCTAATATTTGCTCCTCAGCTCTCTTCCTCACTCTTGTACCCCTCTATCAGCTCTTTTAGGGTGAATTATTAGTTTGTGAGTCTGATCCTCAGCACTCTCCTGGTTACGAACTCTCTTTTCCAAGTGCCTATTTGCTCTCATGGCTACAGATAAGTTCCCTGGCATCAATCTAACCAAAAGATATAGATTATAGATATATATCTATAGATATATAGATATCTAGATTATATTATATTATATCTAGATTATAGATAAACATTATAGATATTTATTTCTATCATGCTATAATGAAAAACTATGGATTACCTTAAATTTCTACTTTTCTGCCGTCTTCCATGTTAAATATTTTACCCAACCATATCAATTTAATTCAACAAAATTCAGACATTTTCTTGGTTTGGGGAAGGTAAGTAAATAAAAAGCAATGCCCTCAAGACAGTCTCATGGCTGAGTAGAGCCCCACTCTATTTTTGCTACTGTACTTTTTTAAAGTTTCTTTCTTTCCTCCGTGAAAGGAGAGACAGAGACTCCCAACATGGTCCTTACATTTTAATCCACCCCAACCTCAGCCAGCCAAGACCACAGGCATGGACATGCACACCTAACATGTACCTAGAGACCTTGTTAATTGAATCAACCACCTTCCCACATGTCTCAGCCTCATGCAGTGTCACGTACTGCTGTGCCACCACAGTTGGCCTGTTACATTCTTAAGTCCATTTCTTCAACTCCATTCCCAGTGGCATTAAAAGTCTCCCTTCATTTGTCAGACTATTATAGTAGCCTTCTAAATATCACTGCTTCTACTTGCTACTTCCTCCAAAGCCATTTTTTTTTCTGAACTGCCACCAGATTTACCTCCTAAAATTACCCATTTGGTCCTGTCCTTCTTAAGAACCTTCAATGACTCATCATTAGCTACAGAAAGGATACACAAGCTTCCCAACAGAATGACTTTAGCCTACGTTCTTCACAGCTCTCCTTCATGCTCTGCTCTTTCATACAGTCCATACCTCTTAGTGAGTGACTCAATATTCCGTAATCATCCCTTTCAAGCCTGACTTTCTACCATCTACCTCCACGGGCCATGCCTCTTGGTCTAAGTCAAATCAAAACTTGTCCTTGAGGTTCTTCCAAATCCTCCACCAGAGACTTTTCCCTCTTCCATGTCCTGACATCACACTTCCTTTGTACCTCTACTATAGCTCCTATTTCCTTCATGACCAGTCATGTGCTCAGTTCCTACTATGTTATTCTTTTTTTTTTTTTTGAGAGGGTTTTTTGCTATAGGGCGCATGCACTCACCAGACAGACAGAGAAAGACAGAGAGACAGAAAGCAGGAAACCACCCCCCAGGGGGGATGGCCACGCCACAATCCCTTCTCCTCCATTCTCCTCTCGGGATCTTGGGCACGCACACGCACGCACACGTGCCCGGCGTGAGTTTAAGCCACCAGGTCCAGGGCTCGAACCGCGGTCAACTACGTGGGAGTCCAGCGACATAGCCATTATGCTAACTGCTGGTCCCATACCATGTCATTCTTTAAAATCTTTTATTCACAATTATTCACTCAAACAGTTCAACTTCTCCAAAGGCTTTCTTAACTTTATAGATGCATCCTTTTTACCCACTTCCATCTTTACACCTTTCTTAGTTTTTCAGTTACTTCTTTCTCTTACTTATCTGATTCTTTTTCTTAGAAAAGTAAACTGGATATGCCCAGCTGATAATCCTTGTACTTCAATAACTAAACTTAGAAAATGACAATTAGCTTCTTTAGACACAAAAAATAATTAGAAAGATAAGTTATAAGGTGTTTAAGAATGTCCCCAAATTGTCTTCCATATCCAGATAAGTATCCCTAGGTTTTCCTAATTAAGCCTGGCCCTTCCTCAAGCACTTACAGTCAATAAGTGTTTTAAACCAGTTATTTATATGTGGTTTCCATATAAGGTATGTTTGTTATGACTTAGCATTGTCAACAAAAAAAGTATTAAAATTTAATTCCCAATAATCTTTTGAGTTTTTTAATGGGTCTAAATATAATTTTTCACTCTGTTTCTATTAGAAAGTATACTCCAGGTTCCAAAGTCCAACCTACAGGACCAGCAGTTAGTGTAATGGCTATGTCACTGGACTCCCACGTAGTCAACCGCGGTTCGAGTCCCAGACCCGGTGGCTTAAACTCACGCGGGCGCGTGTGCATGTGTGCCCAAGATCCCAAGAGGAGAATGGAGGAGAAGGGATTGCGGCGTGACCATCCGCCCTGGGGGGTGATTTCTCGCTTTCTGTCTCTCTGTCTCTGTCTGGCAAGCGCACGTGCCCTATAGCTAAAACCTCTCAAAAAACAAAACAAAACAACTTACAAGTGAATACAACTCATATGAAAATCGGGACCTTCTTTCCTTGTTTGCCATATGCCGGGGTTTCCAACGAGAAATGTGAGGCAGCAAGACAAGAGTATCTAAGGTGGCAAAAGAAAGTACTGAAATTCGATTTATTTATTATCTTATTCTTCGTGATTTTCACGTTTGAACTCATTTTATAATGTTCAAAATAGATGTTGAATTGTATTAAATATAATTGTGTAAATACATTTTATTGAAGATGAAGACTCTGGAGTATTTTGAAGGCATGTGAAACAAAGTGGAGTGTGTGAAACAAATTTTGGAGAGCACTAATCAAGGGTTTATATGGAAGAATACAACTTAAATTTTGGAACGCGATAAAGGAACTTCTTAAAAGCCTTTGAAATGCTTCCTTTCAAAACAATAAGAGAAAGAGAGAGAGAGAGAGACTGTTTTTAAAGGTCTATCCACATAATATATCCTTTTATCGATAAAAGACTCTAAAATGGTGATTCTCAGCTAGAGTTAAAGAATGCGTGGAATGTGTTCAAAATGCAGATTCTAGGGTCCTAATGCCAAAGATTCTGATTCTGTAAGTCTGGAATGAAGTAAAGAAATGTCAGTGGCCTCCAGAAATTAGGATAGCAGAGTTTCTGGACCTCAACACTATTGACATTGGGGCCAGATCACCCTTTGTTGAGGGTTTCCCTTGCTGTACTGTAGGATGTAGCAGTATTCCTGGTCTCCGCCTACCGAATACTGCAGCACACACCACACACTCCCGTATAATGACCACCAAACGTCTCCAGTTAGTGCCAAATGTCTCCCGGAGGGCAAAATCATCCCCAATTGAGAGCCAGGGATAGAAACTGTCTAAAGATGACATATTTTGAGAAATGCCATATGTAATCAAAAGCATAAAACAATATGATAAAAGCAGAAGAAGATAGATATATACAAGCATACATTATATAAATTGAAATAAACAGGTTTCCCAAAAAGGAAACCTGATTAGCCACTATACACTCCTGACAGCTCAGCTAAGCTTCTAAGTCAAAGCTCTTCTTAGGAAATTTCAACTTGAAGATTCTCTCCATAGCTTCTATTTTAGATTATTTTTAATTAACTTCACTGGCATTTTGCATCCTGCTATGAAAAGTCCGCCTAATAGTCTCAGAGGACTCTCCCAAGAGAGAAAAGTGCATTAAATCACACATTATCACATTAAAGTATATTCCAGCACTCAGAGTCCAACTGTCTACATCTTGGCAAATGCAATGTGGTGGGGGCTGGAGAGATGCTACAGAGACGGGAACAGGCTCAAGAGATTCACAATATCCGAAGCCGATTATCTTAAAATGTATCCGTCCCCACGAAAATGTACTTACTGATCCTCTACTTCAGGCTCATTATCACAATGACATATCATTCATTTTCTAATTCCTGTTTAACTCTGGTTTCTTGCTACTGACTGGATATGAGATCTTAGGCAAGTCATTTCTTTGCTACTCTATCCCTTTTTCCAAAAAATTACCAGGTTGAACTAAATAGTTTCTTCAGATCTAATTACAAAATGCAAACTTAAATAAAGTACCTAATTAAAAGGCTCTTCTGATTACATAGATTCGACAACAATAACTGTTGCACCAAAGAACAAACACATACATTTTCAATGTTGCTTGATAACACAGTGAATTTTAAAATGCTTAATCGTTAAAAAAAAAAAAATGACAATTAGAGGAACTACATATGAAAGATCTATTCTCCCTCAAAACAAAAATAAGTATGGCCCAAATTGTCCTCTATCTATCAAGACAATTATATAGATACTTTACATGAGAGGATGAATCAGTATTTCAGAAGTTAGTCATAAAGAGTGGGGACAAAGTTTTAAATCACATGTTTAATTCCTATTGTCTCTAACAGAGATCACAAATCAGCTGCTCAGAGGTCACATCCAGTCTGCAGGTGTGATTATTTTGTTTGGCCTGAACAAAAATTGTATTTAATTAGTTGCCAACTTTCAAAAATGGCAAGATAATACATAAAAATCCATATTTACAGAATCTCTTTACTAGAAGACATTAATCCATGGTAACAATTAGCAAGAACTGAGGAAAGTTGTCTCTTGTTCTGTGAGCTCTCCATTTCTCCAAAATCCTCACTGCTCCCTATTGTCTGACTCCCATCATGGTTCCTTCTTAGAGCTTGGAGCATATGAACTCATTGACTTCCCTGTGACAATTTTCAAATACATAGAAATCTCTGTAAAGCTGTTTAATGCTTTTAAAGCAATACTAAAGTCTGCTAAATCACAACAGAAATACAGAAGTTTTAAGGGGGCAGAGGAAAATTTTCTTACTAACTCTTAATGCCGATACCTACAATGGGCCACTGTAGGTTTCCAATCCACCATCTAGAAGCACACATAATAAAATTCAAGATCTGAGGAGGAGTTTAGACTATAGAATCCATACAATTACTTCCATCTTTAGGGCTCTGTTCTGTGTCTTTGGTTCAAACTGTGTGAATAACTTACCACAACATAGTACTCCATGTGTATACGTTATATGTCTTTATACATATACAGCATGCATTTAACTTTGTTTGCAAGGGAAGTTTTGATTATATCCTTCTTCATGAAATGATATTTTCTGTTAACTTTCATAGAACATTCAGTTTTTCCCCAGTGACTTTAATACATACAAGTTAAAATAAAGTTTCAATGAACTAAGCAGCCATAATCTATTAAAGAATGATTACTAACCTCTTCTTCAAAAAGGATGATAAAGAACTCAAGGACAGAAAGAAGAGGAGATAATAACTTGAGGAAGGCCTTAGGACTAGAATACGCTGTGAGCAAAGCCTCTTCACAAATGTCTACCCATAAAACCAATCCGAGGATGGGAAGCTGCATCTTAAAGCTCTTTTTACCCGCTCACTCCAAATGTATTTCCTCTTTAAGTACACTTTGTGAAATTTAAGACACATGTTTGAACAAAATACTGAGGATTCTATCTTCAGAAGTCAACTTTATATTACATTTATAATTAAATTGATCCCTATTTAAACAATGTTTTAAGTCAAAATTAAGTTAATAAAAAAAGCAATATGGAACTATGAAGCTAAGGCAAGTTTCCAGTACAATAAAATCCAAGAGTTTCCACACTGATAACGTGTGTGTTGTGCCAGTACACATGCTACTTTGGACCATTTTTGAAGTCCTGCTTCCTACAATTAGATCATGTGATATTACGGAGTGTAACACTGCACAGGTGTATCAAGTACCCTGTGAGTTCCTCTAGCTGATTTTTAAAACACATACTATTAAAGTTGGATATTGGAGATATTAACTATTTCCAAATCAAACCATTTTCCTTGGGTGTGTAATGTTGATGTTTGACATAAGCATTGTTTAACAATAGTGATTAACAGCTCAAGTGTAAGCATAAACAGTCCATCAATGAGTCAATATGACTACTGAGGGCATGCCTAATGACAGGAAAATGATTGTGTTGACAATTCAGTGTGTAGAACATGAGCTGTTCGGGGAAAAGCATATTGTTTATCCTTCTAGTTTTCTGATTTTTCTGCAGCTAATCATTTTTATTTTCTGTTTAGAAAGAATGAGTCATTCTTTCAAAGCGAAAAACAACGATAAAAGTAATTCAATTTAACAGCCCTGGATGCCAGAGCATTCTAATTTTACCATGGACGTTTTCTGCTTTTATCTATTGTGGCTTGAACATTAAGTTAACTTCTTTTCCACTGTTTTCTGCCTTAAAAATAAAAAATCCCAAGAAACTGACTACATTCTTATTACAGGGGGAAACTATGAGACATGCTTAAAATCAAGAGTATAAAATAGGATTTCAAGTCCTGGAACATTATTTAGTTCGTATCAGTGTCATAACTCATTTTTAACTCAGACCTACTGCTGGAATAAAACTCATGAGACAGGTATGACCCTTGCTCTCTGTCACCAATGGAAACCTGAAGTATATTACCTTCAAGAGATGAAAGATGCTGTCTAACGTGTTTATAAACTTGTTATGAAAGTTTCCCAGAAACAAGAGTATTTTCTTTTTCAGGCTGTAGGTGTTTACACTTTGGAAGGACACAAAAGAGCTAATTAATTCTTGGAAAGCGGTGTTTTTTTAAGCATGTTTATTTCAAAACAAAACAGTTATTGAAATCATACGCACAAACCATTCCTAAGCAACCAGTCACAGAAACCTGGGGTACCGGCCGGGTTGCAGAGCAGCCCACGAGAAACAGAAGAGACAAACGAGGCGTGCGTGCTTGTTCAGAGACAGAGCAGCGGCAGTCCTGGATCTGAGGAGGACGCAAGAGCTCGAGAAACCTAGAGAAGCGTTTCAGAACTCAAGCTTTTGAGTCTCGGGCCCAGAAATGCATATGCTCAAGGAAAAAGCGATCTTGTTTCTCCGCAACCAAAGGAAGCTGGAGTGCAGGGAGCAGAGGATCCCGCCCTCTAATCCGGTTGTTGATCTAAGGCAGGAATCCTGGAGAACTTGCTCCGGTAACGCGAACTGTGCAAAAGTTCAGAACTACCGGCTGGGACTCTTGTCTTCACAACACCACCACCCTCCGCCCCCCAACACCGCCCCGGCCCAAATCAGAAGTGGGAGCACATTTAAAAACAGGACAATGACAAAGAAGCTTGCAATTTGCAAGCAGACACTCACCCTGGGCCGGGGAGCCCAGCTGGCCTGCGCGGCCGCCTAGCTCGCCGCCCCGCGGGGCGCACGGAGGAAGGCCTGATGGGTGTTGGGTGCAGGGAACTGACTGCTTCTGGTGAAAAAAAAAAAATGTTTTTAGAGAAGAGCACACCACCCCTGCGGGACATTTCCTCCCCCTCCGCTTCCCTCCCCCAAACTCCACCCCGGGGAAGTTTTGATTTGAAACCAGCGAGGAAAACTGTTAAAGCACAAGTTGAGAGTCAGAGTCTCTGGGAGGAGTGGGAGTTAGAAGAAGGGGGCACAGGGGAACCAAGCCGGGAGGGGGCTGGGGAAAAGATCAGTTCTGACGGGTGTTCGGGTTCCCGGGCCGGAGACCACCACCTACCTCTGCATCCCCCCTCCCTGTCGCTCAAAGTCCCTTCCTCCTCTTCTTCCGCCCAATAAAGTTAGAGGGGCTCCGGCAGCGGCCGCATCTCGCCCCGCTGGCCCGTCGGCGGTGGC
>NW_006199814.1:3189148-3200437 GCF_000334495.1 Tupaia belangeri chinensis
TGCGGCAGCAGCCGCTGCTCTGACTCTATGCACCCCGCCCCTTCTTTCCAGCCAGCTCACTCCGGCCAGTTCCCGTCCGAGGGGACTTTTCTCCCTCTGCTTCTCTTTCACCCTTCCACCACTCCTACACTCCTGAAACACTTCTTCCTCTGTTGCTCCTTTTCATCACATCCGGATCGGGGAGGCCTCGAACTCTTGGCGGGCAGCCCCGAGGAGGGGGGCGGCGAGACCTGGGCTTCACCGCGGGCTCCCTCGCGCAGGATGCTGTCTGGGTCAGGAGGCCAAAGTGGACCAGGCTGGTGCAAGCTCCCCACTCGGGCTAGGCCCTCTGAGAGCTCAGACAGAAGATAGAGTGGCTGGTCCTAACTGCCCAGATGTCCCCCAATAGTGTCCAGAAAGTCACCCATCCCCTCTCCTGGAATCTTTGTTCCAATTAGACCCCTAGACCAACTGAAGCTCTAGAAATACCCTGAGGGAAACAGGAACCTTCAGGGTGGAAAAGGAAAAGTGGAAAAACTAAACAAAAACAAAGAAAAAACTACAATGTGTAACTTTTCTGGTAGGATTAAATGTGCATTTCAACCTTGACCCCCAGCTGAGCGTTAACTCTCTTAATCCTTGACGTGTTTATTTAGGCCAAACAGGATCCCTGATCAGGTCAAACCAGTTACAATTGCATCAATTCCCTAGTGACACCCAGGCAGGCAGGGTGCCCCTGGAGGATGCGCTGTCTCAGTCTGAGTCTGGCCTGTTGCAGGCTGAAGCCTCCCTGGACTCAGTGGCATCTGTGGTGAGATAAACTTGCGGTCAGAAGTAAAAAGCTGGTCAACTCTCCGTTTATAAATGAAACGTCCTGATTATAGCTTAATCTGATGAGCCAAGAATAACAAGTGCAAAGTAATTTGCAGATACAAAGTACTTTAATAATATATTCAGATAACTTTTGCTCTTTATCTCACTGTGAGTGAAATGCAGAATTCATGCGTAGAAAGCTTGCATGAATCATTCTTTGACTCTCTAGGACAGAGAGGAATCACAGTAATGTTATCAAAATTGGAGAAAAAGTACATTGGATTCGCTGTCTTTTAGATGTATCATTAATAATATCCCGAGAATATCATTTCTTCAAAAAGTCCAATGGAATTGATTCCAACTGATTTAAAAGATCCATTTCTTACCTTTTAAGAGTCAGGGCATTCAACTTGATTTCAATTATTTTGATAAAACCAGTCTTCAAAGTTTCTGATGATAGTCATTCAGACCATACTTCCCAAAAGTCAAATGACATTTTGCCCAATTATCTGTAACTAACAGACGCTTTTTTTGTTTTTTTGTTTTGTTTTGTTTTGTTTTGTTTTAGTTTGAAGATCTTAGAAATGGTATGTATAAAAGTGCTTGAACTCTCCTGATAACTTACCTTACCTACAGGCCTGGACTATTTGGAATCTGCTTGATGGAAGCAGATCAGTTCTGAGAGTGACTCATGACTCTCAGAGAATAAGCATTTGGGAAGTCTCCCTGTTACCACAGCATAATCTGTACTCAAAGGAATTGGTTAGAAAGCCGCTGCTCTGGAAAATTCTGTTTTATCTTTATTGTATGTGTCTTTGCTTTTTCAAACATCTTTTCATAATGATATTAAAGTCTAGGAATATGGGGAAGTTATAGCGCTCTGCTAGGAAGTCACAGTCAATGACAAATATTTGTTGATATTTACTTCACCCAATATTTAATGTTGCACACATGGTGTGTGATTCAATAAATGCGCTTTGAATTTAATGTAAACATCTCACCCTGTCATGGAGAAGAAAGAAGTTTCAAATACAAGTCCTAGGAACAGATGAGATTGTGTCAGCCTCACCAAGCTGGATCTTGTTCAGTTGTGTCTCTTTTTGAGGTTAGACCATGATTGCCTCATAAAGTGAATATGATAAAAGAAGTTTTATGGGGACTAAACTAGGTAATCTCGTATAGCATTTGGAAGAATTTGGATATGAGGAAAGATGCTCAAAAATATAAACTGTGATTACTACTGAACAGCAGAAGCGTGTCGATGGCAACAGTTGAGCATAGCATAATCAATTTAGATTATGGACTGAACCACATCAAAATATGGTGGGCCACATCAAAATATCACGTGATCATACTATGTGTTTTACACAAACTATTCCAATGAATTCTTATATCAGTCCTATGTACAAATTGCCAGGATTGTCCCCCTAGAAGTAGAGCTCAGGTCTGTCCGACTTCGAGGCTATCTTGCTTTTTTAGGCAAACTCCCATTTCCCCTGGAAGACCTAAAGCAGTCCCAGTGCCACAAGCTGGGTATCTGATATGCCAGGAGCAGAGTGTAGGTGCCTGAGAGTACCCCCAGCTGCCCATTTTCTTGATCCCATGCTACATTTTGATTAGCTTGGGTTCCTGAAGAGTACATCTTTCACTCAATGTTATGGACTAAATGTTTGCTTCCCACCAAATTCTGTATGCTGAAATCCTACACCTCCCCCATAGGATGGTTAGAAGTTAGAGTCTTTGGGAGGCTATTAGGTCATGAAAGCAGAGCCCTCATGAATGGAACTAGTGTTGTTTTTTGTTTTTGCTTTTTTTTAAGTGAGATTTTTGCCATCGGGTACGTGCACTCACCAGAGACACAAAGACAGAGAGAGAGAGAGAGAGAAAAAGTGTGAAATCACTCCTCAGGGGAGGTGGCCATGCTACAATCCCTTCTCCTTCACTCTCCTCCTAGGCATACACACACATGTGGCAGACATGAATTTCCAGCTGCCTGTTCCGAGACTTAAACTGCCATCCACGTGTGTTAGTCCAGCACCTTAACCACCATGCTACCTCCTGGCCCCAGGATTACTTAAAAACAAAACAAAACAAAACTCTCAGGAGAGCTTACTTTTTCTTTCTCTGTTCTCTGTATTCTGCTTTCTGCCATATGAGGACCTAATCACCTTCCCAAGGTCTCATCTCCTAATATCATCATCTTGGTAATTAGGATTCAATTTATGAATATGAAGGAGATACAAACATTAAACCACAACAAGAGGGATATAGTATCCAAATTACTATTGGCACGAGTCACTCTGGTGACTTTATTTGGAGGCACTGAGATTGGAGCTTGAGAGTACAATTAGGAGGCAAGGGATATTGCTGGCATTGGGAATAGAGCCCGGAAGACAGAGCAAAGGTGAGGGCAGTAGAGAAGGCAAGAGCAACTTCCAGGTTCCTGCCTCTAAGTGAGTGGTGGTAGTGCCACCTACAGAGATGGAAGCATTTAAGAGAAGCAGGTTTTGGGGAAAGCTGCTGAGCTGGTGATGTAAATGACACGGCATCTCAGAGATGTAGCTGGGACTGTTCGGTAACCTGCTGGATATGTGTCTGGAATACTGGCATGTGCATGGTACTTTGCTAGCTAGAAGAATATAAAAGTGCCCAAGATGAGTGTGGGAAGGAAAGTAGAGGGCATAAAACACAGCTGTGCCCTGAACCTCAGTGCAGATATGTCTTTTCTGGCCCCTCTTCCTTTCTCCATACTCTTCCAGGGTTATAATATCTACTTGCCTTGAAGCTCACCATTACTTAGGTACTCCCACTGCCAGTGCCCCTTCTGCTGTCTCAGATGGCTCTAATCAGTCTATGTGAAGCCAGATTTTGCCATGACTTATTTATACTATAGTAATTCAGATGGGTAGAAATTTCTTTTGTGGGGAACCAGCAGTTAGCGTAATGGCTATGTTGCTGGACTCCCACGTAGTCGACCGCGGTTCGCGTCCCGGACACGGTGGCTTAAAACTCACACTGGACGCGTGTGCGTGCGTGCCCAAGATCCTGAGAGGAGAATGGAGGAGAAGGGATTGCGGCATGACCATCCCCTCTGGGGAGTGATTTCTCGCTTTCTGTCTCTATGTCTCTCTCTGTCTGGCGAGCGCATGTGCCCTATAACGAAAACCTCTCAAAAAAAAAAAAGAAATTTTTTTTGTGAGCCAGCCTCCAGGTGGACCAAAATGCCCTAGCATTGGGTCAAGGTTCCCTGCCTTTTTAAGCCCTAGTACACCTAACAACCATTCCTGCCTAGAGACGTATGCACTAGTGATGATATAACAGTATGTGCACGCATTGTGAAGGAGGTCTGCACGAACTAAGCAAATATACAAAGAGTCTTCAACATTCATTCATTAAGCATTCATCCAGTATTCATTGTGCACCTACTATATGCTAGAACATATGTTAGGCTCTAGAGATAATAAATTTGCTATTCTGAAAAGCAGCTATATCAGTTGTCACTAGACAGAGGCTTGTCTGAATAGCTAAAGTAAAAATTAATGTACTTACATAGATGTACAAATCAGAGATCTGTGAGTGGGATGTGTAGCTGTGTGAACATCCCAGGGAGTGCATAAGATAATTCTCTGGAATGTGGGTAGAAAATATGGAATAAACATTTTTATTTATTTTTGTTTAATTTGTAATTTTTTAAAAATATATTTTATAAGGTATTAATACAAAATTGCTTGTACTGCTATTTGTATAATTGATAAGTAAACATACATTAGCTATTCATATTCAAATGAGTCGCCTTTTTTTTTTTAAGGTTTTTGCTATAGGGCGTGTGCACTCACCAGAGAGACAGAGAGATAGAAAATGAGAAATCACTCCCTAGGGAGGATGGCTACACTGTAATCCCTTCTCCTCCATTCTCCTCTCGGGATCTTGGGCACGCACACATACATGTCCGGCGTGAGTGTAAGGCACTGGGTCTGGGACTCGAACTGCAGTTGACTACATGGGAGTCCAGCGATATAGCCACTATGCTAACTGTTGGTCCCATGAATTGCCTTTAAAAAAAATAGGTTAAATTACTTTCAATCACTTTCGGTACATTTATGCAGTTATTTCAAGTTTATACCAAGGGCATCTTTCTTTTTAATAGAAAACATATATATATTTTTTTCTAGAAAACATTATATATATATATATATATATATATGAAAGCACACTTCAGTAATCTCTAAGCCCAAGGCTCTAGAAAATGGGAAATAGACTTAACCCTCTAAATATAAAAAGCACCCTTTGTGACCTTCACAGACTATCAACACACATACCATTGACTTTCTCAAATTCTTCTCATTCTTTTGTGAACACATTCTTCTAAACAAACTTTGTTTTCTATTGTTTTTGCTCACAGTATAATAGAAGAAGAAAATTTAGGGCACAGGGGTTTGAAGGAGAAGAGATTAGCTAAGGGAGCTATTAGGTCAGAAAAAATGACAGCAGGAGAAATGAAAGCAGACAGACAAGGAAGATACAGGAAAATAAACATGTCATAACAACACCTTTGTGAATTCAGCTCAGTGAGAGAGACAGTGCTCCTAATGAGGGCCTAAGTCATTAAGGAAAGAATCTGTTATGTGAGTGTTATGTTCATTTTTCTGTTTGTCTGTTTTGTTTTGTTTTTGTTTTTAAGGAGACAGGTCAATATCCTATATTTCAGAAAAAAATGTAATCAAAAAATATTTAAATTAGAAATTGTTGCTACTTGAAAAGTAATGTTCTCAGAATGATAACTTTATTGCTGCAAGGGAAATTAGCGATCAAGATTCTGAGCCAAGTTATTTTAACTGTATTGCTCCCTCTCCTAGTACTATGTTCTAAGAGGAGAGGTCAAGTGGGAAGCTTCCAGAATCCCATTCTTAGGGCAAAGAGAACACGTTCTTTTTCTCCATAACATGTTTCTCTTTCTCTTAAAATTTAACTGGAAAAAAAGTTTAACTGAAAGTGGTTTTCCACTTTTTTTTTTCTTTTTAACCACAGAGCATGTGAGTGTGTGTGTGTGTGTGTGTGTTTGTGTCCAGAATCCCATTCTTAGGGCAAAGAGAACACGTTCTTTTTCTCCATAACATGTTTCTCTTTCTCTTAAAATTTAACTGGAAAAAAAGTTTAACTGAAAGTGGTTTTCCACTTTTTTTTTTTCTTTTTAACCACAGAGCATGTGAGTGTGTGTGTGTGTGTGTGTGTTTGTGTGTGTGTGTGTGTGTGTGTGTGTGACAGAGAGAGAGAAAGCACCTCTCAACAGGCTTGGTCATGGTGAAATCCTACCCACCCCCTGCATTGTTCCGTTCCATCAGGATCCTGGGCACACATTCATGTGCCCAACATGTTTTTCTTGCTACTGGGATTGAGATTCTAACCCTGGTGAAACATGTGACATCAGGATCCCTCTACACAGCGCTTAATTGCTGTTCTAGGGAGCCAACCCTGTTTCTTCTACTTTTTAAAAGTTTGAAAACCACCATTCTCGTTTAAGTCGTTCACTTATTATGTGAAAAAATATAAAGACATAAAGTTCATTCATTAGGTTCAACAAACATATACTGAGTGTTTACTCTATGTCAAGCCACATGTCAGGCATTAGGGCTTCAAAATCCTGGTTTAGTCTTCTGAGAGCTCGTAGTCTGTAATGTGAGGGGCAGGGGAAGAGTGAGAGAGGGGCATTGACATTAATAATTGCCATTCTACAGGAGCACAAAGGAAGTAGCACCTAAGGCTGTCAGGCGTAGGTGGGGGCAGTCAGGGGATGTTTCAGAGAGCAGATGATACTAAGCTGAGTATTGTCAATGAGTAAAAAGCACCCTGTCAAAAAGGTTAGGGAATTCCAGATAGAGGAAATAACCACCTGCATCAGCACAGAAATGGGAAAGCCCCAGAGAAGTTAAATGACTTGGCAAAGGTTGTCTGGTGGGTTTATCACAGTGCCAGCTGCAGGAGCCCTGCACCTCTTGACACCCAGACTTTTCACTCCAGTTCTCTGGATAACGCATGTAAATGAATCCATCATTTCCAAGTGATAGTAAAGCAAGGGCACACCTGATGTTCTATTTAGGATTTCCTAAGATTTTCTGTTGTAAATGTGTGGCCAAAGAACTGGGCACAAAAGTCTCCTGTTGCTGAATTAGCGTGTCTTGTCCTTCCCCTCTCAGCTCACAGTTAGTGTCCCTTTCTGTTGGCTGACTTCTCTGGCCTGGGGCACTGGCCTTCAGGGTCTCTCCTTGCTGTCACTGTACTTTCCTGCTGGTGTTTTGAAGGAAGGGAAGGCGATTTAAGGCCGACAGTGGCACATGTCAGATAAAAACAACATGACTTGAGACAGAAACGAAAACGGGCATAGCATACGCAGTTGACAATATGCAGACTTTGCTTCATACAGAGAAATGGAACCTAGATATACCTGAAGAATACGAACTGTGGAGGAAATAAATATGCGAGGTCCTTGAAAATGATGTCTGATTCCCTGAAAGTCAATAGGAAATAATCTTAGTGTGGTGACTATGGCAAAAATATTTAAAATGACATATAAGTTGAGGGTTCTACTTTTACCACGACCTCTAATCTCATTTAGATTCTTAGGTAAAGGGAGGAGATTTTAACCTTGACATTTAAATCAATGCCAATATTTCTAAAATTTTTGCATTAAGAAATAGTCATTAAATAAAGAATTAAATCAACTGTAAGGTTCACCTAATTATGGTATGTTTAATCAACTCTGGAGAAAAAAGCAGATTTTTTTTTTTTTTTGCTTTTTATTTTTTTATTATCCTCTCACCTCCCATTATTTTCCTCCCACCTACTCGAAAGACCTCCTCCTGTCTGTTTCCTAGGCACTGCAAGCCCCATACTCTTCTCTTGCTACTCCATATTCCCCACTTTAGATGGTGCAAATACATGCCAAACTTTATAAGGAACAAATCTGATTTAACACATTGAGCACAAAGATATGAAGAACTCAGAGTCTTCCTAAATATAGGAGTGACAATTTTGTTCCTAAATTCCTAGTCCTCCAAAAATGTACCCACAAAGAAAATGTGAAGAGGTTATTTATTGCACATTACAGAGACAATTCAACTCCATGTTAAGGAGCTGGAGTGAACTTGGGGAGCCATCCCTGGAAGAGGAGGAAGTTAATCAGGTGGATGCAGAGCAGAGCATATGTAGTATCGGAAGAAAACAGATTCTTGGGCTGGCCCCATGAGGCAGAGGGTAAGGGAGCCAGATCCCACATGGCCAACTGTGGTTCAAAAGCCAAACTGGTGGCTTGAAAAATACATCAGGCATATATGGTGAGTGTCCCAAATCCCAGTATGATGGATAATGAAGAAGAGACTGCAGCATAACCATGCCCCATTAGGGGTTCTCTCTCTCTCTCTCCTTCTCTCTCTCGTTAGTGCACACACACACTCTAAAAATTAAAATAAAAAAGAAGGAAAAGATTATATGTGCATGTAGAAAATGAATAGATTTTAAAGCATAGTATTTATAGAAGAAAGAAACAAACAGAATGTTTAGTGCAGCACCAATTCATAATTCAAAATATGTGCATGGAAAACAACAGAACACATTATATAAGCAAGGACCTACATTGACATTTTTGAATAACTAGAATGAGATTCTGAGCAAATAAATATGTGTAGACAAACATCAATACAAGAAAGAGACCTTGCACAGATGACAATGTGCCATATACCAAGGAGCTGATTAAGTCAACTCTTTGCTCTAGGGTTCCAAAACTATGACTATGATAATGTCTATTACTACTGCCACTCCAATAATAATAATAAAGTCTTACTTAAATAATAAAGTCTTACTTGATATAATATCAGGTAATGCAATCAGATTATCAGAAGAAATGAAGATGTGTGGGGATATACATTGGGCGAAGAGTAATTTACACATATACCTGAAAATACTACAGAGGTGGAACCTAATTTGTCTTTGTTTAAGATCAGAAACACCAAAACGCTTTGATTAAAACAGTCAATCTACACAAAATCATGTTTTCTTTATCTAAACAAATATAAGCTATTGTAGTCAGTTGAATGGTGGCCCCTTAAAGATGTGTTCATGTCCTAATTCCCAAAACCTGTGAATATTACCTTAATGAGTGAAAAGACTTTATAGATGTAATTAAGTTAAATATTTTGAAATCATCTTGGTTTATCCACATACAGTATAATTTCAAACCAAATGTCCCTATAACAAAGAAACAGAGAAGACAGACAGAGAAAGGGCGATACGAAGATGGATGCAGAGATTGGAATAAAATGGCCATAGGCAAAGAATGTTGTATTTCAATTTAAAATCAGTTCTATTGTGTTCCCTGTTGCTAATAGTAGAAATACCTGTGCCTGTGTAATTTATAATAACAGAGGTTTATTTAGCTCACTTTTGGAAGTTCATGGTCAAGGAGTCATCTGGTGAGTCTTCTGGCTGATGGATTACATTGCAGAGGGTATCATGAGGCAAGACAGAGTTTTAATGTCTTTGTCTCATTCTTTCTCCTTATAGACTTACCAGGATTCAGTCCTGAGGGACCCACCCTGATGACCTTAACTCCTGATGGCTCTACCTATTAATCCTATAGTGGAATTAAGATTTCCCATCTTAATCCCATCACAACCAAATTTCATCATACAAATGCTGGGGGAAGGACCCATTCAAACTGTAGCAATGAAGAAAGGATTTTTAATAAATGATACTGATGTAATAAATTATCTATCTGAAAAATAATAAAATTATCACTATTTTAAAACCTAGGCACAATCAATTACAAATTGACTTAAAATTCAAATGTAAAGAAAAAAGCAAGATAAATCTTAGTAGTCAACTAGGTAATTACATATGTAATCTATAGGTAAGGGCCAACTACTTCACCAAGACAGGAAAATTAGATTTACAGTTGTACCTCTCTACCCATGACAACTCTAGGGACTATCGTACAGAAGCATATAGTCTCCGCTGGTGAGCACACAGGCACAGTGTTGTTTACAGTAATGTTGGCTCAGAGAAAAGAAATGGAAATACATAAAATCTTCAGTAAATTCATGGAAAATACATACTATGAAAAAGCTAAAGATTAACTTCAATTTTTTTCTCACACAAATAAACTTGTACTTTAATTCTATTTTCTATGAATTTTTTTTTTTTTTTGGAGAGGTTTCGCTATAGAGCACATGCACTCGCCAGACAGGCAGAGAGAGACATAGAGACAGAAAGCAAGAAATCACCCCCCCAGAGGGGATGGTCACGCCGCAATCCCTTCTCCTCCATTCTCCTCCTGGGATCTTGGGCACGCATGCACACACACCCGGCAGGAGTTCTAAGCCACCGGGTCCGGGACGCAAACCACGGTCGACTACGTGGGAGTCCAGCGACATAGCCACTACGCTAACTGCTGGTTCCCAGTTTTCTATGAATTTTTGAAGTCCCTCATAATGTGAATGACCATCACTGAAAAAGTAGTTGAATATATGTCACAGTCTACATCACAGACTGGTATGTAGTCATTAAAGAGAAAGAATCAAAGTTCAGATGAGACCATTCTCAGTGGATACTGCCGAGCTACAAAAGCCAAATGCAAACAAATGTATTTAATGTACTATATAAAGCACAGGCCAAAATAAAAGGAACTTTTATACACACACACACACACACACACACACACACGTTGAGATCATATGTCTTATGCATACACATACACACACACACACACACACACACACATGAGATCATACGTCTTATGTAACTTCTCTTATTCCACTATTCTAGGGGCACCATTCATGTATGTAAGGCTGTGCAATATGTTGTATATGTTTTTGTGTTTTGTTATAGAAACAAATACAGATATGGATATTATGACTGTGGATGTAGAATTTAATGTAGCTATATATAGAGATAAAGATAAATTTAAATATGACCATATTACATTAAAATATATAACAATGAATTCTAGGTTGTAGCATGAGTTTCTCTGGATAGAAAAGAGAATATATCATTTAGGGTAACTTTCAGCTGGGCAGGCGCTGGGTGGCAGTGAGCCCGCTTTTGGGGACAAGGCGCCCCGTCGCTATGAGCACGCTCCAGGCCTTCACCTGGGACGACCTGTTCCGCTTCAACAACATTAACTTGGATCCACTTACAGAAACTGATGGGACTCCATTTTACTTGCAGTACCTCGCCCACTGGCCTGAGTATTTCATCGTTGCAGAGGCGTTGGGTGGAGAATTCATGAGTTATACCATGGGCAAAGCAGAAGGCTCAGCTGCTAGGGAAGAATGGCACAGGCACATCACAGCGCTGTCTGTTGCCCCAGAATTTCGACAACTTGGTTTGGCTGCTAAACTTATGGAATTATTAGTACCTCATGGGGTGGAGCCTGAAGACATTGAATAACCATGGGCAGTGGTTCTTAGGCAGATGCTCCAGATATTTTATGGACAGTGTTTTTTT
>NW_006199815.1:0-6326 GCF_000334495.1 Tupaia belangeri chinensis
TAGTTTGCTGGAGCCATGTGGAACCTTCTCTACATTTTTCAAAATAGTTTAAAGTTAATAGTCATAATACATTAAAGTAAATAATATTAATAAAATTTTTGAGCTATTTCTATATATTAAAATATTACTCTTGGGACTGACATATGGCATATTGATCATGTTGCTGGACTCCCACACATAATCAAATGCAGTTTGAGTCCCAGACCCAGTGGCTTAGAACTCACGCCAGGCACGTGTGCATGCATGCCCAAGATCCCGAGAGGAAAATGGAGGAGAAGGGATTGTGGCATGACCATCCCCCCTAGGGGGTGATTTCTCACTTTCTCTCTCTCTGTATGTCTCTGTTTCTCCATCAAGTGCACATGCCAGATAGCAAAATATCTAAAAAAAATAAAAAATAGGTATCATCTAAAGTAATTATAAATATATATGTATATATATATGTATATATATATATATGATGGTATCTCATTTAACTTATGAAGCTAAATATAATTAAATCTGTTAACAACTGTGTTATAAAAACATTTCTAAATATTGTAAAATAAATGTTAAAATTTAATAAACAATTTCACTTTCAAAATATACAAAAAACCATAAATGCTCTTGATAAATAAAAATGAGAGTACATTTTTGTTCAAAAATAACTTATTCTGATATAAAAAATGTTAAAAACTTCTCTAAGGACCAGCAGTTAGTGTAATGGCTATGTCACTGGACTCCCACATAATCAACTGCGATTCGAGTCCTGGTGGCTGAAACTCATGCTGGGCGCATGTGCATGCGTGCCCAAGATCATGAGAGGAGAATGGAGGAGAAGGGATTGTGGTGTGGCCATCCCCCCCTGAGGGGTGTTATCTCACTTTCTGTCTCTCTTTCTCTCTCTGTCTGTCTGGTGAGCGCACGTGCCCTATAGCAAAAAAAAAAAAAAAATCTCAAAAAAAAAAACTTCTTTAAAACAAATAAATTTAAGAATACTATAAATAACACTAAGTAAATGTAAAAAACTTAAAAAAAAATAAAAAGGCCCTCTAGACCATCTAAATGGGGCCTCATATAGTTGCACTAGTTACTCTTGTCATTAAAATTACCCTGTAAATCCATCACATCAGAGTCAAAAGAGCTGCCTCTACAGATCCACTGAGGTCCTGGTCCATAAAAATAGACCAAAAATAGCCCTCTAAATAAAGTTTCAGAAACAAAAACAAACAACAACAACAACAAAAACAACCCAAACACAACAGCCCTGCTCTAGTCACTTCCCACACAGGACAAAAAATTAAAAATAAACCTCTTAGGACCAGCAGATGGCATAATAGTTACATTGCTGGACTCCCATGTAGTTCACTGCAGTTAAAGTTCTGGACACCGTGGCTTAAAACTCATGCTGGACGTGTGTGTGTGTGCATCCCCAGAGTCCTGAGAGGAGAATGGAAGAGAAGGGATTGTAGGCATGACCATACCCCCTCACTTCCTGTCTCTCTGTCTCTTGTCTCTCTGGTAAGCACATGCATCCTATAGTGAAAATCTCTCTTTAAAAAAAAAAAAAAAAAAAAAAAAAGAACCTCTCTGACACAGCATGAACTGCTCTGTTTTCCCAGAAAAAGTTATAACCACCCCTTGACTATAGCCTCCTTTGCTATAATTACTTTAATTCTGGTAATGAGAAGTTTTTGCTATAGGGCATGTGCACTCTCCAAAAAGACAGAGAGAGACAGAGAGAAATCACCCCCCAGGGGGATGGCCACATTGCAATCTCTTCTCCTCCATTCTCCTCTCTGGATCTTGGGCACACACGTATATGTGCCTGGCCTGAGTTTAAGCCACCAGGTCTGGGACTTGAACCATAGTTGACTACATGGGAGTCCAGCAACATAGCCATTACACCAAATGCTGTCCCCTCTGCTAATACTCCTTTACCTGTGATGTATAAAAGGCCTTGCGTCATTCAGTATCTGTGCTTTAAAAAATAATTATAAAGTTAGGGAGACAGCTCCCACATGGCACACTGTGGTCTGAATCTTGACCCTGTAGCTTGAGAATCACACAGGGAGTTGTGTGCATGTGTATTCTAGGTCGTGAGGGGATGGAGAAATGGAGAAATGGAAAAGAGCTTGTACCACAAACATGCCCCCTTGGGAATGCCTTCTCCCTCTCCTACTTTGTCTTATGCTCCCACTGGCAAAAATAAAGTAAAAATAAGTTTAAAAAAATTCAAAACCAGGAACCAGCAGGAGGCATAATGCGTAGATTGCAAGACTCCCATGTAGTGACCTACAGCTTGAGTCCGAGACCTGGTGGCTTAAAATTCACACCAGGCACATGTATGTGAGTGCCTAAGATCCTGAGAGGAGAATGGAGGACAGAGTATTGTGATGTGGCTATCCAGTCTGGGGGGGGAGGGGTGGGGTGATTTTTCGCTTTCTGTCTCTCTGTCTCTCCATGAGGCATATGCCCTATAGCAAAAACACAACACAACACAACAAAAACAAACAAAAAAAACTCTACAAAAAAAGATTCAAAACTATTCCATTCCCTCTGTAAAACTCCCTTATGTTGACTTTTTTTTTAAGAGTGTTTTTTTTTTCTTTTGCTGTAGGGCATGTGCACTTATTAAATAGCCAAAGAGAAATAGGAAGAAAGCAAGAAATCACCCCCAGGAGGATGGCCACATGGCAATCCCTCCTGTCCGTCGGCTTTCAGGATCTTGGGCACGCACACATACACACATGCACCTGACATGAGATTTAAGCCACCAGGTGCTGGACCAGAATTGTAGTCGACTACATGAACTTCCAGTGTTGTAACTATTATGCCATCTGCTGGTCCCAGTAGTGCCTCTTTATAGTCAAACACTCCCTCAATCCACATAAAAAGGAAATAACTGAGAGACTATTCAGCTGAGACAGCTCTGGCATCTTGAGTTCCTATGTAAACAAGCCAAAATCCAATTTAATGTAAGCAGTAAAACTTAAGCTTAACAAATCAAAACTACCAACTTACCTCTAATTAGAGACTTGACCAACCACAAACTACCAGCTAACCTCTAATTAGGGACTTCCTATGTTAATCAATGAAACATTTTCTAAGTCTTGGTTACTCCAACAACTTATAAAAATTTTTGAACTGAAAAAAAAATTATAAAAAACTAGATCCCACTCTAAATAGCACCTGGACAGCTGTCAACAGAGGACCGTATCCTGTCTAACTAATGATATAGAGTGGTCACGTCTCTCCTACTTGAGATAATGTCTGGTAATATAATAATAATAATAAAACTACAAAATGCACTGCCATCTAACTACCCTGAAACCTGCACATACATTCACAGGACAATCCCATTCACCTCAGCCTTTCACTCTTAGGTAAAAACAACACCTCCAACAGAAGAGAGAAAGCTTTAGGGGGCTTCTGACTAGATCCATTACACTAGCGATGCTCTTCAAGAGTGGCCAGCCAATTAAATGCCACTAGTCAAACAGCTAGAGTAAATCAGATTGCCTTAAAGGGTGTTAACTTAAAATAAGACTGTTACATTAAAAAGAAAAAGTGCTGCATGTTCATCCCAGACACTGCTCCTGCTAACACAATCAACAAGGCCTTGCAAAGACACAACTTTGACAAATGAGTAAAATACAGGCATGAATGGCATTCGGATGGTCCCTGTGGTCCCCGGTGGCGGCCCACACCCACTCTCCTCGCTCAGTCTCCTTTGGAGGCCCCAAGTACGTATGCCCAGGGCACCCCCTGGGCTGCACCGCCCACACCGGTAAAGGCTCACGCCACTGGAAGGGGATTGGGTAAGGAGTACCATGGCTGCATAGTCAATGCCAAAGCTTGCTCTCTTGGGTGGTACTCACGCAGTGAGAGGGGCAAGGCAGGGCAGCTCTGCTGGGGCTCAGGCTCAGGCTCAGGCTCCCTCCTCATCCAAGTGCCTGGGTGGGGTGGGGCTGCAGAGTAGGCTTTGGAGTGAATGACAGACCTGAGGACAGGCTACAGTGGGGATAAGGCCTTTCAATCAGGGTATGAAAGTGCAGGCTGGTCAGGGGTGATGCCCAGGTGGGTTGTTTGGAGGCAGCCACTCCTCTCAGCTCCTCCCACAGGGGATGCTCACCTCTATGAGGTCTGGCTCTGGGGACAACCTTCTAGTTTCAAAGCCAAGGAAGCCTAGGGCTTCCTTCCCATAGCTCCCCGTGGCCCACCTATCCTGGGTGCTCCCCCACCCAACTCACCTTTGGAAAACCCTGGTTTTAACAGGCAGGTCCACCATGTAGGAAGGCCAAGGCCTCCAGAAAGTATTTGCTATTTCTGACCTTGGCTTTGTCTGGCTTTACAGAGACTGTCTGGTTTTGGGGAGGGGGTGTTGAGGGGGGTAGTGTCTATCTTCATCCAGGGCATCTTCAGGCTCAAAACACCACGGTCCCCCACATGGGGAGAGTTGGTTTCCATGAATGTTTCTATTTCAGTTTTCCTTTGTTTAGTAGCTTAGAAGTCTTCAGGAGTAGGTTGTTTAGTTTCCATGTTTTTGTCTGTTTCTGAGGGTTCTTTCTGTGACTGTTTTCAAATTTAATTCTGTTGTGGTCAGAGAAGATGCTGGATACAGTTTTGATACTTTTAAATTTGTAGAGGCTTGTTTGTGCCCTCTTATGTGATCAATATTTGAAAATGTTCCATGGGCAAAGAGAAAACCATATATATTGAAATTGTTGGGTTACATGTTCTCTATCTGTTCAGTCCATTAGATTGATGATATCAGTTAGGTACTGTGTCTCCCTGTTTATTCTTTGTCTAGATGATCTGTCCAGTGAGGTGTTGAAATTTCCAACAATCAGTGTGTTGCAGTCTCTCTTTCCTTTTAGATTTAACAGCCTTTTTTAATGTGTTTGGATGCCTGGTGTTAGGAGCATAAATGTTTAAAATCGTTACATCTTTTTTGTGACTTAAACCATTTAGAATGATATAGTGTCCGAAAGTGAGCTGGGAATAGAGAGATGGCTTGGGTCTAGAAATGGTGACTGCCACAGCCCCTATCAGCACATCAGAAGCAGCGGTGGTCCAAGTTGAGGCTGGAGCAGAGGCAGTGTATGTGAGCTGTCCAGAGTCACCCAAGGGACACCACCTCAAACTCTGCAGAGCGCTTCAGGTGAGCTGAGCTGCCACTCAGTACTGCACCCTGCTGGGTCTCCCCAGGGCCCGGGACTGGCTCCACTCAGTCTGAGCCCTCCAGCTGGGCTCAGAGTCTTCCTAAGGCTCGAGCTCTGGCTCACTTTATACTCAGCTTGGAGGTGGGACAATGGTGATCATGCCATACTCCAGCAGGCTTCCTGGCCCAGATATTCCGTCAGTGCCAGGATAGCATCTTGGTCTTAGTGGCTCAAATCCTGCCTGACACTTCCTCCCAGGCAGAGTGGGAGTGGAGGTAGGGGGCTATTGCTGTGCACCTCTCCCTCTTCTCTCAACCAAGAATGGATGAATATGGAAGACTTCCTGCTGGGTGAAGCAAGCCAAGCTATGAAAGTAAGACATTGTATATCTCCACTTAATATATACCGACTATCTGCACTCTATAGCAGAAACAGAAAGATTAGAAGACATAGGAACATGGAAAATGGTTATGAATACTGGAGACAGTGTGGGAAGAGGGTGGGAGAAAGGAAGGACATTAGGGGGAGAAATAGGGAGGCAAAGCATTAATGGCACAAAGAGGTGTGGTATTATCTGTTGAAGATATTTTGTAGTTTTATCAACTGTACTAGGGAGAAATGTTGACCTGTTGAAATATCCACCTTGTAAGACAAATAATAATGTGAATGAATGTATAAAAGAAAACAAAATGAAAAATAATTAATTAATTAAAATTTTTAAAAAATCTAAATGATGTATAGCTATCAAATGTATAAATGATAAGAAAGAAAACATTTTAAAACTACATAGTAAACCAAAAAAAATTTTTTAAAATAACTCAAAATTTTGGACTCACTTGTAGTTGACTGCAGTTCGAGTCCTAAACCCAGTGGTTTAAATTCATGCCTGGCGTATGTGCATGTGTGTCCAAGATCCCGAGAGGAGAATGGAGGAGAAGGGATTGTGGTATATGACCATCCCCTCGGGTGGTGGTGGTGGTGGTGGTGGTGGTGGTTTCTTGTTTTCTGTCTCTCTATTCTTCTATCTTTCTAGTGAGTGCATACACACTATAACAAAAATATCTCAAAAAAAGTCACAAAATTCTGTTTCACTGATTGTCTGACATAATTCATCTCTTTTGTTGTTGAATTTTCAGTGTTTCTGTGGTCTGGTATTTCCATTTAAATCCTGGAAGTTAACAT
>NW_006199816.1:0-284 GCF_000334495.1 Tupaia belangeri chinensis
AGATATCTATAGAACTTTCCATCCAAAAATTTCAAGATACACTTTTTTTCTTGCCACCACATGAAATCTTTTCGAAGACTGACCACAACATAGGACACAAAGCAAGCCTTTACAGATTCAAAGGCATAGAAACTATACCCAGCATCTTCTCCGATCCTGATGGAGTTAAACTTGAGTTAAATTTCAAGAGAAATCATCAAAAATACTTAAATACATGGAAACTTAATAACCTACTCCTGAATGACTCCACAACTACTAAAGAAATAAAGACTGAAATCAAAAGG
>NW_006199816.1:363-728 GCF_000334495.1 Tupaia belangeri chinensis
ACTAGTGCACATAAGAGGAACATGGAAAGAAGGCAAATGGATCACCTAACATCATGCCTCAAAGAATTGGAAAAGCAACAGCAAAAAGATCCAAAAAACTCCAGGAGAAAGAAAATAATAAAGCTATGAGTAGAAATAAATGAAATGGAAAATAAATGAACTATACAGAAAATAAATGAAAGTAAAAGCAGGTCCTTTGAAAAGATAAAAAAAAAAAATTGAAACCCCACTAGCGAGTCTTATTAAGAAGGAGACAGAAAGGAACCAGATGTACCAGATCTTCAATGAAGCAGACAAAATAACAACAGACATAGTAGAAATACAAAACATAATGAGATGATACTATGAACATCTGTATGCCAAGA
>NW_006199817.1:0-453 GCF_000334495.1 Tupaia belangeri chinensis
CCACCTAATCTGAAGTGGAAGGCAAGGAGCCCGTGCTGAGTGGTATTGTTAATACAAAAATAGTAAAGGTAGAGGGATAAAAACGGAATGAACAGGGGAACCAGCAGTTAGCGTAATGGAACAACAAATTGAGCGACTGCGAACCTTTGGAAAAGCAGGAGGACACTTGTACTCTTACCTGGAGATACTGCCATCCCCTTTCCCCACTTGACCAGTGAGTAGTGCTGACAGGGTAAAGACAGGAGTGAAAACTAGCAGCTTCTCTGCCACCGTGGGCCCACCTAATCTGAAGTGGAAGGCAAGGAGCCGGTGCTGAGTGGTATTGTTAATAAAAAACAGTAAAGGTAGAGGGATAAAAACAGAATGTACACAGCTCTGCTTGAGACTGCAATCCCATTTAGGATAAGAGACTGGCAGACCAAGAATTTAACAGGGACAGGGACCAGCAGTTAG
>NW_006199818.1:0-826 GCF_000334495.1 Tupaia belangeri chinensis
CAGCAGGTGTTATGGTGATTAGGGTGGCTGAATTGCCACATGAACTACTGTGATTCTCGTTCTGGACCCAGTGGCTTAAAAATCAGCTGGTCACATGTGTATGCATGTTCAAAATCCCAATAAAAGAGTGGAGGAGAAGGAATTATAGCACCACTATCTCCCCAGGGGTGGTTTATCATTTTCTCTCTGTTTAGTAAACACACACCGTGACAAAAGCTAAACAAACAAACAAACAAAAACAAAAACAAAGAAACAAAAAAACTCGAGGAGTCAGCAGGTGGTGTTGTTTAGGTGGACTCCCACATGACTGACAATGGTGAGTCCCAAAACTGAAAGCTTGAAAATTATGCCAGTCACTTGTGCATGCTTGCAAAAACTCACAAGAGGAGAATGGAGTAGAAGGTATTGTGGTGTGGCCATTACTCTCTGGGGGAGGGTCATATCTCACTTTCTCTCCTTCTCTCTGATGAATGTGTGTGTCCTACAGGAAAAAACAAAACAAAACAAAACAATAAAAACCTCTGATAGTTATCAGGAGCTTTGGAAGGGTGTTTACCTGCCAGGGAAGAATATGAAGGTCTGCATTTCCTGGAGATCCCATTTCTATTTTATGCAAAAGCATCTTATAAAGAACCTGGGCCACCACATGCACAGCGTGATAGATAAAAGAGCCTGGGTCAGATATGATCATCATGGTCAACTCCGATGGTAGAAACTCTAGGGAAGAATTTGGAGGGCAGTCTCCAAGTTTGCCACATAGTGATCCAGCAAGTGAGCATCAAAAAAAAAATAAATAAATAAACCCAGAGTTTACTGAAGTAAAAAT
>NW_006199819.1:0-868 GCF_000334495.1 Tupaia belangeri chinensis
TCGCTGGAGCCATGTGGAACCTTCTTCTCGCAATTCTTTCTTAATAAACGAGACTCGATCAGCACCTCGTCTAGTCTCCACTCTGTGTGTGTCTGTGGGAATTCTGTAGGCCTGAATACGTGGAGTGTCTTACGTCACCAACCTCACCCAGGTACCTGTTTGACTGTCCTGCCGGTCGGGGCAAGTGGCGCCCAATGTGGGGCCCTGGGCCACGAGGATCAGGGTGAAGTGCACTAAGAAGAAAGTCAGTCGCCTGGTAGAAGTGGAAGGGACGGCACAAGATCGTCCCGGTAAGTAATATAGAGATTACTTACTAACATTTTAGTGTGCAGCTATGGGACAGCAAATGACTAAACATGAATTATTTGTTCAGGGGCTTAATGATACCCTTAAGACATGCAGAGTTAAGATTCAGATCAAACAATTGCTTTCTTTCTTTGATTTTCTAAAAGAGGTGTGCCCCTGGTTTTCTCAAGAAGGCACTATTGATTTTTTTTTCAGATGATTCAGAAGTTAAATTTTTTTTAAAATGGTGCCAGATACTGCAACAGTAACAACATTTTTCTTTTTTTAATTTTTTTTTTAATACAGTGTTCTGGATGTCTCTACAATTTTGTTAAGATGACTGCAGAACCTGGAAAAGCAGTTCCTTTTTTTATGCATAACATACGGCAGATTTAAACCTCCTGAAGCAAGGAAGATATTCAATTGCATCCCCTCTAACCTTCCTTCCTTCCTTCCTTAACTAAGGAATGTTTAAGGCCATATACTTAAGAAACCCATAGTCCAGGGACATAGGAATCTGAAAAAAAGGTGATATCATAGGTCACTGTCCCCGCCTCCACACTTTACTGCCACATCAATAGGG
>NW_006199820.1:0-1102 GCF_000334495.1 Tupaia belangeri chinensis
AAATACAGATATAGTGTATTTACACTATAAACAGTAGGGTTATTTGTTAGTTAGTTGTTCTAACTAGAAGAAAAATGAGGATGAAAAGCATTAATAGGTGAAAGAAACTTGCCAATTTCTGTTAACAATATATTATAGTTTATGGGACCAGTAGTTAGCGTAATGGCTGTGTCGCTGGACTCCCATGTGGTCGACTGTGGTTTGAGTACCGGTCCCAGTGGCTTGAACTCATGGTGGGCACATGTGCGTGTGTGCCCAGGATCCTGAGAGGAGAATGGAGGAGAAGGGATTGTGGAGTGGCCATCCCCCCGGGGGGGTGATTTCTTGCTTTCTGTCTCTCTGTCTCTCTCTTTCTGGCAAGTGCATGCGCCCTGTAGCAAAAAAACCTCTCCAAAAAGAAAAAAGATGTATTATAGTTTAGTCAACTGGACTAGGGAGAAATGTTCACATATTAAAATATTCACATGCACATTATTTAACTTTAGTTATTATTATTCAATTTGCTGTAGGGCACACACACTCACCGGGCATTGGTGGAGGGTTTCCAGAAAGCAAGTTCCTGGGTCCCGAACTTGAAGCATGGTCAGATATATGGTATTCCAGCACCTTAACCACCACTTGGCAGCTATCCTGCCCCCATATATTTTTTCAATATTTCTTTTTCATTTCAGTTGACTAGTACCTTGCATATATTACTTAGTTGTGGTAGACCATCCTTATCCTTCAGTGCTTCTCTATTAACTGTGCTATTGCTATTTACAACAAGATATATACATATTATGTTAAAGAACAACATCCTAAATCTTCTTTTCTTGAGGGTATTTAATAGAAAACCATATTTCTAAATATACCCTCTGTAGATGGAACACAGAATTTCTTTTCACAGAACTGTAAATATTATAAAATATATTAACACTGTCTTTTTATTTTAATTTCTAGAATGGTAAACATTTAGACCAGCTCATGGAATGAATGTTAAGGAAGCAGGATCTCAGATGTCCAATTGCATGGTTTGATTCCTGAACTCAGTATCTTGAGAACCACAGTAGGCACATGTACATGCATAGCCTAAATCCTGAAAGAAGGGAGAAATGGAGGAGGA
>NW_006199821.1:0-1565 GCF_000334495.1 Tupaia belangeri chinensis
AAAAAAAAATTAAGGTCAGATTTTTGCTTAACGACTTAAAACTGTTTGTTTCTCTATATGAGTTAAGTTATTTTGTTTGCTGCTTTTACTCTGCCCTTTATTATAGTAACTATATTCATCTTGTTCTCAGTAGTGTAGTGCTATGCTGCTTGACCTGTGCCACTCGATTTTAATTACTTCCACTGCAGTTAGGGTTCCTAGTTCAGCGACTGCAGTCCCTACTGTCAGGTCTGGTCTAGAGAGAAGAGCAATCATTTAGAGCTCTTCAAGGGTGCCAGGCTTTCTCTCACAAATTTATTTCTAATACCATTTGGGAAAGCTATGTTTTATGGACACTCCCAGTGTGACTGAGTAGGCCTTAAATGATAAATCCACTCTAGCATTTTAATCCCGTTAAACCTTTGAATCACTTCCTCTACATTAAACCAAGGGAGCGCCAGCATTTCTAATTTACTCAGTGAGCTGCCTTTTGGTTCATGCTTTAGCCAGGCAATCACACTGGCAGAGCCCTCTTTACCTCCCCAAAATGCAATTTTAACACATTTAAATCTCTGTTTAGTAAGTCCTTATTAATAAATTCAGCTTTATTCAACTTTATATTTCTTTAACTATTAGCCCACATTCTTAATATCCATTTCCACAGAATTCCTGCATTTCTATCTGTATAAATTTAAAAAACTCAAGCAGTTTTCTTTTTTTCTTTTGAAGTATAGTACACTTCTTCATAGCTTACTTTTTATGCCTACCTTTAATGGCTTTCTCAGACTCAATTCTAGTTCTATGTCCAGAAGTAAAGACAGATGATGGGTTTAGTCCTGAGCAGAACCAACCGGTTTTACCTGACTATTGCCTCAGGAGATGTTACTAGAGTTTCCTTAAAAAATGTAGGGTTAGGACCAGTTGGTGACATGTGGTTAAGGCGACTGGATCCTACATGGCTGACTGTGTAGTTTGAAGTCCATAACACATGTCTTGAGAAACATGCCAGGAAGGCACATGTATGTCCCTGCCCAGAATCCCTAGAGAAAGGATTGCCACATGGCCAGTCCCTTTGAGGGGTGCTGTCTCACTTTCCCTCCTTCTCTCTCTGTTTCTCTCTTTCCAGCAAGTGCACCCACCCTGTAGCAAAACAAAACAAAAGTTTGTGAGGAACAATGGGATTAAAGTACAAGCTTGTTTAAGGAAAAATATGTAGGCTTGAACCAGCTCATTGATATAGTGGTTAACTGCTCAAGTGATATTGGATCCATTTGGAAGATGGCACATTTAGTTCCCCCAATTTATCTGGACATGTCAGTTGCGCATGCTCGTGATACTGACTGGTTGAGAAAGGGCATAGTTGGGACGTCAGTAGGGTGTTTGTTCTTCCCCTCCTCCCATCTCTCACTTTCATAAAAGAAATAAGTGAACATCTTAAAAAATGCAAGTTAATTCCCTCAAATTGGTGTGAACAGGCCAGTGAACAGGTCAGTGCGGGTGGCAAGTCTTATTTCATTAGCAAGGAAGACTCAGAATTTAGAGGCTCAATATACCTAGTTTATCAGGATCTTCCCAATGTACCAACC
>NW_006199822.1:0-10365 GCF_000334495.1 Tupaia belangeri chinensis
TTTACTGTGGGAGGAAGGAAGTCTGGCCTTGTGAGCGGTCTGAGGGGCAGAACTCCTACTGTAGTTGGAACACTTGCTGTGAAGTGACCTTCTCCATTTTACTGTGACCTCTGTACTGAAAAGTGAAGAGACTCTTACTGGTTTCTATGGAGGGGATTTAACCAAAAGATGTGACATTTCTTCCTGCCAGGATCTTTTCTTTATAACAATTATATTTAATGCAACCTGCAAGTCTACCCAAGTAGACAAGAAGGTGAGGGTACTCTGCCCAGGGTCTCTTTTTGATAAGTTCTAAACCACCAATAAACACTTCAAAGCACAAACGCTTTTGTCAAAGGCCAAAATCAGAAGATCTGAAATTGAAGCACTCCAACTGCCTTAAACCAACAAGCAATTGAAAAAGAACCAACTGAACCAGTTCCATTCGGTTGCTAATACACAGCCTCAATATTAAAACAAGTGAACAAAATGAACTAAAACTTTTCTCCATTTGCTTTGAACATAGAAATCAACTTAGCCCTGACACTTCACACCAGAACAACACTATGTCTTTGCAAATAATAATTTTTTTGAAATAAATTAATGTGTGTGGTTTTTTTTTTTGAGAGATTTTCACTATAGGGTGCGTGCGCTCGGCAGACAGACAGAGAGAGACATAGAGACAGAAAGCGAGAAATCACCCCCCACGGGGGATGGTCACACTGCAATCCCTTCTCCTCCATTCTCCTCTCGGGATCTTGGGCACGCATACGCGCCCGGCGTGAGTTTTAAGCCACCGGGTCCGGGACGCAAACCGCGGTTGACTACGTGGGAGTCCAGCAACATAGCCATTACGCTAACTGCTGGTTCCCAATTCATGTATTTAAAAAAAGTGTCATAAATTATGTTCTTGGGGTTAAGGATAAAAACTTGTATCGTGAGGTGAGAGTGAATATGAATTTTATGGATGAGATATAGGGAAAAAGTATAAAAATTAAATCAGGATGGGTAAAGGAGGAAGGGATGAAAGAATTTCTGAGTGTGGATAATATGCCATGCAAATGATAGGAAAATATACAAGAAAGTGCTTAAAGTTCTGAAAAAAATGCATTTTTAAAAAAATGTTTGCCTGGTAGACACTGTAGGAAAAAAGAGAATTTGGTTGAGCCTTTTAAATTTTATTTAATTTTACTCTTATTGGTCTTAGTCATTTGTAAACCACTGCTGTTTAATATTGACAACTTTGAAAGTCACTGAAAAAAATTAAATGGCAATTTAATGTTAACAGCTGCATATGGTTATCAAATCCATCAAAACTCTTCATGAATATATTAAGCACAAACCCACTGAATTACTGTTGCTGAAGACAGCTTGGTATTTAAAAATTGTCTGGTGAGAATAGATGTACTATAATAACAAGAAGGACTCCAGTCACAATTTACTATTTTGTCTTTACATATAGAAAGTCAGACCTGTTTTTAATTATTAAATGTTCCAGAACTTCTGCCAAGCTAACTATAAACAGTCTCTAGAAGTGTATTAGAAAATCATGTTTCATCTGAAGTCATGTTTTTAGTTACAATAAGAAAACAAAAATAGGGACCAGCAGTTGAGTAATGGCTATGTTGTTGGACTCCTATGTAGTTGACTGCAGTTCAAGTCCCAGACCCGGTGGCTTAAACTCATGCCAGGTGCATGTGCGTGTGTGCCCAAGATCCCAAGAGGAGAATAGAAGAGAAGGGATTGCAGCGTGGCCATCCCCCCGGGAGGTGATTTCATGCTTTCTGTTTGTCTTTCTGGTGAGCGCGCGCGCCCTATACATGCACCCTATAGCAAAAACCTCTCAAAAACGAACAAACAAACAAACAAACAAAACAAAGAAAGAAAGATAGAAAACAAAAATAAAATAAAATTCCTGTAACAAAAATAATTCAGATGGGTAACAGAAAATTTAGTAAATAGTCAATATTGAGCCAATTATGATTCAAAACCCAAATGTGAGTTTCATTAATAAGGAAGTCATATTCTTTAATTTTATTATTCTAGAAGACTGTCTTTTTATTGAATGTTGGTAAAACTGTCCTGAAGAGAAAGCAGGGCACACAGCATCAGATTTCCCCCTTTGCTTTCTTTGCTTTGCACTGCTAGTTCTGAAACCATTGTCTGGAAAGTTTATGCAGCCTGCTTTCTTTCAAACGTTTTAAATCCAAAATTCTGTCTGATTATTTTTCTCCAAAGCTGTAGAGACCTTAATGCAGGTATTATTATAGAAGATGTGATTTCTTTAGACCAAGGTGCAGAGGGAAATAGTTACCCATCCACTCTCCTGACTAATAGGTAGAATTTCAGGGTGTATAGGTCAGGGTCATGGGGAGGGTCTTGACCTTGTACTTTACCCCTTAGGTAAGCTCAAAGATAATTCTCCCTACCTCTGTTATAAACCAAGAATAAAATGGAATCTTCAAGATCACTCGATTGGCTCTCTGAGGTAGAAAGTAGAGATTTCGATGAAAAGAATTAAATGGGAGAATCAAAAGTTCTTGTCTTTTTTTATGTGCCTGCTCACAGTTCAAGGTAACCTCACCAAACCATAGAGGAGGAGGAAAACAGTTCACATGCGGAGGAGGGGGTTTGCATTAAATTTTCAATAGTAATAAAGAATGAACATTTTCTTGGCATGTTCCTAGCACACGTACACCTTGGGGACTAAGCCCGATGAGTAATAGGAGGCAAGATAAGGACTTGGGTTCATCTTGCTCTCTGGAGATCTGGGTGAAATAAAACACCAGCTTATAAATCAAGACTAGATGAGGAAGGCTGAACCACAGTCCACGAGAGTGAGATATAACCGAGACAAATATATCCCTTTATTCAAAGTAGGCAAGGTAAGGACTTGGTGTCAAAGCCCAGGCAGGAGAAACCCAGTTACCAGAGCGAGGATATAAAGTCAGAGGCAGATTTTTTTTTTTTTTTTTTTTTAACCAGAGGTGAAACATTTTTATTTCATGGTAGTCTTTAAAATTGCAAAGACACTATTTTCTTCGTATAAAAATATTAGTACAGGTAGCTATACTTTCTAGAAAATGATTATATAGATCCTTTAAAAGAAAAATGCTCTCCATTATATCTCCGTGGTGAGGCTGCTTGGAAAAAACCCACATCTCAACTGATTCCTACAACACACTATTCTAGCACTCTGTATCTTTTGGTTCGAAGTATAGATTACTATCATTATCACTGTAATTGTATGTTCCTGCTTTCTTACATGTTTGATAATACACATATACACAGGTTGATCACTTAATGTTCCATTGGTTCATCAGCCTTTTCTGCAGGTTTATCAGCAGGCTGGGCAGTCTGTGCCTTTCTCTGTGGTCCTTCTTCAAGGCCCTCCAGGAATGAAAACACATCGTCAGCATAGATTTTAAACTCCAAGTCTTTACCAACAATTCCAATAGAAACATTCTTTGTAGTTAGGTCCTGCTCTGCAGGGAGAGTCTCTCTTAAGGCATGCAGACCATGTTTAACCAGTTCATTTAAATTACAGTCCATAAACTCAGACATATGTCTTTCCAAGTAAGTACGAGCTGACTGAGAACGAGCTCCAATGGAAATAGCTCTGCAGTCAAACTGCAGATGGACAAGTTTGGAAAATGTGAGGGTCCATATCATCATAACCAGCAATGAGCAGCCCAACACTATACAGTCTCCAGCCATATCGTTGTGTTGGTATCTGGGTTTTGCTTCTAATTAGAGACACAAGCTGAGACATAGGAAGTGGTCTATCAAATACAAATCTGGAATCCAAACACTCTTGGCACATAAAATGACATAATAGTTTAGCATCCGCAGTAAGCCCCGCAATTGAGATACCAATATGGTTGTCACGTGGAGAATTTGTTCCTGATGCGCTGCAAGCTCTGTCTGTGTCATCTTCAGTGCAACCAACACTGCATGGGTCTTTGATTTCAGACCAACTGTGACCGAACCCTGTTTAACAGCTTCCATAGCATATTCAATCTGATGAATCCTGCCCTGAGGGCTTCAGTGACATCATTGTCATACTGGTTTTGAAACATGGTTCCGGCACTGGCCTGGTTGCTGCCTCCTGCACACCTCTGATTCAAGGAGAGCTGCCGAAACTAGTGCTCAGCGATCTACAGAGCCAGAGGCAGATTATTATCAAAGCTGACCTTACAGTGGTGAAGCCTCTGAGCATGGAGAGCCTGGATAAGGGAAATCAGTTCAGCTAAAGGGAGAAGAGGGCTGCTTCTTGGGGAGAGAATCAGGCCCAAAACCCAACTTGGAGGTACCACATAGATCTTTAGGTATGTAAATCAGCTCCATGAGCCTCTGACAAGTCTGGAACGGGATGGACAGTTCTCTTATTCCTAATTCACAGAAACCCAAAGACTTTTGCCATCTCATTAATGATTCAAATCCAGTCCATATTAAACTACTTATTCTTCTTATATTAAAATTATTGACCAGGGAAGCGAAGTGCCTGAGTGCATGTTTGTGTGTATGTAAGTGAAATTAAGAACAATAAGTTATACTAATAAGGTTAATAAAACTTATAACCTAAGGCATCAAATTATGGGCTGCTTCAATCAGAATATTTTGGTTCTGATTGGGTTCTATGTCACATTTTTTAAAAAGTAAATGACTTCATAAGAATTCCACTGAGAATATATATATATTTCTTGTTGATGGTCATGTAACGATAAACTCATACCTATTAGCACTAGAATATTCAAATGAAGAGAGGGATAAACATTTAGAAAATAAAAACGAATCTGTATGTCTAAAAACTCTTAAAAGAGCCCCTTAATAGATAACATGGAAGCCAATAGATTAAAAAAATTTTTTTAAACAGATAAGGTTGCAAAATAAGTTGTTTCAATTGCTTCTTTTAAATACTCCATTCTTTACTTGGAATAGTACCAAGTAAACTGTATGCTTGGTGGCTATATTTCCTGGAATTCCCTTTTCTGTATGTTTCTAATTAGGGTAGGTCACAAAGTAGACCTTTGTGAGATTGGAGAACATAACTGAAGCAGCAGTCATTTTGTAGGTTACATATATTGTTGCTTATCATCTGCTGGCTCATTTCACTGGTGTAAGCAAGTAGGTCTGCAGCCACTCCATCTTCTGCTGGGTCCCTGTTCAGCTTCTCTGATTCACAAGTCGATATATATATGTATGTATGTGTGTGTGTGTGTGTGTGTGTATACATACACACACATACATACATACATATATATATATTAAATAATTATTTAATTTTATTTATTATTATTTAAAAATTTTCTATAGGGCATGTGTGCTCACCAGAGAAAGAGTAAGCCACTAGGTCCAAGACGCGAACTGCGATCAGCCATGTAGGAGTCCAGTGCCTTAGCCACCATGCCACCTGCTGGCCCCAGTTTATGTATTTAACTCTGTCATGAGGGACTCTGACTTCTGAAAGATATCCATATTATTAAGGTCAGAGGCAGTGAGAGCTGACTTGGATTTCAAGCTGTCCTTATGAACTATGGTTTCTGCTTCTGGGATCCAGCTGGTTGTGAATCTCCTCCATCTTTCCTTCCTTATTTCCTGCCCTATGCACTTCAAGCTTCAGCATCTGGTTCAGAGATAATAGCCTTATAGAGACAGTTTAACTAGCTTCCACAACTGGGTAGGGTCAGATCTCCATAACACTTTGTTTTATGCTTGCAAGCTTCAAAAAGTTTGTGGAAAAATAGAATTAAAGTATGAATTTACTTTGGTGCCAAATTTTTATAAAATACATGCATAGTTTGTCCATAATGCATATTTTCCATGAACTTTTCAAAGACACTCCTCCCCCATGTTTGATTTCTCTATTTTTATTTCCATTGTAGTGGTTCTACTTCTCTGCTTGAATCTCCACTGATAGAGAATGAAGACAGTGATGTTACAAAATGAAAAGACAGCTTTCAACACTCAAAATTCTTGGCAGGAAGCAAGCTGAGAAAACTACACAACTGAAAATATGACCATTTTTCAATGGAAAAGGAAGAATGACTCAGGTCAGAATTAAGAGCCATGGAGAAGTTAATTCCATGTGGGAGTAGAACAGTGTCCTACTTGCTATATTTTTCTGATTGGATTTCAGAATTATCAAGGCCACTGAGCTTTGTATGTTTTCTATTATCCACATTCCTTTGGAATGGTAACATTTAT
Organism: Tupaia belangeri chinensis; assembly: GCF_000334495.1. Taxonomy (NCBI): domain Eukaryota; kingdom Metazoa; phylum Chordata; class Mammalia; order Scandentia; family Tupaiidae; genus Tupaia; species Tupaia belangeri. Next base: position 6,187 of record NW_006199822.1, read on the forward strand.
AGTCATTATCCTATGGCTGTCTCATTAAGGTATGTGGAGTATATATAGAGAGAAGATAATTTGTCTTCTTACTTTATATGGCTTTAGGTTGAAAGAACAGCATGCAAGGTATTATAACAGAGCAGCATTATCCATGCCAGGACTTGATTTAGATAATGAGATTCTGGACTTTGACCCCGGGCTGCAATGAGACAAGACTTTGCAGGTGCCTTCAGAAGGCGGTTGAGTATATTTTGCATGTGGGATGGATGTGACTCATTGGGGCCCAGAGGACTGACTATGGCAGTCAGCCTTCAATATGATCCTCAATGATCTCTACCTCCTGGTATTCATAGTCTTGTGTAGTGCCTTCCTTCTTTACATCAGGCTTGGTCTCTGTGACCAATCGACTATGGCAGCAGTAAAGTTATGTAACTTTTGGGATTACATTATAAAGACATCACAGCTTCTGTTTTGGTTGTTCGCCAAGACTGGATCATTTGCTCTGAGAAAAGCCAGTTGCCATATCATGACCACACTCAAACAGCTCTTGTGGGTGAGCCATCTTCAAAGTCAAGCCTTTAGCCATGTCAAATCTTCAGGTTCCGTAACCCACTCTATAACTTGATTGTGGCCTGTGAAGAGACTGAGCCAAAACCATTCAACTAAACTGCTAACGGATTCCTGATAATCAGAAACTGTGAGATACTAAGTATTCATTTTAAGCTATTACATGTTAGCAGCAACAGATAATACAATGCCTAAGTGTAAGTACACACTTTCTTCCACATACCTATGAAAGCCATACAAAGATGAAAGAGAAGCGGAGGAAAGCAAATTGTGTTTTGGCCCACTCTACGCTTTCTTTCAATGCCCATTTATATTCTTTTAAACCTAGGCCTGTGGGCAAATACTTATTGAGTGCTCCTAAGCTAATCTTGAGGGACACAAGGAAGGGGATTAACTTCACTTACAGGAATATGTATGTATCTTCCTTGAATTGGAGGATCTACTTTTGAGAAGACAAATCATGAAATTTTCAGAGTCTAGTCTCTTGCAGAATGGTAGAAAGGCTTCTATCTTTCTCAGGTTGAGATTTAAAGTATCATTTTTAAAAATTCTCTTTTTTTTTAAAAAAATTAAGATGACTAATTTAAAGAATATGAAGTATGATTTGATTTCCTTCTTAGTTTTTGTTATGGAAACATTTGGAAATAGGCTAGATAAAATATATTTTGTCTAGTCTCTCTTTTTTTCTCTTATAATCAATTTCAGTAACTTTAACAATAAACAGTAAAAATGATAGCATATAGAAAGCACTGCCCAAGTGAATCCATCATGGACCTGTGTCGGAGAATGGTTTCCTAAATAGGGGAAATGTGTTCGATACAAAAGAGGCTATCTTCTGTTATTGCCTTTTTTATTTGGACTACTAGATGCAATGTATTTTAAGGCAATCTCAATAGTTTCCTGTCTCTTGCTAACAAGAATGACTTGTCATAATGAACGGTGTAGACACTGTCCATTTGATCCACTCCAGAAAGCTGTCTATTTGATACAAGAGTAAATCACCTCAATTTCTTTGTAGAATGAGCAGAGTATAAATAAATAAACGAGACACAGAATTTAAAAAAATGGTCTGTTTTATCAGAAGAAAGAAAAGGATTGGAACATTTGGAGGCCTGGTTTAATAAAAAATATGACAAGACAAAGAAAAATATGTAATAACTGTAAAGAGAGGAAGAATCTCCACTAATATAAAATGTCCATAAAATAGGTCTTCACTTTTTTAGAAAGATAATTTTATAGTTTAATAGTTCTCAATTCTTTAAAGTTGGTAGACGTGTATTGTAAAATGATTCTATTCATTTTTACTTGCACTAAAAACATTCTAATTTTTAGTACTCTTTTTATAATGCATCATATTTCTAAACCAGGGTAGCAAATTTAGATTCCATTTTGGGGATTAGGTTTGTTTTTGGAATGCCTTTTGTGTTATTACTTTCATGTTTTACTTTAATTATAAAGTTTTTGTCTTGTTTTGAGAGGGAAGACACAGACTATTTGGGGCCAGCAGGTGGCATGATGTTTAAGGCACTAGACTCTCACATGGCTGACCACAGTTCCAGTCCTGGACCTGGAGACTTGCTTTCTCTGTCTCCTTTTCTTTCCCTCTCTCTCTGGTGAGCACATATGCAATATATCAAAATTTAAAAAATAATAGTAAAAATGAAAAAATTAAATAATTCTTAAAAAAGGACATAGACTACTAAATGTTATGATATTCATTTTATAGTTAGTGTTTGGTGTTCTCTCAGAAAATAACACAAAAATATTATATGGCATTTGACTAACTTTCTTTTTACTAGTATTGTCTGAAATTTTTAAATGAAGTATTTAGAGAGCTATTATTTATATTAGGTTTAGGGTTCCAGCTGGGGATAGAAGATAAATTATGACACATTTTGTAACTACTAGAGCTGGGAAATAGTAAAGGGATTCTTAGAATGAAATTTCAGAATGTCTTGCATCCATCTATGGGATTGTTTAACATGTGGATTATCAGGCTCCACTCTAAAAAGAATGAATCAGAATTTCTGGGGGTGGGACTTGAGAATACACAATGTAATAGTTTTTTCTGAGAGTCTAGTGCGAACTGAAGTCCTTAGGCCATGAAGTCCTTAGAGGGTTCATTTAGTGAAGGTTGTAAGGTACAGGAATAAACAATTTGTATTGTGACTGGAGCCACGATACAGTGTTCAAGATACAATAGCAGCATGAAGTAAAGAGTGGCTATTTCAATCATGGGAAATGTAGTTAAAGGCTTAATCAAGGAGCTGCTATTTTTGTGTGGTTTAGAAAATGGCACAACTTGCCATGGAGGTCATGGCTGAGAGAATCCCAGCGACTATTTTTCAAGAATATTTGTACCAAAAGAAATACAACAGACACTCAGTGGTTTGCCCTGGTGGTTCCTATCTGAAGACTTCCTCTATCAGCCTCCATTCTATATTCTTCAGTGGCTCTGATTCATCAGTTTCTTTGATGACAAATATGGCTTCATACTAGGTCTTGAGTGATTTTAACAGTTAGGAGACATGTGAAGGAGCCAGAGTGTCTTTTTTGGTGTTAGAGAAAACCTGTAAGATCTACAGGTAGAAAACAGTTATTTGTTGACTAAACGATCACGTTGGAAAGAATAGGTTTTATAATTTTATTCTAATCACCACCAGCAACGTCCTCTTCATTGCTTGTAAAAGGGCAGTGGTACCTATGTACCTACTTGGCCTTTTGGGTTCCCCCACCCTCAAAGCAAAGGATGTTCATCACTCCTTTGTAAGTTCCTTCCTAGTGGGAGAAACCAGTTACCCCCCCTCCGCCCCCCACATTAGAAAATACAAGGACCAGTAAGAACACGCCCCCGAGCAATGCCAGAACGGCTTCTTAGGGAGCACGGGCGGAAGATGGGACTCTGCGACCTCACTCAATCAGACAAAGAAGGCCATAATAGTTTAGAGCGGTCGCAAAGTCCCCGCGGGTTACCATGCGAGGTGTTTAACCTCGGTGGGGCTGGACGTAAGCCAGAAGGCCCATTAATCCGAAAACTTCTCGGCACTACGGCTCATTGTTCTCCGGGATCCGGGAGGAAGGGTCGGTAGTCGTGGTGGTACCAGTACCCAACATGGCGGCAACGAGCTTCAGAGGCCGGACCAGGTGACGCAGCCCCAGTCCGCTCCCTTCCCACCAGCCGCTCCGCCTCCCGCTTCCATATGCAGCGGTGGGCGTGGCTGATCCTGAGGCTCTGACTTCCGAGGCCGGGAAACCCGGGGAATACACATGCGCAGTTGGGCCCCTCAGGCCGTCCGCGCCCTCTCCCCGCCCACCGCCCCGCCCCGAGCTCCCGGGCGGGGCTGGGCCGAGCGTCCAGCTGCCGCGGGCTGGAGATTCAGTGGCTTCCTTGTTGTGGTCCCCGGCCTGGCAGCGTCCGGAGTAGTAGTCCCGCTGTCCTTCCCAGGACCGCAAGCCCGAGTCTAGGTAGCCCCCAGCAGCCCCTCCTCTTCCTACCCCCTCCCTGAGGAAATTAGGAACCTGTTGGCAGGTAAAGAGCGGGAAGGGGGCGGGCAGCGCCGCCGGGGCGGGGGCGAGGGGACGGCGAGCCGGTGGGGACAGAAGCATTCAGAGGCCCTACTCGTTCCCCGC
>NW_006199822.1:18467-48125 GCF_000334495.1 Tupaia belangeri chinensis
CCGAGCGCCCAGCTGCCGCGGGCTGGAGATTCAGTGGCTTCCTTGTTGTGGTCCCCGGCCTGGCAGCGTCCGGAGTAGTAGTCCCGCTGTCCTTCCCAGGACCGCTAGCCCGAGTCTAGGTCGCAGCCGCAGGCCCCCCCGGTCCGCCCAACCCCAGCAGCACCTCCTCTTCCTACCCCCTCCCTGAGGAAATTAGGAACCTGTTGGCAGGTAAAGAGCGGGAAGGGGGCGGGCAGCGCCGCCGGGGCGGGGGCGAGGGGACGGCGATCCGGTGGGGACAGAAGCATTCAGAGTCCCTACTCGTTCCCCGCGTTCCCCAAGTCCGCTGGCCAGTGGGGGCGGGACAGAGCGGAGGGAAATGGGCTGTTGGAGCCGAGGCGGGGAGAAGGCTTGTGAGGTGGAGGTTTGGTGGGATGGTGGCGAAGATCTTGATGGTCTAATTGGATCAGGACAGTTCTGCACGCGTCGTGAAGACGCTGTGGGGGCGTGTGTGTGTGTGTGTGTGTGTGTGTGTCTGTAAGAGGGAGGGAGAGGGAGACAGCGGGAGAGAATAGGAAAGGAGTGCGCGTGTGAGAACTGGGAAGGGAGCAGGTGTCACAGAAGTTCTTGGGTGGACTGGCCAATGGATATGCAGAGATGTCACAGCCACAGGTGTTAGGGGTTATGGGATGGGTTTGACACTCCTAAGACTCCTGTTTTTTCTTGAACCTTCAGTCCACTCATATTTACGTCTTTCGAAGAGAGCCTCATTCTCAAATGGCTGTTTGTCTTCAGCCTCAGTAACATTAAAGCAAAAAAGGAAGGATGAGTTAAAAGTCCTACTTCCTGTGTCAGATGATGAAACTTCTTCATATTTGCACTCTCATTTTCCCCTTCTCAGTTTTACATTACCATTTATAGGAACTTATTTTTAGAGGTAAAATGTGGTTCTTCAATGTTATTAGGAATCCACTACTAGTTGATTAATGTACTGAATATGAAGGTGTGTATTTTCACTAAGGACTAATAAAAAATGTATATTTCTGCACAAGGTAGAAAACATATATTTTTTTCAGGGTAGTATAAACCTTGCCTATCCTGATTTGCTGGAATTCCTACTATCATTTGTCTTGTGCACATCAGAATTCTGAAAACTGAAATTTGTGTTCCTTTGGTTGTCTATAAAATATTTATCTTTCAATATTGATTGTAAATGACTGAATTTAAAGGATTTCTGTTAAGTGTCCACATTACAAGTTGTCCACATTACAACTTATTCTAAGTCTTAAAAAGTAATACAAAAAAGCAAATGTCATCTAAAATGTGACGTTTGAAATGAAAACTGCTATAGCAATGTAAAGCCAAGTCTCTTAGTACTCTGTAATACTATTTTGGTGGGTAGCATCATGAATATGATGCAGAAAATAAAACCAAGTGTACAAATATTTGCACATGAGACCGTATGATGAATGCATTTGTGGTGAGGTAGTATTTCATAGTTGTTTTCATTGATGGGGAACATGGAAAGAACTGTAAAGACCCTTTTAAGGCAGCTTTTATCCCATTATAAGAGAGCTTCATATGAGAACTGATTTTGTTTTACTACAGTTAACATTATCATCGATACAATGTTGGTATTCTTATTTGGGATATTATTTTAATAACCAGATCAGAGCAATGTTTATCATTATTCCAAAAATAGATGTCCTCATTTTCAGAATATTCTTGGGTCTTTATTTTTGAATTTAAGAAAGAAAGGTACAGACCTCTATTTGGATCCATGATCATACATATTCACAGACAGTATCATATATAGGTTTTGAGACCTTTATTCTCTGATTCCAGTAGATCACAGGATTTCATATGACCCTTATTCTTGTAATTTAAAAGCTCAGAATTGTCTCTTTAAATTATCTGCTAATGCTTTCTATATATTTCTGCCATCACTTTTTAGTCAGATACTATACTAATATAGTGTCTGAAATTAGCTTTTTAAAAGTCCTTTTATTGACATTTTCAATAATTCATATTATTAAAGCAAATCTCATTAATGTACACATGAAGTATTAAAACACTAAAACTTTGAGGATTATAAATTTGGATTATACTTTAATTTCATAGAATATTTTCAAGAAGTACCAGACTAAACTTGGAGGTTTTGTGTGTGTGTGTGTGTGTGTGTGTGTGTGTGTATGTATATATACATACATATATACATATTTAAAGAAATGAAAAAAGTGAGTCAATGTTTTTCAGGTTTTTTCCCTTATTTTTAATTCAAGCAAAGTTGTTAATGTTTTATCTTTGACTGAATTAAAATCATCTTTTGAGGTAGGGAAGGTTTTAAGAATAGGTTCCCTCAGCAATTATTTCACATATTTCATCCAAAAGAAATTGTTGGAATTATGCATGATTATTTTTATAATTCAAGCATATTGGGTAATAGTATATGATTAGATATAGAATTAAAACTATAGAGCAAGTGTTTGTATTTATTTGCATTTTAGAGGTATTGCTGGCTTATTTAGTATATTCTCTTCGAAACTAAGGAGGTTATTCGTAGTTGTGACTGGAGTTGAGCATTGAATATTTGACACCATGTGAGAATTTAAAGGTAGGGAGGATAAGGAACTAAACTTTTCAGTAGGTTAAAGTCCTTTGCTTTCAGGGAAAAAAGAGTATAAAGTCAAAAGTTAGTGATTATAAAAATAACATTGCTTAGATATTTTTGTGTTCCTTGTGTCTATTATTCAAATAGTTATGTCATATATGGTTAAGTGTTTTACATTTCAGTTGCTCAGTAGGGATAGGTGCTCAAACATCCATCTTACCATATTAATTTTTCATCTTTATTTTTCTTTCTTATTATTACAATTTTAGGCTCTCCTTTTAATATTGCACCCACCTCATTTCTTCCCCTTTAAAAAAATTCTGTAAAAATGCAAAAAAAGGTGTTATTATTCTTAACTAACACTTAATAATATCCTTGAAAAAGTGTCTAGTTTGACAGTTATATTTTCTGTCAATCAGTATATTAAACCTTGAAGGTCTTATATTTCTAATAAAAAGTGTTGAATTATCTTTTGGTTACAGAATTTTGTTGTTAAAAGCAAATTTGGGACTAACATATGCACTACTGGCAACCTTTGATTTTTTTTTTCCCCCTAGCACAATAGAAGAACAGCTTAGTCTGGATAATTCAAATCAAAAGATAATCACAAATCTTGTCCATTTAATGTCCTACATTCAAATATTTTGACTAGGACTAATAGCAAGAATAATCTTGATTTATGTGAGTTTTTACCTCCAGGCGAGCAAGAATGTAAGAGGAACCAAAACCAGTGCCCTCTACCCCCATTCATTAGTTTAATTATCCTTTAAATACTGGTTTCTTAGTGATTTTCAATCACTCTCATTAATTTGTTTTAGAGCAACAGTTTTAAAAAGTAAATCTATTTGAGGATGTTATTAAAAAATTAATTAGAAAATAAAAACCAGTGATAAAAGAATTGTGGTCCCTAGTGCTCTGAAAAATCAAAACCAAACCAAGCAATAAAGTGACTATATCATTTCTGCAAAGTGACCTTGAGATTTTGTTCACGTGGTAGTCTTGATTAGAAATATTACATTTTCCCCATTTGGGGATTTCCAGATTTTTTTTTACCCTTCAGATGTTTTAATCAATAATACCTTTAGGGGCACTAGGTAAAGAATGCAATTCAGTTGAAATAGAGACAGAATTTTCTCAGTGCTGAGTATAGCATGGTGTGATTTCCACCTTTCCAAAGTTCCATTTATAATTTGGTCAACGTTTTGGTTTTATTTTTCCAATGAGAATTACTTATAGCATATGCAGTGTCCCATAACTTCCTTCTGGGGGCATTGGCTGAGTACGTAAAGGGAATACTGCCACCTACTGAGTCACCAATAGTTACCTTCCTCAGCACCTGAGTTTTTCTACAGAGTTAAACCAAGCTTGCCTTTTTTTTTTTTTTTTTTGACAGCAATAACTAATGAGCATAAAGTTGAGATGAGAACATTAAATCTTAAAATGAGATCAGTCTATAGCACTGTTAAGATTTTCTCTTACAGAAATAGAAATATACATTTGTAAATCAAAGGACGAGAAGTTTAAAGAGTCTTTTGTCGGTCAAATAATATGAATGAATTGAGATGTGATGTTCAAAAAATTATTTGCCTACTTATTTTAAGCATATGTAATGTCTTACTTTTTCTTGGGAGGGGTCTTTTGACATGACTTCCTGTTGAAAGTATTTTTGTCTCAAATTACTAAATAAGGCTCTTGATATTTTGCACCTTTTAAACTAGTTATTTAATCCAGATTATCATCGGTTTCCTCTTCTCGAAGGAGGAATATAAATATACTAAAACAGAGCAGGATATGAAAAATTTCCAAGTGGGTTTATCTCTACTGTGATCAGCATTAAGTATTACTGGAAAGAAGATAGAAACAACAGACTAGGGAAAGCCTCTGGTGATTTGAAACACAGTTCAGTTGTCCCTCATAAATTTAAGATTAAGTGTCATATATGGGTGATAAAAGTGGCATAGGCTAGGTTTTATATACTCATTATTCACTTAGTTTGTCTTTTTCAATTAAAGCCAAGTCTATCTTTTTCATTCCACTGAGTTTACATTTCTTTTTCAATCACATTCTGAACACATTACAATAGACACTGCCTAACAGTGAATATAGTGTAAATCTCAGACTAATGTGTTATTCACTGTGGCTTCTTTGGAAATGCATGGTAAAAAGATTTTGATTATTTTAAGGTGTTATTTATCAAGAGTCATCTCTGAGAGGCTGCAAGAGGTTTAGTCCCATCTTTCAACAGGGTAGCTTTCTTTCAAAATAAATCATTTAGCCTCTCAAGCCAATTTTGAAAATTTTGTCAGATGATTAGATTTTAAGACTCAGGTATGTTTTACCCATTGTACTATGAGAACCCCTGTGCCTATGAATGCCTCTTTTTCCTTGTTTGGATTCAACCATAACCTGTAAAAGTGCTAGATAATCAAGGCAGAGACATTGATTAGAATAATCAATAACATTTCAATTACCTATTTTCCAACTTTGGACCCTTGGCTCCATTGATCTGTATGTGCCCAGTTTCATTGATCTCTATGTTTTTACCAGTAGCTGTTTGGTCAGACCATACCCTGCTTTAACAGAGAAGAAAGGCATGCCCTTTTATTGTGATGGCAGCTTCCATTCTTGGCTCGGATCCTTGCCACGTTAAGTTTGGTGACAGCCCATTTCGTAGAGTACTAAGTGAAATCTGGCTCAGAGGTGGCATGAAGTACTGAGACCATTTGGGGTGTTGTACGATTGGTTTTATGCTTTTCTTTTTTTTTATTGATCTGAGGCTGAAGCAGGTCGTCTGGCTCAGTTTATAAAGTAGAGGTGACATGAAGTACTGAGACCATTTGGGGTGTTGTACGATTGGTTTTATGCTTTTCTTTTTTTTATTGATCTGGGGCTGAGCAGGTCGTGGATTTAGCCCAGTTCTTACCCCTCCCATATACAGTCAGGCCATCACAGAGATTGTGTGTGTGTGTGTGAGTGTGTGTACACGGATATGCAGGAAGGTACTGGGTGGTTGGGGGACTAGGTGGGAAGACAGGAGAGGGCGTTACCTTTGGGACTTGTGTGTAACCTCCAGTCTGCATGTCCTCTTCCAGGCTGATAGTGGGGATGGTGAAGACAAGGGGTTAAACTTTAGCCTCTTTAAGAGTGGGAACCTGCTTTATGTGCTCACCTTGGAGAAACGGATCGTTTATTTTATCGTTTACAAGAATTTAAAAACTGTTTTGACCTTGTGCAGGTCTATCTTCTCACTGTGTGATCTGTATGGAAGTTGGTAAAAAGAAGTAGTGTGTGTGTGTGTGTGTGTGTGTGTTAGATACTTGTCCCAACTGGATTCTAAAGGAAGATGGGAGTGGCAGTTTTTCTAGGGGGTCTATATGATTTTTTTTTTCCTAGAAAAAGGAAAATTGGATTGCTATTTGGTGATTCCTTGTGTAGGGTTTGCCATTTAGAAAGGGATCCCTATGGAGACTGACAGGTTTCTAACCTGAACAATTTGAGGACTGCTGACTAGAACATGTCAACTTTTAATTTTGTTTTCAGACCTTAGGGGTTTATCTGCCTAACAGTTGTAAATCTGGTCTTTCAGCAGCCTTCTCTTCCAGATCCTCGTAGCTGTATTCTGAGATAAAGCTTACTCTGAATAGTGTTAAGGTGTAACAGGAGCAAAAATCACCGCCACGTTTACTTTCGCAGGGATAACTTTTTCATGATCATGGCTTAGGGGGCGGAGGCTGATGGAGAAAAGGGATAATTCTGGGGTTAAATGCAGGCAGCGCAGACCTGCAGTCCACATGGTCGCTGGCAGGGCGGTGGGGGCAGTTGGACCTGTACATCGAGGGCGTCCCTTGCCAGAGCTTTCTCCGAAGCCCCCTAGGCTTCTTTCCCGCAGCTGTGCGGGCTTGAGTGTGAATGAAACCCCTCCATCCAAGAGAGAGGAATTCTAACTCCCCAGGCCAAGAGGCGAGTGAGGCCAGTTGACCTTTTGCTTGTAATCACATTAGGGCTTTACCCTGAATTATAGGCAGGCAGGCACCAGTGAATCTGCATATTAACCGAGGGACACGACCCCTGAAGGAAGGTAGAAGACGGCTAACCGCTCGCCAGTTTACCGTTTGCAGGGCTGTTTAGAGCACAATAAAAAGCTTCAAATCTCTTTTCCAACCAGCCAGAGGAGCGTTTGATTCGCCCAAGACTTTTATTGCTCGCTTTTGAAATATTACCCTGGCTCTGAGCTACAAAGCCGCAGCGCAGATCAGTCCCATTTGTCTGGCGAGGGCGCTGCCCCAAACCCGGCTCTCCCTGCTCACACTGCTTCGTCTGCGAGAACTCTGGAGTTCTAACACTTCCGAGGGTCGAGAGTCGAATTTCTTAGAGAGCAGAGTGGATGGAGCATCTGCCAGAAAAGCACGAATAACTTCTTTTCAGAGCTTGCGCTGTCTCTGCGCTGGGGAAGCAAGGTCGTGCGCTGCGCAGGCTGCGGCCGAAGGCTGCCAGCACAGCCCAGGAGTCTCCCGAGCCTGGGAAAGGCTGGTTTCGTTCCATTTGAAAATAAGCAGAGAAGTGTAGATTTTTAAAAGAAGGAACCTAGATTTCAAAAGTTCTAAAACCAGCCAAGTCTGCAACATTATTGCAGAAACCACTTCCAGTTTTAAGCTATTTGTTAAGAACAAACCTGAGCAAACCACCCCGCCATCCCAGCAAAGCAGTTCCTACTGTATGCACTTCTCCTTTGAGAAATAATTACTCAAAAAGTCAGTGCTTTTCGTTTCCTTAAACCCTCTTTCTGGAAAATAAATACATTACAAATACTGCTTTAAAAATACACCTCTTCTTCCTTACTCAATCTGTGAATATCCCTGCCTTGAAAAATACCAGTTCTTCTTGCAGTCCCATACTCTTTCAACAATTATTTTCTCATCAGATTGTAGTGCGGATCAGTATTTTAAAAACACCTTGGGGGATGTTAGGAAGCATTACAGAGAGGATCGCAGCCTTTTTTTTGTTTTCTGAGTTTTTATAGAACTGAAATGACCTTTTAAAGAAATAACTCTTGGGCTGTAATTCGTTCTGTTATTGCTTCTGGAGATAGAAAATAGATCCTGTTTGTTTAAACTTGGATTGTATAATGAAAATGTAAAATAGGCCATTAAATACTCGTGGAAGAGGGAATTAAAGACAAACACTGAATGAAAATAACCTTGAGCAGACTATTCACCAGCCATTGTGCCAGGGATTCTTGTGAGCAGTGAAGTCAGTTTGGAAGAAGGACTCAGTGGTAGAGCTATTCCTTCTCTCCCTCCACTTTCTTAGAAGAGTCACTGGACCCATCTCAGGAAAGCCAGTATCTTTCTTGTCTCAGCTAATACCTGGCTGTCCAAAGGTTGCTCGCTGCTCTGGGGACAAAATTTAAAGAGAAATTTAAAAGTTAAAGGAGCACACTTCATAAGTTGCATTATTCTGAGTGTCTGTGTCCTTTCTTCAAAATATAGGCAACTCAAAAAAAAAATAAAAAAGAGAGAGAGAAGCTATGACACTTTGCTTTTCATTTTAGTTTGACACTTACTTTTAGTATATTAGTCATTAAAGGACTTTAGATCAGAATCTATTTTAAAGAATTATTATAAGATTAAATTTTAATTCTTTCACTTGTCATATTGACATAGTGAAAAAGTACCTTTACATGCATATTATGAATGTATAACAGTTTAATCAACTTTTCTCATTGGATTAAGATACTTCTGTAATGAATTTAAAATCAATTACAAATATTTTATCTCATATACCAGGTTTTAAATTGTTAATATAAGACAATGGAGAGACTAATTATTATACTACTTTGAATTACTTACCACATAATATTATGTTTTGATATCATCTTTTTACCAGTGTGACTTAGGAGACAAAATAGTTAAAAAGAAAGTAAAAGATCTCTCTCTCTCTCTCTCTCTCTCTCTCTATATGTATATATATATCTTCAATATGAAATGTAGGTGATTGATAGCTATGTCTACTTAAAAAAACCCTTTATGGTATCTTCTATATTAAGTATTTCAAATGAACTATGAAATTCTGAAAGTAAAATTAATTTAAGTTTCATGAACAATAAGAATGGAACTATTATAAAAATCAAACCAGCAAGGATGTGTTAAAATGTATACAAGAAAGAACTAAACAACAGAATAATTTAGAGGCTTACTAAAATTTTTAGAAAGAAGCTATGGAGGAATGTTATATGAAACCATAGACATCTTATTTCCTAGCTACTACATTTTGACATGGTGGAAGAATCTTTTTTTTAACTTCTTCCTTTATTTAAAACATATTTCAAATGGTAATACCAAGGCAGGAAGCAAGAACTCACACAGCCAATAACTGCTTCTTTCTTATTTGAGGGTGGTCAGAGTGGAATGGGGAAAGCGGGAAGAAGGAAGACTTAATTTGGGAATCTTGGCTAGATAAAAAGAGATTCCTATTTTTCCTTTAAAGTATCGAACACTGGATACCTAAAAATACCCTTGCCAGAGACATTAGCTTATAGTGAATATAATATTGTGAATAACCTGTTTATACAGGAGCTTACAAAATACTATGTAGTGATAGTAACAGATGCATAAAAGCTTGATGCTTGCTTTTATAGAAGAGAATTTGTTTTATGGGGCACCGCAGTTTATTAAAACTTGTGTGCTTCTTCCTGGTTTAATGATGCCAAACATCCAAATAGCATTTGCTGTGCTAAGCATAAGTAGAGCATACAAATTTTATTAGCTAAGTGGTGAACAGATTTGTCCAATTTAGTACTTGAAATATACTTCAACTATTAGGCTTTGGATTGATAAATAACTATAACAAATTGTGCAGATATTAACACTTGCATGTAGAAACAATCATTGTCCTATTTGTCTTCACAAAAAATGGTTCCTTCCTATAATTTGTATCCTGTTTCTTATATTTCATGGTTTAGATGTTGAAACATTTGTAGCAGACATACTAAGAGGGGAAAATTTATCCAAGAAAGCAAAGGAAAAGAGAGAATCCCTTATTAAGAAGATAAAAGATGTAAAGTCTATGTAAGTCACTTGCTTTTTATTACTGATTTCTTAGAAGTAGCTGTGTAATTAATGTTTTAATATAAAATCATTAGGGAGTTAGATTTTTAGGATTAATTTAATTGGTGTTCAGTATTTTTAAAGGGGAAAATATATATTTCCAGTTTATTGGTTTTAAAGTCCAGATATCTGTGTTTTTTTTTTTTTTTGTAAAGGTACTTATGTATTTTTCTAAGCATCCTAACAGAATCCAGTTGTTTATTTAGATTATTCAAAGGTGTGTTTTATTTAAATGATAAGACATAGGTAGATTAAGGATTTTAATGTAAATATGGAAAATACCTCAAGATGCTGAAAAAAAGAATCTTTTTAAATTGTTACTAATTTAAATGAATAAATGTAATACAAGTATTAAAAATAAATCTTCATTTTACTATTGTATTTAGATCTTTAAAAGTACTTGTATTGTAAATTCTTAGGCCTTTTGGAATTGTCATTTCAGGATTAGGAAACAGTTTTTCTTTAGACATGTATTCATAATATAGATTTTGGACTTGAGTTATTATCACTGACCCTGTTTTGATTTTTTAGCCTTATTTCAAATATATTGTTCTTTATTTTGCAGCTATCTTCAGGAGTTTCAAGACAAAGGTAATTTTCAAGTTTGTCAAACTTCAAATCTTTTTTCCCTGTGGAGATGTTTAGTAGGATAATCTAACTCATACTGCAATTTGATAGTTGGAATCAAAATTTAAATTTCCATATTGTATACTTAGACCTTCAAGATGAGAGTGCTAGCTCCCCCTGCTGAGAAAAAAATTAAAAAGCATATCCCAGAATGGACTCGGCACAGTCTTTTGATGTAGAAATCTTAAGTATTTAGCATTCTTAGGTTTTGTGTTTCATAAGATTACATTGTGGCAGAAATTGTTGGCAAAGATATGGAATAACTCAGCCAAGCAGGGTGAGATGTCAACTCAATGTCATTTAACACTGCAGAGATTGTTTTATGGTAGTGGTGGAGGCAGGAGGACCTGTGGCTGGGTGCTCACAGGCAGTGATTTTGAAGGATCGTTTAAAAACAGTGTACATTTTTGTTTGAGAACATGAGTAAAATCTTTTTCAAATGCTAGTTTTTATTTTTCTTGGCTTTTTTAAAGGTGTAAACAAATAGGTGCCATAGATCTTTTTAAAGAATGGAATTCTATATCTTTTTAAAAAAAATAGTGACCCTACTGGTAACAGCCTACTGGTTATCTTCCTTTATTTCTGAGAGTCAGTGGCTAAGCATGTTGAAGACCAGGACAGGAAAGCACAGGAAGTTCTTACCACTTCATGTCTTCATTTCTGTAAGGGAAACTGGGTACAGCCTTATTTACATGATGCTAATGCATAGGTCATGACCTGGGGCTTGTGGATGCTGGTGTGACAGCCATGAGGTCAGTTCATCTGCAGAGAGCTAGGTTTCGGGTTTGAGGAAGAAACAGTGACATCTTCTAACTGGGGTTAAGCAGATCCCACAAATGTTATTAGCTAGTAATTCATATTTGTGCCAAGTGATAAATGAGGGAGTAATAAGAGTTTCAAGAAATCAACTACTTAATCAGATAACCTAAAATCAGTTAAAAGAAGTCACAGTTTCTTTTAACAGTAAATCAAGATCTGTATGAGTGAAGGGGATGAAATCTTTTTTTTCATATTAAGATTTTTTTTTAGGGAAATTTCTGCTTTAGGGCATGTGTGCTCACTGGAGAGAGAGAGAGACATAGAGAGACATAAAACAAGAAATCAACCCCTGGCAAAATGATCATGCCACAATCCCTTCTCCTTCATTCTCTTTTTGGGACTTTGGGCACACTCATACACGTGTGCGGCATGAGTTTTAAGCTGCCGGGTCCAGGGCATGAACCACAGTCGACTATGTGGGAGGCAAGCTATATAACCATTATGCCATCTGCTGATCCCATACTAAGATTTTTAACACTATTAAATAAAGAGAAGGACAGGAAACTCCATCCCACAAGAAACCACTACTTTTTGTGCTCTGCAATGGATTATGAACTATGGATCTAATCTTATTGCATTTTGCTTTGTTGAATAGAGCAATGCGATGAATTTATACAATTTAAATCTGATAACTTTTATGCAGTACATTATTTATGGAGGAATATTACATATCATATCTACCTCTCTTCTTAAGAAGCATATTTTGTTGCGGTGATTATTGAATTCTCATTGTGGCTTAATTATTTGTACATTAAAACATTTTAAAGTAAGAGCATAATAATATGAAGCCATTGCATAATTGCATATGGTTCAGTGATATTGTAGGAACTTTCCCTTTGGTATTCAGCTTTAGAACTTGCTCAGGTGTGTGGATATTAAAATTACATTACTGAGATACATTCTTTGTCTCCAAAGAGAATGGAAGTTTATATAGTATTTGATAGAAATTGAAAAATGAGCCTAGAATAAGAGTTCAAATAATGTGGAATTCAGACATTCCCATAATCATTTCCTCTGAATAAGTCATTCGTAGTTCAATACTGCTGCATTGAGTTAACTAATCACCAGGAGTGCCTGCTCAAAGTAAGCCTGTGGATAAATTAGATGTATATCTTGGAGAAATATGAGAAACGGAGTACTTTTATGCCGTTGTACCCTCAGCTTTGTTCTAACAAGACTATTCCTGTAGTTTGTTAGGAATAGTAAAGGATACAGATTTAAGAGTTGCAAAGCAGTTATTCAAGAGACAGCTCTTTAAAAATAGGAATTTATGATCAGATTTCTTCATGAGTAAATCAAATTCTAAGTATGTTCTGGTGTTGCTCACTACCCTCTCTGTGTATTTTCTCCTTGGGGAGAAATACAGAGAGAGAAAGAGAGAAAGCAAGCTGCCAAGTCTGGGACTTGAACTGTGGTCAGTCATGTGCAAGTGCATTGCCTTAACCACCAAGCCACCTGCTGGCCCCTATATGCCATTTTAATACGATTACTGGAGGAAAAAAAGAACAAGTATAGTATTCCTACATAAAATGAGTTAGTTCAGATGTATTCATTTCTATTAAGTCAGTCGTTACTTTCCCTAATGTGCACAGATATCTGTTAGCCTTCTTTCCTTAACTCCCGTACTCCCCTGTCTTCCCCCACCCACCTTATAGTCTAGATAATGTTCTAGCCTAAGATTTTTTTTTTGGGGGGGAGACATTTTTTGCTACAGGGTGCATGCCCTTGCCAGACAGACAGAGAAAGACAGAGAGACAGAAAGTGAGAAATCACCCCCTGGGGGGGGGGTGACCACGCCGCAATCCCTTCTGCTCCATTCTCCTTTTGGGATCTTGGGCATGCACGCACGCACCCACATGCACCCGGCGTGAGTTTAAGCCACCGAGTCTGGACTCAAACCATAGCTGACTACATGGGAGTCCAGCGACATAGTCATTACACCAACTACTGGTCCCTAGTCTAAGATTTAACAATATAGAATTTATAGTTTGAGGAATTTCACCTATTAACATTAATTAAATTTATATGACTGTAACTTTAAGTTGCATAGATCTTAAACTTTTTTTGTATCTCATTTTTTTTTCTGTGAGAATAGTTTGTATTGGTAGAAACTTGTTTTATTACTCTTAAATATTGAAATTTGTCCATTAAGCTAACTTGCACTTGTTAATTTATATTCATTTCCATAAAAATCTGTTGTTTTGAAACTTTTCATTTCTTTCTTTCTTTCTTTCTTTTTTTTTTTTTTTCGGAGAGGTTTTTGCTATGAGACGCGTGCTCTTGCCAGAAAAAGAGAGAGAGACAGACAGAAAGCGAAAAATTACCCCCCAGGGGGGATGGCCACACTGCAATCCCTTCTCCTCCACTCTCCTCTCAGGATCTTGGGCACGCACGTACACGCGCCTGGCGTGAGTTTAAGCCACCAGTGACATAGCCATTATGCTACCTGCTGGTCCCATTTCTTTATTTCTTTTAAAATATCTCTTTATGTACTCATGTCTAATTTCCCCCACTGAAGAAGACTGACAAATTGGAACTTTAGAGTAATTCTCAATTGGTTTTCTAAATTTTTAAAATTTTACTTGTACTTAGGAAAGATTTGAATTTAACCAGCTAGAACACATCTTTCTTAGTCTAGTTCCTATTTGAAACATTGTCTGTTTTATCCAGAATAGAGATTTCTTTTTCCATTCTTCAAAGTATTATACAGACAGCATAACGAACCCTATTTATTAGTTGCAATATAGCCTTGTACTATAAAGTGTCCTTCTGAATATTGGCTCCGTGCACTGGGATTATGCTATATGTTTATTTGAGAAGTGTTCTCTGTCACATAAGGTTATAGATCTCTTAAATGTGACTTGAAATAAGTATTTCTACAAGGAGAATATATTACTGTTTGAGTGAAGACTATTATTAACTGAGTGCTAACTAGAATTTTCAAATACGTATTAGGCACATGATTTTAAAAGTTTTACTTATAATTGTATCTTAATCTTGAATTAGGCTACCTGCTGGTCCCTATATAGTAAGTTTTCAAATAATTTTCTGAGCAATGAAAAGTTACTTAAAGGAGGGTATGCATATTAACATGCAACAAATATCTCAAGAGAATGATTTTCAAAAGTTTACAACATTAGTATCCATGGTTTTAAAAATGTGAATACAGGGCCGGTAGGTGGAATAGTGCAAAGGCACTGGACTCCCACATGCTGACTGTGGTTGAGTCCTGGACCTCGTGGCTTGCTTTCTCCCTCTCCCTCTCTCTTTGTCTCTCTCTGGTCAACTTGAATAATAATAATAAATAAAATGAAATAAGTAATACTATTAAAAAATAAATTGTTTTAGATGCTACAAGTAAAAAGCTGTCACTTTTCCTTTAAAATCTCTTTGTCTTATAATTTAAAACATTTTATTTAATAGATTTTGTCCTGAAAACTTCATTGGTATTGTTAAAAACATGTAGATCTATATAGAAAGTAATTTCCTTTGAACTTCTTCTAATTTGTGTACTTGTAAGTGTGTTAAATAGGCTAAACTGCCTTATTTATTTATTTATATAGATTTGAGAGATTTTCGCTGTAGGGCATGTGCACCTGCCAGAGAGACAGAAAGTGAGAAATCATCCCCCTAGGGGGGATGGCCACACCCACAGTACCTTCTCCTCCAGTCTGTTCTTGGGATTTCAAGTACACATGCACATGTGCCCTGTGTGAGTTTTAAGCTGCTGGGTCTAGGACTCGAACTGTGGCCAATTACGTGGAGTCAGTGACGAAACCATTACACCATCTGCTGGTCCCTAAACTACCATTTTTTTTTTTTTTTAAATAGCAGGACTGTTAGGTAAGAAGGGGCGCATTTTAATGTGTCCCAGTGGAATCCTTAAGAATAGCAGAAAAATCAGGCTGGCTCTGTGGCCTGATGGTTAGGGCAGCTGGATACCACATAGCTGACTGTGTGGTTTAAGTCCTGGATCCAGTAGCTTGGGAGACATGCTGGGCATGTGGGCATGTGTTCCAATCTCAAAAGGAGAGTGAAAAATAGAAGGGATTGCAGCCTGAACATTCCCCATGGGGGTTGCTTTTTTCTCTCTTTTCCCTGTTTGTTTCTGACGGGTGCATCCTCTAGCCCACATGCACATGCTTCTGTATACACAAACACAGAATGGCAGAAATGTCAGAAATTGAATGATGCTGAATTTCTTTTCCTTTATTGTTCCTAATATAGTATATTTTCTGCTGAAAGTTAGTTCCACTGTGAAACCTGAATAAAAAGTTCACAGCTTTTTCCTTCTACCACTCATAGAAACTCACAGCCGTATATAAATGTGTTAAGCATATTTGAAACTAGTAGTAGTAGAGGCATATTTCAGAGACAGTGCTGGAGAGATGGTATCCTTATTCTAAGGCACTGCCTCAGTTTGGTGCAGGAAGTCGACTTTACTATCTGAATGCTACAAATTAGGCTTCTTGTTGTAGAAGAATTATGAAGAGACGTACTTTTAGTGACCTGTGTTTTTCGAAGTTTTAAGAATTAAACTTCCCTAAGAAATGGTAAGTTAAATGCCTAATTCTGTATATGAGGGTTCTTCTAACAGTTCCCAGGAAATAGATATTATGAAAATACCATGAGTTTCAAAGTTATTTTTGCAACAAAATAAACTTGTACTTTAATTTCCATTTTCCACTATCTTTTTGACACCCTCCCCCCCCCACATTTATCCCTATTATTATTACTTGAGAAATCAGTCTGGATAAGTGAGTTGAACCGAGAATTAGAAATTTGTTTTCATTTGAGTAATTTTCCTCTAAAATTTATCGTTCATGCTTTGTAAAAGGCAATGATTATCATCTAAACTTTAGGTATATTATTTAGTTAAATGTGTACATGGTGGTTTTGAAATAGGGCTGTATTTGACAATATTATTTAGCTGAATGTGTACCTGGTGGTTTTGAAATAGGGCTGTATTTGACAAAACAAGCAGTAAATTGGGTAAGTCACCCTCAGTGGTGGTAGAGAGCATGACTGCTCAGTTGCTGTAGGGCTGCATCCCTAGGCATTTAGGAGAACGTTGACGAGCCATATAAAAAGGAATGGCTAATAGTGATTTGAACGCAACTATTACAGATTTGAAATGGTTTTCAGAGAACTCTGCTGCTGTGTGTGACTAAACCTTGATTTTACTGTGATATTTGAGTTGCCACTGAAACTATAGGAAGGGAAGTCTTGGATCATTGTCTTTTAGACTGTTAACTTTGTATCGTTAATTAAACTTCTGAAAGTTGTAGGATAAATCAAATGCTTTTCTAGGGAAACAAGAAACAGTATTAATGAGCAACAACCCCATAATTATCCTTGTGAGTACATAACAGGGACACATTCATGTCTTTTCTTTGCGCAATAACTTTTACAAAGAAGTATTTTTAAACTGATCATTAATTTTATGACCACAGAAATGAGATGCAAAATTTATGCTGTTGTCATTGGCACAGGCTCAAGGCACCACTGACATTATGTGTGATTGTAATAGAATGGCTGCCAGCTAATGATTCTGTAGACATTTCATTTGAGCATGCTTTTCTTTTAGATGTCTGATTAGGCTGTAATGCTTTCAATTATGTCTGTAAATTGTATTGGATACGTTTACCTGATGCCTATTGTTGATTTGGAGTTCAGTTTTTCTATTACATAAACACAGGTTGAACGTTTTCCTTTTAATTTATAGAAGTCTTTGCAGGTAGAGCTGCAAATAGCCCCCAGGGAGGCAAAATGCTTTGCTCTACTCAACAGCGACCCCTGTGTTCAATTAGAGCTTCTTTTCAGATAGCAGCTTTTACTCTATTGGGTAAAAAAAAATAACTAAGGAGTGGGAAAAGGGCTGTAGACTCTTTAATAAAGGAACCAGAAAAAAAAAAATGAGACTAGTAGCAATACTTAATTTTTTATTGTCTCAGATTAATATAAATATGTTTATTTTGGGAAAAATAATCTAATAGCTGCCGTTCTTAGAATGGGTTAGTTGAAGATGATTTCACTTTATTTTTTCAGAATCATTTTTTTTAAACTTTATTCATTTATTTTAATTTGACCAGAGAGGGACAGAGTAAAAGTGAGAGTGGAAGAGAGAGAGAGAAAGAGAGAGAGAGGCAAAGTGAGAAAGCAAGCCATCAGGTCTGGGACTTGAACTGTGGTCGGCCATGTGGGAGTCCAGCGCCCCTAACCACCGCACCACGTGGTGGCCCCAATAGTGTTTTGCTTTTTGAAAACAAAACCCACAGAGCTCTTTAACATTCCAGTAACCAATTTATATAGAAGAATTCTTTTTCTTTCTTTCTTTCTTTCTTTCTTTCTTTCTTTCTTTCTTTCTTTCTATTTTCTTTCTTTTAAAAAATTTATTATTATTTTTTAAGATTTTTGCTATAGGGCACATGTGCTTGCCAGAGAGAGACAGAAATCACCCCTCTTCCCAGAGGGGATGGTCATGCCACAGTCCCTTTTCCTCCATTCCCCTCTCAGGATTTTGAGCATGCACATACATGTGCCCAGCATTGTTTTCAATTTGCCAGGTCTGGGACTTGAACCACAGAGTTGACCATGTAGGATTCAGTACCTTAACCACTGTGGTACCTGCTGACTTCCCAGAATAATTATTTTTAACTCATATAAACTATTGCTAAGTTTATAGCATTAATAATGGTCTTTTTGAAGACTGGCAGGTGGCATGGTGGTTAAGGTGCTGGATTCCCATGTGGCCGACCACGGGTTGAGGCTTGGACCTGGAAGCTTGCTTTCTTACTTTCTCTTTCTCTCTCTCTCTCTCTCTGGTCAAATTAAAAAAAAATTCAATAAAACAATTCTTTAAAAATAACTTTTTTTTGATGTCTATATGTGATATATATCAAGTATAGATTGGGATGTGCATCTGTGTGTAAACACATGTATACACATTAAAATGTAAATGGTTCTTATCAAAGGATAATAAACTACTTCTGATTGATTTTCAAAACTTTCACTTTTTTTATTTCCTCATAGAATTTAATAAAAGACTTAAGCCTAAACATCTGAGTTTTCTTAAAAAATATTTTCATACGTTCTTTGGTTTTACTGCTTTTATTTTCCTGTATTTATTTCTTTCATGAGAGAGAGAGAAAGAGAGAAAGACAGATACTCCCAGCATGTCCGTCTTCATGTCATGATCTGTTCCTCATTTCATTCAACCTGAATCACGGGTGCTAGTGTGCCCATCCTCTCAAAAGAAAGGTAAATGTAGATGCGAAGGATGAGCAGTATTTATATGCTCCTTGGAATTTTAATTGGGGAAGAAACATCACCATATTTAGTGCACCTAGAGGTGGACTTACTAAGGATGACAAGATTTTCATCTCTATATTCTGTTCCTGTCTTAATGAGGACTGTCCGTTCTTTACTTTTTCAGAATAAGGGTCATGGTTGCTCAAGAAATAGCAAACTTATGAAGAGATGAATATTTCATTTAAAAATATTTTGACAGTTTTGTCTTTAAAGAGGCTATTACTTGTACCAAAAATATGGTTAAAAAAATATTGTGACACCCACCAAATGTGTATCTGGGGATACAGATATCCTTTTGCCGAGACTTGTAGCTTTGATCTGGATCTGCCAAGGAACTGTGGTTTAAGAATAATACCATAGGTCCTCTAAGCTTCCTACAGGATTTTCACCATGCAATTCAGGTAATCCCTGAGGTGGCTGTTTTGTTTTGTTTTTTAAATTAAAAACGTTTTTATTAATAGTTAGATACTTGATATAATATTAAACATATATTTTTCTTATTGAATCTGAGTGGAAAATGAGTGCTTATATATAGCTGGGCTAGCAAAATTTAATTCAGGTTTTTTTTTTTTTTTGGTAAATTATTTCAGCTAGTATATGAAAAAAAAAAAGATTTCATCATGGGGATTAATAAAATAAACCAAGAAACTAAACCAAACAAAACATCCTCGGATTTGGAAATCAAGTAGGAAACCAGCCAGAACATTTAGAAAATGTTAGCATACATACCACTCAATGAAAATTGAAAGTACTTGGTTTGTAAATCATCTCTATTGAATTTAGCAAGATTATATGAATTTTAAAGCAGTTTTCCCCATAAAAATTCTTACTCTCAAAAATGCAACTGAGTATTTTTAGATGTTATTTTGTGATTTTAAAAATGAAAATGCAAAATGTTCATATAACTTCAAATGATCAGCTTTTAAAGTTCTTGAGTAGTAAATGGGATTATTTGAATTATTTTTCTGTTGTGCTTTCTGGAATTTTTGTTTTGTTATCTTTTTAATTTGCTTACTTTAGTTATAACTGTTTTATCTTGATTTACTTTTTAAATTCATCTTTGTAGAGACTCATCATAATTTTAATATTGTATCCTTTGTGTCACAAATAAACCATTTGTATGCCAACCTTAAAAAACTCTAAGTTATAATGCATATACACTAAAATAGGACCTGATTTTGCCTAGTGCAAAAAATTTTCCTAGGTTTTCCATAACAGCAACCGAGGTAAAAATGTCCTCTTCTGATTAGCATTATTTTAAGTAACTAGATTTTAAAAGGCATTTTTTTCTGATTGTTTACAGGTGATGCAGAAGATGGCGATGACTATGATGACCCTTTTGCTGGGCCTCCAGACACTATTTCCTTAGCTTCAGAGCGATATGATAAAGATGATGACACCCCCTCTGACGGTATGTGACATTTTCTCTTAGACGATGTTCTTCTTGGCATTTCCACACAAAGCAATGCTGTGTGTAGAGGTGGTAGTCTTATCCGGAAGCAGATAAATGTGGAGACTTCAGCGAACTCACCTTTGCCAGAACCTTTTAAGGAACCGAAGAGCTCTCTCTAGTGGTTTTAGTGAGGTTTTCCTAAGCGTGTAGTTGCATCTTTTTGTAGGAGATTTTCATAACTAGAACTTTTAGGAGAGTATTTGCATCATCATATGAATGTTGGTTAATTTAATCTTATCAGATTCTTGCTTAATTTTACTGTGCTGCTTAACGGCTTGTTGTATTATTTATTTTATAAATTATGAAAAAGGTTGTTGATCTATTTTTTCTAAAAACTTCATACGAAATGAGTTCATAAAATATTAAATTAATTATTCCTACATTGCCATCTCACATTGAGATATGCTTTTATCAAATACTTCTTTAATATACATCTTCGTTTTTCTGTTGTCATTTAAAACATTCCACATTATGCAGTAATACTAGAGTGTCTTGTATTAATTGAAGTAGTAATAAAATTGATTGCTAATCTCTTACATTTCTAAAAACTATTGCATGTTGCTGAAGTTAGGAAACTTTCTTTTAGGATAGCAGTGTGCTTTCTCCGTTACAGCCAGTTGTGTGCATCTGCGTTGTAGAAACCTTGCAAGGGTGATATATAGTTATAAATTAAGAATGTGTATCGATAAATTAGCCATGCATATTAATTTGTGGCACTCAAAGTTTCACATAGACACAGAAATGAATAATGCCTTCTGCCACTATATGATGATCAAACTGTGCAGTTCCATCTCTAAATACAATTGCTGAATGAAAATATGCTTCCTGCAACAGAGCACTCCACATTTTATGTTATCCAGATTATTCCCTTTGGAAACATAAATTGCTTTTATGAGGTATAAAATTATGTCTATTGCAGAACAGGGATAAGTCAAGTACATGCATAAGTGATAAACATTCTAACCACTGATTCAGAACAAAACAATCTTTTTTTCATATCCAGAACTTTGTACAATGTGTAGCAATAATAATCATATCCATTTTATGTTGAATTTTCCACTTTGGCAAACATTTAATTTCTATTTTTAAAGTACAGGATTTTTTTCTTTTTTCTTTCTGTCTTTTAAAAAGATGTTTATTTTTCTTTACTCACACTTATTCAAAATAGAACATTATTCTTTCTAACCTGATCTTCAAAAGCATGTGCATTAGAAAATGTTTTATAATTTGATGAAATAACATTTTCAGGTAAAATAATTATTATTTATGTTGTCCTATTTTTCAGACACACTATAATTGTTTGTTTTCTGTGAAATGTTGGTAGATAAATGAGTGTGTGTGTGTATATATACATACACAGAGACAAAATATTTGTTCTTGTGACTATACACACAGAATATATTCGCAGAATCAATATACTCAGTTTCTCAAAATAGCATCAATATTTTGATGTATAAGGAGGCATTATGTGCATTCTTAAAAAAAATTTTAGCCTAAAAATAACTCAGTAGTTAAACATCTTTAAGAGACAATAATTCCCTAGTGATTTGTTAAGAAAAGTGAATTATTACTAAAGTATAGAACATTTAAGTAATTACTATATTTTATTTCTTAAGAATAAATAAGTTATCATATGTTTTCAAATTCACATATGCAGGAATTGTATTACTATCATGAACGGATTTGTTGTTTAAAGATTATTATGTCAATATTTGAATATTAATTACATACTATGTATAAATAACATCAAAGTTTTTGTTAGGTTAGAGTTCATATCTAGTAGTGTTTAAGAGTTCTTAAGCAGATTGAAAATTAAACTTTTAGTATTCATTTTTGATATATGCATAGTACCATTTTTGATAGTTTTACATTTTCTTCTAAGAATATTATTTAAATAAAATTTCAAACTACCACTTGACTCTTAATTTTTACTCTAAAATTCCACCTCATCAATGAGTTTTCCTTCCTGCAACTTAGAGTTTTGTACAGGTCCTGTTTTCTTTGCTGAATAAATTTTCCTTTATTATGTGACCTCAGTCTAATGATGTATTAATTATAAAAAAGATAATGCATTTAACAATAAGTATAACCAAATTAGTACAGGTCACCAAAAGGCCTTTTGTCAAATCAGATTGTTGTTTTGTCCTTTTGACTTTTACCTTATGGTAGGCACTAACAAAGTATCTAAACTTTGATGGATTATAAACTCTAAACATGATATGTATTTTTCATAATGCTAATGTAATTTTAAAGGTACTGAAAAGGTCAAACCTGCACATCTCTATGTGCATTCTAAGTCTGTCTTTCCCTTTAATATTTCTTTTTCTCTGTTTCTCTGGTTCAAAAGTTCACTCAGTTCCCAAATGGCCACCTAATTTTCCAGTTATTCCCTCAAGCCATATGTGTTTTGGTTTCTTTATGGTTTATTAGGTACTGTAGGAAAGTAGCATAAGTTATATCTTCTAATGAAATTCAAGCACACTTCAGTGATGCTTCGACTTGATTGCTGGTAGCAATTAAATCACAGCCAAGGAGAATAATGCATAATCTCACAAGGTCCAGACACCCTATAGAAATTGAATGGGAATGAAAACTGAAAACAAAAACAAAGTCTCTCAACCCTGCCAGACACTGTTTCCAGCCTGCCTTTTTTTTTTATTGGCCAACTGCCTGATTGATAGCAAAATCATAACTTGCTGCATGCTAACAGGCAGAGTTCACTTGTAGGTTATTGTGAGCTGATAAAGGGTTAGATGGAGTTTTGATTTTCGCATTGGACCTTGGTACACCAGATTAATGGAATTTCAATGAGAGACTAGAGTAGCCACAGCTTTGTCAGAGAAACAGATGGAGATTCTATAGTCATGTCTACTCATTAATACTAGCTGCCTGAAAGGTGTGTTGCTTCTCTATACAAAAGAGTTGATATAATTGATTTTTGAGTGGTACATTGAAAAAAAAGTATCTTATTGATGACTAGACTTGTAACATAAATAGTGACAGATTTTTGTCACTATTGAGGGTGTTAGTTTGTTGCATAAAAATATTGTACTTTGTAATTTTTTTTCTTCTCTTTCTTTGGAAATAGTTATTATTTACTTTTAAGAGGAATACATTTTAAGGCCAATAGCAAAAAAGGAGAAAATGATATGCTAAGTTCCCCTTTAGAAAAAGAGTCTAATATATTAATAAATGATTGCATGACTTCTATTAAGAGTTTTGTTTTGATATATTTAGAGGAAAGTATACTTTTTAGAAGTTTCATTTTATTAACTTAACACATTTTTTTCCTGGAAAATTAAAATATCATAACAATTTCTAAGCTACTAGAGATCACCATGAGAGACTTTATGTTGTTTTATAGCTCAGTACATTGGAGTGTTAATATAAATGATGCATGTCAGCAGATAAAGTTAGAGATAATGAGACTTAAAACTTCACAGAATATCCCTAATTGTACCCATGTTTGGGCACTAAGGTGGTAGATGTAGGTTAGCCTTTAGACACTATATAATGACTTGGGTTTCTGTTTCTCCACTCTGAAATCATTTTTCATTCATTTTTGTCATTTGTGAAAGAACGCTTCTAACCGTATAGCACTGTGGAAAGTCCCTGAGGTAAGGTGAAAGGATTCAGGGAGCTCGAAGACACATATTGGCCCTGCCCGTCGATGATAGGTCGAAGGATCCCAGTGGACATTTGTTACAAATCTGATTCAGTCCTAAACCATAATCACTTTGTGGATAAGAATCTGGAACCTCTAGGGTGTGAGTATAGGAAGGCTGAAATGAAGCTGGAGATCTAAAACGGTCATTTATTGTCTTGGTATCTTTCTAACTAAAAATTCTCTAGTAACGCACGTTATGGAAAGCTGGGAGCATTATGAAGACATAGGTTTATGTGAAAATATTTATTTAGGAATGGAGCTATTTTTTTAAAGCTTGGAGATTAAGAAAAAGGCTATTTTTAAAAATCACAAATACTTATTGATTTATTTTAATTTTTAGTTTGTCAGAGGTTGTGTGCTTCTGCTACACAGAGCGAGAGAGTGAGACAGAGTGGGAGAGAGGGAGAAAGCACCCCCCCCAGTGGGGTATAGTCACGTTGCAACCCCTTCCTCTCCATATCTGCAGCCTGTTAGAATTTTAGGCATGCATGCACATATGCCTGGAGACATTTTCAAGCTGCCAGGGCCAAGATTCAGATCCTGTGATCAGCCATGAGGGGTCTGGCTCTTTTAACTATTAGGCTCAGGGCCAACCTGATCATAATTTTTAACATTAAATACTGTTTTTTTGGAGTATACCTTTAAGAAAATCCAGTGAATAAGAATTTGTACTTGTAAAACATGTAAATCACTTATTCCAAAAGATCACTTAAAAAACTATTTTCTCCAGTATGCCTATAAATTATGAGCTCTCACAATACCTCCAGAACAGCCTTAGCTATTAACAGATCCATTTAATGTGCCAAACTTTTGAGAAAGATATTTTTGTGTAAGATTAGATGTGGCACTCATCCGATATTGTAAAGCCAGGTGAAAGTTTTACTTTTCTCTGGTAATAAGTACCAGAGAAATGATCTGTAAAACTAGGCAGAAAAAGGTTCTTTCAGTAACTTACCACTTAGGAAAGTATTTTTATACTATTAGTGTCATTTGGTTTTTGATAACCTTAAATTATACATTTGAGGCCAGCTCTGGTGGTCATGGCTGCAGGAGGGAGCTGGATCTCACATGACCAGCCCTACAGTTTGAACCCTGCACCCAGTGGCTTCAGAACCTCGCCAGGTGCATGTGTGTATGTGCTCCAAATCCTGATAGGATGGAGAAAGAGACTGTGCTATGACAATTCCCCATGAGGGTGCTTTCTCCTCCCACTCTTTCTGGTGAGGGCCATGTGTCATCTGGCAACATTTTTTTAAAAATTGTATTTTTGTATTTTATTCTGAGAATTGAGATTGTGCAACTTGCACACATTTTTATGTATATACATATATTAATAATGGTGTTGTATTAAAACTTTTTTTGGTTATTTCACTATACCACATTGGTGTTTTAAAAGTATAACAACAACAATTATTGTAGTATTCTGTTATGTGTATAGCACGGTTTTAAGTATTTTGGTAGAAGAGCAGATACAGTTTGAGGAAGTGCTAAAAATGTAGACAACATGCTTTTAGCTCCCAAGAGATGTATCGTATTCAAATAGGCAATATTTTTGTGATACAAAGCTATATGTAAGTAAATAAAGATACATAGTCATTGAAAATCATCAATGCTATTGAGTTGGAAAATACATCATAATTAAAACAGGGTGGGCGGGGCCAGCGGTGGTGTGGTGGTTAAGGTGCTGGACACGCACATTGTTGACCAAGCTCAAGTCCTGGATCTGGTGGCTTGCTTTCTCTCTCTGTCTCTTTCTCTGGCTGTCACTCTGGTGACCACACATGCCCTATAGCAAATTAAAAAAAAAATGATGATAATAAAATAAATACTTCTTTAAAAAAACAGACTGGGCAAATAATACTGTAACAAAATGGGCTAGTAAAATTGCAAAGGTTGGGACCAACAGTTAGCGTAATGGCTATGTCGCTGGACTCCCATGTAGTCGACCACGGTTCGCGTCCTGGACCCGGTGGCTTAAAACTCATGCTGGGCGCGTGTGCATGCATGCCCAAGATCCCGAGTTGAGAATAGAGGAGAAGGGTTTGCCGTGTAGCCATCCCCCCTGGGTGGTAATTTCTCACTTTCTGTCTCTCTGTCTCTGTCTTTCTGGTGAGCACACACACCCTATAGCAAAAACCTCTCCAAAAAAAAAAAAATTGCAAAGGTAATACAACTCAACATTATGAAAAATAATGCATCTTTATTTCAGTAAATTAGCAGTTATTACATAGTACATAAAAAAGAAAAAGATATCCTGGTAGGTCAATGAGGGATTCAAAGATGAGTAAGATACAGTTTCTTCTTTCAAGAAACACATAATCTAAATCTCACAATAAGCTAACAAGCAATCTAAATTACAATTAAAGCAGATTCCAAAAATAATAAATACTGTTACATTTTTCCATTGATCTGGTCTAGAGCCAGGCAAATAATTGGTTTCACTGATTTTCAGTCCCTAATTTATCCACCGAATCAGTCATTATGTTTTTAGCATCATGTAGAATAAACCAAAGCATATACTTTATGCAAAAATTCTGAGAAATTGTGGAGTAAATTGTAGAGAGAGCCTTTTACTAAATGAGTTTTGTGTTACTCGTGAAGTTTGCATGGAGGGAGTGGGAAAAATGATGAGAAAAAAAATTTGGTGTAGAAGTCCAGAAAGAAAGTTTCCATACTCATCGATGGTGATTTTGTTGTCAGTGACAAGTCACTTAGCCTTTCGGGATTTTTACTGTTTGGCTTGTGAAAGGAAGAATTTGGACCTGGTGACTACTTTGAGGTTCTCTAGAGTCCTAGATGCTAATGCCCACATTTCAGAATTAGTAAATTAGTCATTTTAATGGCTCTGAGGTGATTTTGCTTGGAGAGGATAATAAAACCAGAGGTGATATTGAATAGGAAGGAGTGGAGGGGGTCTTGGAGTTAGGTGCATAGTTTATAATAAGCTTATAATAGGCCAGGTTAAGGTAAGGAGTTTATCTTTGATTTGGTAGTCATTAAGAGATCCCTGAAGCAATATACTAATGCGATGAATGCAAATTTGAGGAATATTGCCCTGGCAATTAAATGTAGATTGAATTAAGGCAAAGACTGTATAATAGAGGCAGCAAATTAAATGATTTGCTGTATTATTTATTTATTTATGTATGTATGTATGTATGTATGTATGTATGTATGTATGTATGTATGTATGTATGTATGTATGTATGTATGTATGTATGTATGTATGTATGTATGTATGTATGTATGTATGTATGTATGTATGTATGTATGTATGTATGTATGTATGTTTGCCATCAATAAGAAATTTACTTGTTTTAAAACAATCCAACTGCTGGCATTGTCCAGAAAAATTTAACAGGTTTATTTATAATCGTTATAAAGTTGAACTGCTGAAACTTGTTCACTGAAACATTTTGATTTGCATTAATGCTTTACATCCCCGCATTTATATTGGCATGGATAGCACCAGGTTGGTATCTTCGAAAAGGCCAACCAAGTAGGCCTCACTTGCCTCCTGCAAAGCACCAATAGCTGCTCTGGAAGCGCAGATCTGTTTTGAAATCCTGAGCAATTTCTCGCACCAGACGCTGGAAAGGAAGTTTGCGAATCAGAAGTTCAGTGGACTTCTGATAATGTCTAATTTCACGGAGTGCCACGGTACGGGGCCTGTGACGATGAGGTTTCTTCACCCCTCCAGTAGAGGGCGCACTCTTGCGAGCGGCTTTTGTAGCCAGTTGCTTCCTGGGTGCTTTACCACCGGTGGATTTGCGGGCAGTCTGCTTTGTAGAGCCACGGTAAAGAGACCTCCTCACTCCCCTTCTTCGGCTGGAGCTCAGCGAGCTCTAGGCGGCGCTGGCGTTGGAGAGCGATGGCGGCGCGGCGGCGACTGCGAACACAATTGAATTCTATATTATTTATTTTTAATCTTGATAGTATCTCAGGGAGGTAGATATTATTATCATTATTCAATAATTGTGGAGCTATTACTATCACTATTTGAAAAATGTGGAAACTTAGGGATAGAGAAGTTAAGTGATTTGTCCATGGTCCTTTAGGTTTTGAGTCCATGTCTGTCTGACTCCAAGGAGCACTAAGTTTTTCTTCTTCCTTAGGTAGGACACTGCTGCTTTTGATTCAGGGAGTATTGAGATCTTGGATTAGAGTTTTGGATACTAAGTTGAAAAGGAAGAGATCTTCTAGCTCCTTCCTCCTCAAAGTATGGTCTGCAGACCAACATCAGCATTATCTGGGTGTTTGTTAGAAATACTGATTTTCTGGGGCCAGCAGGTTGGTTGGTGGTTAAGGTGCTGGATTCCCACACGGCTGCAATTTGAGACCCAGACCTGGTGGCTTGAAAATCATGTCAGGTACATGTTTATGAATGCCAAAAATCCTAAGAAGAGAGTGGATAAAGAATTGTGACATGGGCAGCCCCCCTGGGGGAAGCTTTCTCATTTTCCCTCTCACCATCTTTGCCTTTCTCTGGCAAGTGCACACAACTTATGGCAAATCTCTGTTCCTACCCAAGACCTGAACCTGAACTAGTATTTTCACAAGGTCCCCAGTGCACATTCACGTTTGATAAGATTGGTCCTAAAGGCATTTATCATATGACCCTTGCAGCCGAAAAGAAGGGTAAGCAGACTGTGCAGCTGCACTTGAGGGGGTCCATGTGCAAATGTGTGATCAGACATTGCACTGGGAAACACCTTGAAGTAGGTGAAAAAAGTTATTCTAGGTGCCCACTAACCTCCATTTCCTGCAGTCTTTGTGGCCACTCAGTACCTTGGTACTGCGGACTCTGTTTAGGGCCCCTTTCTTGGGGTCCTTGTCTGTAGGTAGTTGTCCTATTTTTAAATCTATTTTCAGAGTCTCTTCTCCATCAAATCAAACTCTCTATTAAGTACATTGAGAAGGCTCTGATAAATTACTCCTAGGAATATTTACATGTTATAATAGGGGAAGCACCCAAGGGAGCCCAAGCACCACTCAGAGATCTTTTGCTATCAGCACTAGGCCAGTGGTGAAGATGTTTTGGTTGGTTATTGCAGAGCGATACCTTTCATGTGAATTAGGCACATAACAAGCACATGACCAGAGAGGGAGAGGGAGAGAGAGAGAGAGAGAGAAAGCTAGCTGCCAGGTCCAGGACTCAAACTGCAGTCGGCCACGTGGAAGTCTAGCACCCTTAACTACCATGCCACCTGCTGGCCACTAAGCTTGCCTTCTTGCTGCATATATATGTGGATGTGACTTGTAGTCGTTTAGTCTGGAGAAGTCACAGTGTATAGGTTCCTGTTTCCAGTTGTGCCTCTTGAGCCAAAGTATGACTTTATAGTTTAAAAATCGAAGAGCAGAGGTTCTTTAAGACAGTGAAATAACGCATCTGATTATAAAGGAAGGCAAGCTGATCTGGGACAGGAGCCCAAAGAAAGCTTCCCTCGTCTCTGAAACACATGCGAGGTGTGGCCATGTTGGTAGCTGGGGTAGCAACTTCAAGGAAGGAAAAAAAGATTAAACACATTTTAATTAGTATTTGTTGAGGTACCAGCTGGTGGCATAGTGGTTGAGGCAGTTGGATCCCACAGGATGAACATGTGTTTTGAATCCTGGACCCAGCGGCTGGGTAAACACAACAAGCACTTGTGTATGTGTGCCCAGAATCCCTAGAGGAGAATGGAGAATAAGGGATTTGCAGTGTGGCCATCCCTCTTGAGGGGTGATTTCTCCCTTTCTCTCTCTCCGTGGGGAAATGCTTTCTGTCTCTCTCGTTCTTCCTGGTGAGTGCATATGCCCTATAGCAAAACTGAAAAGCAAAATTGAGATTGGTGACATTCTTATAGGTACATTATTTTCTTTAATTTCCCAGCAAGGGAGATATTTTCCAACAGGTTTCAGCTTCTAGACCAAGAAATCCAACTAATGATAGAATTTTAACTCCTTTGGTCTTTCTATGCCATGCTGCTAAAAAATTAGACTAGCTTATATATATATTTTTTTTTTTGAGAGGTTTTTGCTATAGGGCACGTGCGCTCGCCAGACAGGCAGAGACAGAGAGATAGAAAGCGAGAAATCACCCCCC
>NW_006199822.1:48279-48701 GCF_000334495.1 Tupaia belangeri chinensis
CTGCTGGGCCCAGACTAGCTTATATTTTTAAATTACAGGAGGGATAAATATGGTTAATATTATTATAATATTATTTAATATTTAATATTTAATAATATTATATAATATTATTATAATAATATTTATTATTATTAATAAAAAAACCCCAAGAGGGTATACAATAACAAGTAAAGGCTCTCTTTTTTACCTCATCTTTCCCTGGGACTACTCACCAGAGGCAACCACTTGTTATAAGTTCTTCAGTGGTTATCACTATAACCAGCTGTTCTTGTAGTTCTTGTAGATCAACTTCCAACAGTGCCTGTCAACTTCCTCTGTGAGGGATGATTCTTTAAACCTCACCTCCCACATCTACCCCCCAAAGTCTTCCTTGTTTTATTTTTAGTTCTCATTTTTAAAATGTAGCTTTTATACTTTTTAAA
>NW_006199822.1:48726-81226 GCF_000334495.1 Tupaia belangeri chinensis
TTATTATTATTATTATTTAATTTGACCAGAGAGAGAGAGAGAGAGAGAGAGAGCGAACGAGCAAGCAAGCAACTGGGTCTGGAACTCAAACCATGGTTGTCCAGTGGAAGTCTGGTGCCTTAACTACCATACCACCTGCCGGCCCCTTTAGTTCTCTTTATGTTTGTGTTTGACTTAGGTGATAGTCTTACTTCATAATACACAACTTAACATAGTGTCTGTTCACTCTTATTTGAAATTATAAGGGCCACCTAGGTGTCATGATGGTTAAGGTGGTTGGATACCACATGACCACCTGTGTGGTCTGAGTTCTGGACCTGGTGGCTTGAGAAGCACACTGGGTGAGTCTGCATATGTGCTCAAAATCCTGAGGAGAGAATGGAAGAGAGGGGATTGCAGTGTGGTCATCCTCCCTGGTGGAGGAGTTTCCCTCTCTCTGTCTCTCTCCAGTGATTGTATGTGCCCTATAACAAATTAGAAAAGTAAAATAAATAAATAAATAATAACTAGATAAATAAATAAAGTTTATCTGTTTTAAAAACTGAGGAAATTAGTACACACAGCCTTCTTTCCATTCTCTACCCACTCTTCAATTTTGTTACTTACATTATTTTTACATTGTTAAAGTCTATTACATTTACATTGAATTCTCTAACTCCAAGTGACTGCTTTGTCTGCTAGTTGCTTTCTAATATTGGTCCTTTTTCCCTTTATTTTGCTTTTGTTTTTCCTCAAATGTTAGTGATTCATGTTTTAAATGAAGGACCTAGTTTAGTAGGGTTGGTAGCTTATGCGGGATTCCTTCCACATGTCTGTTGCCCTGTAAGGCTTTTCCTTTGAATGGGAAGTCTGACTAGGGGTTGTGAGGAAAGGGGGCAAAGCTTGCCTGGCGCCAGCTTGCCTCCAAGATCTCTTAGTGAGGAACCAAGAAGCAGACTGATATCTACACAGTTGCTCAATAAATAAGGCGTTACTCAGGAGGAAGTTTAATTCTTTTGTCTTATTCCTAGTTACATCTTTTTGATGTTCTCCATCCTCTTCTGGTATTGGAAAGGGGACAATCTAGAACTATCTGATGTACTGTTCAGCTTCTCTCTTGCCCTTACTAGGAGCTCTCTTCAGAAAGCAAGACCACTTTGCTAGAGAGTGGAGTTCAGGATTTAGTCAACAATGCTTTTACTGTTAGTGCTTTTTTTCCTTTTATTGCTAGAGGGCTCATGCACTTGTCAGAGAAAGAAAGCATCCCCCAATGGGGCATAGATACACTGCAATCCATTTTCCTCCATTTCTTCTTGTTGGGATTTTGGTGCATACCCATGCATGCCCAGGGTATTTTTTTTTTTTTTTGAGAGGTTTTTGCTATAGGGCGCGTGCGCTCGACAGACAGAGAGAGACATAGAGACAGAAAATGAGAAATCACCCCCCCGGGGGGGATGGCCACGCCGCAATCCCTTCTCCTCCATTCTCCTCTAGGGATCTTGGGCACGCACGCACACGCGCCCGGCGTGAGTTTTAAGCCGCTGGGTCCGGGATGCAAACCGCGGTCGACTACATGGGAGTCCAGTGACATAGCCATTATGCTAACTCCTGGTCCCTCCCAGGGTATTTTTCAAGCCCCCAGGGCTGGGACTCAGACCACAGTGGGCCATGTGGAATCTGGCTTCCAATGCACAGCACTTAACCACTGTGCTAGTGGGCTGACTCTACTGTCAGCTGCTCTTAAGGATGAATCCGGTGTTTCCCAGTAGCTTTATTTACAGTTCTATAATAAGTGACCTTCTTCCTGATCCTGTAACTCTGCTTTTAGCATCTCCAGTCTCCATCATGAAAACTAGTACTCACTCCTGGCTTTTGGTGCCCTCTGCTATATCTTCATAATTTTAATCTCATCTGCTTTTCAGTTATGAGAAATAACTCAAAATTTTTGATTCACTGAAGACATCCTTTCTAGATTACCAATATTATTAAGACTTTATTCTTTAAAAACAGGGGCCAGACAGGGTTGCAGTGGCCAAACATGATGCTCTCCAAGGCAATCATACATAGACAGTTTTCTAGTTCAAGCCTGGAGACCTCCCTGAGTGCACTAGGTACATGTGTGCCTGTGATCCAGGGCTGGCCAGGGCTGCCTGAAGGCTGGGGGTGGATCATGGCATCAAGACCGTGTTAAGGGTGCCATATTTCTCCATCTCTCCTGCTCTTGAAGTAAATAAATAAGTAAAGTAAACAAACAACAAGAATTTGAGGATGTCATTAGGGGAAAGGTTGATGGGGGCTAGCAGGTGGCATGGTTGTAAGAGTGCTGGACTCCCACTTGGTCGACCACAGTTTGAGTCCTGGATCTGGCGACTTGCTTTCTCATTTTCCCTCTCCATCTCTCTCTCTCTCTTTCTCTTGCTCTGTCCCTCTCTGGTCTAATTTAAGTAAATAATTAATTAAGTAAGTAAGTAAATAAATAAAGTTAAATAAAAAAATTCTTTAAAAAATATAAAAGGGAAAGGTTGATGCTCAGTCTGTGCTGCCTTTTTAATGATATTAAGAGGCTGCTTTATCCTCAATTTCTTTACAGTTGATCTTTTAGAATCATTCCTTGGGGGAAGAAATACATTCCCTAGTCTCCAGAGGTAGAACAGATAAATATGTCAGTCAAACTTTAGACATAGTTACTAAGCATGAACATTAGCTTTCTGGAGGAATCTAGATGCTATATGCAGTTGATAAAAACTGTCTGTTCCTCTTGGGTACAAGATATGGATACCTAACAATTGGAAACCTTATCAACTTCCTTAAAATACAGACATGTATCCCATTGATGCTAAGTACTCTAAGATGTTACAAAAGGAGAAAGCTATTGCAAACTGGTGTTGGTGGATATTTTATGGAAGAAATTGGAATTCAAACTAGAACTTATTAAGGATGGGTACAATTTTAATTAGTGGAGTAGGGGGGAGGATGCTTTATGGATAAGCTGAAGTAATGGGAGAGGAGAAGAGATGGAGCTGCAAATTAGCATAATTTGAGGACCTATGAAAAAACTAACATGACTGAAAAAGGTTGGAGAAAATTGGGAGATGAGGGCTGACAAGAGTGACATGTAAAATGCTTTGGAACTGGCTTCTAGCCCTGATCAAGCCAGTAACTGAGTGAGTCTGACTAAGGCACTATCATTATGAATTGGTTTCTACTTCTTTAAAAAGAATCCAAGGACCAGTCTGGGCCCGGTAGTTAAGGCAGCTGGATCCTACATGGTCAGCTGTGTGGTTTGAGACCTAGACCATGTTGCTTGAAAAACATGTCAGTTGTGCATGTGTGTGGGTGTTCAAAATCTGGATAGCAGGGAGAGATGGAAGAGTAGGGATTGCTCTGCGATCATGCCCCAGAGAGGTTTCTTTCTCTCTCTGTCTCTCTCTGTCTCTTCCCAGTGACTAGATGCATCCTCTGACAAATTAAAAAAAAATCAGTTATTTTGTATTTGTTTCTGGTCTGCAGCAACACAAACAGAAAAATCCAGAGTAAGCACTTAGAAATGTTTATAACAATTTGTTATTCCTGCTTTATCTGAGTACCTGATCATCTTTTCTTTAATTCATGTTTATTGTTTTTTGTTGTCATTATTTTTTAAACAAAAATATTTGTGATGTCTTAGGGGAAAAACTGGTCTTTTACTACAGATAGAAGCATAGATCTAGGATTAGAGGGAACTAATTACAGTAGCCCCAGAACAGTTAAGTTATAATTTCTGTTTTTGTTTTTTTCCAGTTCTATATCTTTTTTTAAAAGAGGGATTTTTTTTTTTTTTGACTATAGGATGCATGTGCTCACTGGAGGGTCAGAGAGAGACAGAAAGATAGAAAGTGAGAAATCACCTCCTGGGGGGTTGGCCACGCTGCAGTCCCTTCTCCTCCATCCTCCACTTGGGATTTGGGGCGTGCATTGCACATGCATCTGGCATGAATTTTAAGCTGCTGGGTTCGAGGCTCAAACTGGGGTCGACTATGTGGTAGTCCAGTTATGTAACCATTACACCATCTGCTGGTCCTCAGTTCTATCATTTTCTGTCTTCCCCCATAGATATAGTCATCTTTTAATTAAATTACTAGGTTTATTTTCATTATAGAGAACTATAGTTTTTTTTTCTAATTATGTAGAATCATTTATTTTCCCACTAGCAATTTATAAGATTCTCCCACAACACTGACCTTTCATCTCTTATTTCTTCTGTAAAGATAGTCCATTAATTTCTTTTTGATGATTTCTTATTGACATTCCATTGTTGTACATCTCCATAGCATAATATGGTTTTTCAGAGTATGTGACAATCAAATCAAGGACATTACCATATACATCATTTCCACTAGAGACCTTAACGTCCTTATATCTGTTAAGTGCCCCTCCCTCCCACCCTCTGCTCTCTGCCCCCGTCCTCGATAGTCTCTGGTATCTGCACTTGTTCTTCCTACCAGTACGTCTTCAGATCTTTCCATTTCTGCCATCGACTGCAGACATTTGGTATATATTGAGTGACAACATACAGTGAAAGAAACTTTAAAGATTGTAATCCCACATTTTTGTGAAATATGCTTTCGGTTTCCAATGTCATAATCAGATATTTAGCTATATTTTTGTATGAAAGTTAAGCAGGGTAGTCTTGAAGCTTTTCATTTGGAATATCTAAAGAGAAGGGTAATTTCATTTGAATATCAGCTAGTTCTTCATCTTTAAAAAACAGAACATGTAGTATTATACTTAAAAGAATCTATCAGAAAAGCAGTTTATCTCAGAGATGGGATTTTGTGTCATTTTTGTGTAAACTTCTCCAAAATGTCCTCACTTTTGTATGTTTTCTGATGGAATCTTGCTGTGTTGAGATTCACTTGCCTCAGCCTCCCGAGTAGCTGGGAATTACAAGCATGCGCTTCTGTGCCTGAATTTTAGGGTGGGCTAGAAATTAAATTGGAGCCTCCCAGGTGCCTGCAAAGCAGCAGTGTCCAACATGTGCTGCCATGCTGAACCTTCTCACTTTTTTTTTTATTTTTGCTGTAGGACATGTGTACTCACTGGAGAGAGACAGAGACAGAGAGATAAAGTGAAAAATCACTCCCCAGGGAGGATGACAATGTCTTCTCCTCCATTCTCCTTCCAGGATTTTGGGCACACATGCACATGTGCTCTATCTGATTTTTCAAGCTGCTAGGCCTGGGTCTTGAACCATGAGTGGCTATGTGGGAATCCAGCACCTTAACCACCATATCACCTGTGGACCTACCAGCCTTCTCACTTTTTAATACTATTTGTGAGCTTTCCTATTCGAACATGCCCATTACTTTCTTTAATACTAAAAGAGGTTAATAAAAGTAGTATTTTAATATCTGAAATAGAAAAATGTCGTACTTACCATGGGGAAAAGAGGTACACATACATTTTTTTTCCTCTTAGTAGAACTTATTTTGGTACTGATATCCTGGGATCTGTGTTCTGGTATATACGTATGCTATAAACCTCTAATATGCTTAGAGTAGGATTTCTTTCTTTCTTTCTTTTTTTTTTTTTCCTAAAAGAAAGTGTGCCTTACAGAAGGTGAGGAGTTGCTGCTTTTAAAGATCTTATAATTTAGTGGAGGAAAGTTGTAAATATCAACTCCAAAGCAGATTGGTATAATCACTACTACAAGAAGTAAAGAAAAGATGATAATTATGATTAGAATGAAGACAGACTTGATAGGGAGATGGTATTTGTGCCAGGTCTCTGGGAATAGAAGGCTATTTTTTTTAATAGCAGAGAGATCTTCACAAAGTTCATGGAAAATTCATATTTTGAATAAACTCTACATTGATTTCAGAATTCTTTTTTCACCAAAACAGACTCACACTTCAGTTTTTTCGTGAACTTTTTGAAATCCATTTATATGGAGATAATAGCATCTTACTTTTGTGAAACAGCCTCTAAAGGGATATATCAGTCAGATCTCTTTCAATATACAGGGCAGAAAAAGATTTCCAGCTCAAACTGGTTTAAGCAAAAAGTAGAAAGGGGACTTTATTGCTTTGCCTATGAGAGGATGGTTTGGGGTCTTCTTTTATGCCCACCTAGCTAGGTAAATGAGTATTCTGTAATTAGTATTCTCATTCATATACTGCTTTTTGTTTTTGTTTTTTTTTTTGGAGAGATTTTCACTGTAGGGCGCGTGCGCTCGCCAGACAGACAGAGAGAGACATAGAGACAGACAGAAAGCGAAAAATCACCCCCCATGGGGGATGGTCACGCCGCAATCCCTTCTCCTCCATTCTCCTCTTGGGATCTTGGGCACGCACGCACACACGCCCGGCGTGAGTTTTAAGCCACCGGGTCCGGGACACGAACCGCGGTCAACTACGTGGGAGTCCAGCGACATAGCCATTATGCTAACTGCTGGTTCCCCTGCTTTTTGGTTTTAAAGTCCATTTATTTATTTTCTCCATCAAAGAGAGAGAGACATAGAGAGAGACATCCCAACAAGGTCTACAACACCAAAAAAGTCTGCATGCTGTGATCCACCCCTAGTTTCAGCAGGTCCAGATCAGAAGCATAGTCCACTGTGCTCAGGGAGGACCTGGGATGCCACCCGGGGACCTTCCCTATGTAGGCCCAGTTGTTTTACTGCTGTGCTACCACCTGGCCCCATATCCTGCTCTTCTATGTGTATCTTCCCTTAAGAGAGAGTATGTCCATGAAATAGTCATGGCGAAGGTAACTACCAGACACTAGGAGCTTCCTAGATATTTTCTACCAGTTTAGCAATCAGGTGGACCTCTCAGTAGTTGCAACTGTAGACCTTGGCTTGGATCACGGGCTTATTCTGAATTAATCACTATGGCCCTGTGTACTTGTGTGTGTATGTATGTGTGTGTTGCTATTTCCAGAATTAGATCATATACTCCCCCAAAAAGAGTGTCGGGGGAGAAGTTAGGTCAGCCCATCTGAACCACTGAGAGACTGGGACAGTTGCTATTCGCAAAAG
Source organism: Tupaia belangeri chinensis (assembly GCF_000334495.1). Taxonomy (NCBI): domain Eukaryota; kingdom Metazoa; phylum Chordata; class Mammalia; order Scandentia; family Tupaiidae; genus Tupaia; species Tupaia belangeri. The sequence goes on from NW_006199822.1 coordinate 55,724, forward strand.
GGAAATAGAGGTACTCTTAAAGAAAGAGGAAGCCATTCAGAACAGGCCAGAACAGATATTCTCTATAGGTAATACATGTGAAATATGACTAAATTTAGATGTTGTAAAAGCATTTATAGAGAACAGGGGAAATAAAAGGATAGGACCAACTATAGTCTTACACAGTCAATAATGAATGTGTGTATATATATATATTTTTTTTGAGAGGTTTTTGCTATAGGGCACGTGCACTTGCCAGACAGACAGACAGAGACAGAGAGATAGAACGTGAGAAATCACCTCCCAGGGGGGATGACCATGCCGTAATCCTTTCTCCTCCATTCTCCTCTTGGGATCTTGGGCATGCAAACACATGCACCTAGCGTGAGTTTTAAGCCACCAGGTCCAGGGCTCGAACCGCGGTCGACTGCATGAGACTCCAGTGACATAGCCATTACGCTAACTGCTGGTCCCAGTAATGAATATTTTAAGTTCATTTGAAGAGAGTTGTTAAAGCAAGAGGTTAGAGTCATTTAATATGCCAAATTTTGAATTAATTTATAAGGAAAAGAGCTGGAGGCCAAAAAATATTGTTAAGTCTGTCTAGACTAGTCAATAAATTTTATTTATTTATTTATTTTGTTATATTAACTCTTTAAAACTTTCTTAAGAGCTGATTTTCAGTCAGTAAAAGTTACTTTTTAAATTTATTATTAGCTATCTTCTTTTTCTTTTTAGCAGTGTATGGGTAGAAAAGATTAAATAGGTAAAAACAAATCAATCACTTTTAGCACCTACATGAAAGGATAGAATTGTATACTTAGAGTAAAAAAATTTTGATTTTTAGGTTTGAATTTAATTTTTCCTCAATAGACCTATTGTTTCCTAGTTTGCATTATTAAAAATATTGAGGAAGTTAACAAAGATATATATGTGGATATGTAACACACACAGACATATAATGGATGTGTATGTAACAAAGATAAATATTATATATATATATATATGTATGAGTGTTTTATATATATGTAATATATGCACATATATCTTACCAAGGTTTTTTAAAAAAAGGAGTTAATTAATCAAGAGTGGGGTAAAGAAAACTAGACAGGAAATCTAAAGTGAAGCTAGTGTTAATATTTGCATCTCAAATCCATACCACAAATACATTAACTTTCACTGGAGATTAGCCACTTTTTGGCTCCTGATCTTTGTATTATCCACTGCAAAGAGGGAAAATTGATTTATGCAAGATTTACAGTGTTCTGGCTATGAAAATATATCTGGTATTCAAGAGAAGTATAGGTCTTAGTAGTAGAATCTTGAGAAATTTCTTTCAAAGTGTCTCAAAAAAGGATGTCATATGTAATATGGTGAACAGAACCCTCAAGAGTATATTCGGTAACACTCTGGAGTTCGTTCTTTCTTTCTTTCTTTCTTTTTTTGGGTTTTTGCCATAGGGCGAGTGTACTCTCCAGAGAGAGACAATTAGAGTGAAAATGAGAAATCACCCCCAAGGGTTAATGTGGCCATGCTATAATCTCTTCTCCTTGTTCTCCTGGGATTTGGGGCATGCATGCACATACGTGATTTTCAAGTCACCCGGTCTGGGATTTGGACTGTGTTTGGCCATGTGGAAGTCCAGCACCTTAACTACAATGCCACCTACTGGCCCCTGGACTTCTTTCTTAAAAGATCTATCAACATAGGTATGTAGCATAATGCCAAAACACAGTTATGGACAAGCCCAAATAGCAATTTAGATCAGGGTTGACAGTCTGTGCGCCGTGGGGCAAATCTGGCCTGCTGCTATTTTTATAAATAATTTTTTATTAAGATGTGGCCATAGCTATTGGTTTACGTATTGTCTATGGCTGCTTTCATTCTGCAACAGCAGGTAGTTGTGACAGAGTCCGTGTAGTCCACAAAGCCTGGAATGTTTCCTATCTGAGACTTCTCTAAAGAAATTTGCCATCCCCAGGTATAGATATACAGCTCTCTGATGGAGCAGTCTACAATTGAGACAGCAGAGGAAGTGTCTAGAGCAGAGGTCTCAAACTGGTAGGCCAAGTTCCAGACTTGGCCTATAGATATATTTTATTTGGCCAAATCAGTATTTGTTTTTTGAAAATTTGTACTATCCCATAAAATTCAGATTTCTGTTTTCTGGCGGTTACTAGGCTTACATTATGTGTGTCATCCCCGTTAGATGCACCATGTTTGTGTTCTGCACTATTATATTACCTTTAGTCCTGGTCCTCTTCAAATATGTGATTTTTTAAAAAGAATTATTTTATTTAACTTTATTTATTTATTTTAATTTTGAGAGAGAGAGAGAGAGATAAAGCCACCAGGTTCGAGACTTGAACTACAGTCAGTCATGTGGGAATCCAGTGTCCTTAACTACCATGCCACCTCCTGGCTCCAAAATACATGATTTTTGGGGGTGACTGTAGAGATTTAAGTTTTTGGTCCCTGAATTAGAAGAAAAGTTGAGCTGTACACACTTTGGTTGCGTTCAAATACATGATATCTTGTGATAGTACTGAGAAATTTAGGATATATTCTCTACTATTTGGAGTATAGATTTTTGTTACTTATTGATGAAACATATACAGAATTAGAGGTAGGGATGATATTCTCTTAAGATGAGGGGTTTGTCAAGGATACATGCTTACAGAGAAGACCAACACACTTGTATTGTGAAAGTGGGTTAAAGAATGTGTCTCAGAGGTAGGCCAGATTTTCCTCAGAAAACCTATTTATAGTTTTGTTCCAATAAAAGACAAATTGATCGTTGAGAACCAGATGACAAATCTCTTGTATTTACTATTTGGCTTATTAGTTGTCATACTTAACAGAGGTGATAATGGGTTAGACTATCACCATAGAAATAAAAAGTAAAAGTTGGATTTGGCAAAGAAAACATCGGATTTTAATTATCTGATAAATGTTCATTCATCAGACTAAGAAATTAGAAAGGTTGTAAAGAATAGGTAAAAAGACAAACTTTAATTTGTTGTGTGAGGGGAAGTGAAAGGGGATTAAAAAGAGACAGATCTTGGTGCATTTCCTGAGAAAGACCCAACTGGAGTCTCATTGGTCAACTTGATGTGGGCAGGGAGGTAAAGGGGAGGTAAGTACCTAGAGGGAACACAGGGAACAACCCAAGGTACACTGCATGATTATGCCTAAGGTGACCCCTGACTCTTAAGATTCTTTTCTCAAGGAGGTGATACCATCTGTAAAGAAAATGGGAAAGTGGATAAGAAAGATCCAGCCTGTTGAACTTGAAGGAGTATTGAGAAATTCTGTCAAAGATGTGTAAGTGGAGGCTGAGATAATGGAATAAGATATGGAGAATCAATCACTGACTGATTTGCCTAAACATGTTGAATGTCATGAGAAAGATAAGACTTGCCAGAGATTGTAGAAGGAGATAGATCAGGAAGTTCAGAATAGAGACATCTGCCCCAACTTTCCTCACAGGTAAACCAGGAAAATGACTGCTTTCGATTCTAAACATGATTCTAGTTTACAGAATTAAAAAAAAAAAAAATAGTTCCAGGAAAAAACAAAACAAAACAAAACCTGAAACTGTTTTTCTTGAAATTAAAAAAAAAGCATTAAAAATACCTATTCAAATGTCTCTGTATTGACTGACATGCATGGCAATCCCTTTTGAAAAAAGCAATGTAATACACTGTAAAGTTATATGCAATTCAATGTAATATAAACAAGATTATGATGATAATAGAAAATAAATACAAAAAGAAGACATTACTTTCATTCCTTAGTATGATTATATAGTCCCAGGGACACATTTTATCTTGGTTCATTTGGGTGCTGGTATGATGTTAGGCTTTTCTTTTCTTTTTTCTTTTTTTTTTTTTAATGGAATCTTTTTCTCCTTATAATTTAGACATCATGTTACATTACCCTGTTTTGTCCTGGAAGCCTAAATAATATTAAGCAATATTCAGAGCAGATCAGATATATTTCTAGTATCTGTCTACTAGAATTTCAAGTGCTTTAAAGAGGATAACTTTGTCTTTCATCATATCAAGGATAAATTGTACTGTTGTGGTTAAATGCACAGATTATTGTATCATATATACATGGTTTTAATCTTGGTTTGATACTACGACTTTGGAAAAATTATTTTTCTCCTTAAGCATTAGTTTCTTAATTTAAGAAAACAGAGAGCCAGCAGTTGTTAAGTGCTGTGCAGAGGATGCTAGATCCCACAGGGCCGACTGGGATTCAAATCCTGGCCCTGGCAGCAACACACTAGGACTATCTGCCCAGGATTCTGATGGGATAAAGAACTGGTAGAAGTAGTATTGCAGAGTGGTCAGGCCCCATTGGGAATTCTTTCTCTCCCATGCCCTTCACACACCCCATCATGAATGAAGAAAAAAAATATGGATAGGCCCAGTCTGAGTGACACTGTCTTAGTGTCACTGGACTGCAGCACTGGAAGCCACATAGCCAACCCCAGATTTGGGTCAGCCTGAAAGCGCACAGGGTGTGAGTGGGCACTGGAAATCTTGAGGAGCTGGAGGACTGGAGAAAGTGGATTGTGGTATGGCAAGACCCTTTTGATGATGCTTCTGTGCTTTTCTCTCTCTTTCTCTCTTGCACGTATGCATGCGCTCTCTGTCAAAAAAACAAAAGTGAGGGAAGTAGAGGGATGCTGGCTCCATGGTGCTGTGCTTATGCACTGCTCAAGAGAAGCTAGATCCTGCATTGTGACCAAGGTTGAATCCCTGGCTTGGGCACCCTCAAACACTTCAGGCACATATGTGAGTACACAGACTCTGAAGAGCTGGAAAACTGAAAGAAGATAATCGTGGTGTAAACAGACTCTGTTGTGGATGCCTCTCTCTTACACATGCTGTCTGTCATGAATAAAGAAAAAAAGTTAAAAAAATAGGGACTAGTACAATATTTCATATGATTTACAGTCATGATAAGTGCCTGACACAAAGGGCACGCCCAACATCAGCTCTTGCTTATACTTCTCAAGATGACCAAAGTATTAGATGTTTAACTTGGTTTTAGTATGTATTTTTCTGGAATTTATACCCACATTTAGAACATAGATAGTTTAAGTTATGTTAGACAGGATTTCTTTGAATCACGTCACACTATGAGTGGTTAAAAGATGAGTTGATAACTGAATATTTTTATGATTTAATATTCAACTTTTACTGTAAATATAGTAGGCAGTTTAATGTGGTAGTCCATATGCGTCATGACTGTGTTACATTCCAGTGATCTTTTTTATTCGGGTAGGTTTTATTTAGCTTCTTGTCTTCATCAGATAACAGGAAAGGAATGAGGCAATATATGTATGTGAACAAAATAAACCTTAAGCCTGAGAACCATTAACTGGATTATTTTAATAGAAAGATGCCAGTGGAACCAAGATGTGGATAATCTTGAAATTTCCCATGGTTCTATTCTTTGTTTGTTGTTTTGTGTACTTGATAACCAAAGAACCAAGATATATAGTTTAGATATATTTTATGAATCAAGTTACATTTTAAATGTACTAAGAGAGAACTTTTAAGATACCTTGTTAGTTGGGATCAGCAGTTGGCATAATGGCTATCTCGCTGGACTCCCATGTAGTCAAGTCCTGGACCCGGTGGCTTAAACTCTCGCTGGCTACGTGTGCGTGCGTGCCCACGATCCTGAGAGGAGAATGGAAGAGAAGGGATTGCGGCGTGGCTATCCCCCCTGGGGAATTTCTTGCTTTCTGTCTCTCCGTCTCTCACTGTCTTTCTGGCAAACGCACGTGCCCTATTAGCAAAAATCTCTCCAAAAATAAAAAAAAGATACTTTGTTAATGGATTCTGTTTTATAAAAGGAAGACTTTTTTTCTCTTTTTTTTTTTGGTGAATCATTAACTATTTAAAAAATCAGGTTCTTAAGTAATTAATTTTTTAAAAAGAAATAAATTTATATGATGTAACTATATATTTTATAATGAAGTAGATTTTAAGTCTTGTTACTATTTTGAATTTTGTTACCTAGAATTCTAATACTGGTATCTGCAAAGTTTTTCTTTGGGTAATTAAAATGTATGATGTGAGTGTTATTCTTTATATGCATAAAATTTGGGTTTTATATAACGTAAGCTTCTTTAGCTTAAAATTTTTCCCCAATATATTTTTTCCTACTTTATTTTATTAGCCATTGAGCTTTAATAAGGTGTCTGTTGTCACGAACTATTTCTTCTCTGTTGACAGTATTTTAAATCCTCCTTTTTTACTGAACTATCTGGTTTTCATCTAAGAATGTTTTTAAATGTATTTTTATGAACCTTTACAGACATAGAAACCCATTGATTTGTGTGAATACAGGCACTTCTGTGAACTAGCTGTATTCCTCTGAGACTATAAAAACATTGCTATTCTGTTATTTAGTCCAGAAATATGAAGATTGAACAGCTATTTATCCCAAAATTATGATGAGGGAATATGTCCTAAGAAGTTGAAATGCTGATGTATATTTTAAATTTTGTGTGTTTCAAATAAGCTATTTGAAGTATAAATACACAATTTTTGTTAGATAAGAAAAGTGAGTTAGGTATGGTTTAGGTAAATTGTATCTTCTTAGATTAATTTTTCCATCACTGTGACTGTCAGTGCCTACAACAGGGATTCAGATAGTGCATTGAAAATAACTCATGTTAGCAATTCATTTCCTATCCTTCTGTAACATGCTAGCAAATATACTGGAAAGATTTTAATGCATTTTGATCAAATTAATGTGAGCCTGTGATTTGGTTAATACTTTTTTGGGGGAAGTCTTTAAAATTCAGCTTATGCTTTTATACTCAAAAACGAATTAACCAGCAAACTTTTTTATCTTATCACATTTATTAATTAAATCTAATTGATTGGTAACCGATTGGTGTTTTGAGATGAAATCTAAAAGCCATCTGTCAATGTAATTGTTAATGTATTAAGTGCATCAACACTTATGCTTGAAAATTATGTATTCTTAGAATTTAAAAAATAAAGTCTGAATATTCTTTTCTTTAGTATCTTAATATTCTTACTTTTATCTTAATATCCAACCTACTAAAGCTAGAAGAACACATTAGTAGAACAGCTGTATATATTCATAATTAATAGTGGGCCCATCAGTTCCCACCAAGGAAAGGTGGTAATGGGGGAAACATGGTTTTCAACTTACACTTTGCCAGTCACTGCTGAGAATATAATCATCTTAGATTTCAAAAGTATGACTAAAACTTATACTAAATTTTTATAATTGCATATATTAACAATGTACATTCTTTCTCTACTATGTGGTCTGAATTTGGACATATCTTGAGGGGTTGCTGTTTCTTTAGCTTTCTTCAGGTAGCACAGAATGTGAAATGCTTTCTTTTGTGACCTCAAGAAATGAACAACATAATTTTTCTTTTTTTTTATAAAGCAGGTAAGTCAGTTATTTGGTCATGAGAACATCATAGGCAACCAGTATTCTCCTTTTGGAAAATAATTCAGAATTTTTACAGATGCTATCATTGAAGGCAAAGCAAAAGAAAAATGTAGAAAAAAAAAGGTATCTTTGTTTTTCACAACAAAATTTTACTAAAATGCTTTAGTATTTATTTCCTGTGAATCTTATGCAGGTTGGACAGGTTATCAGTATACTTTTGCTTATGATAAAAAACTGAGATTATATTCTACTTTTTACTAGATATGGCTTTTTCATTCCCAACTTATGTTGGAACTACTTAAACCTAAAAAAATTTCACTGGTACAGTATTTAGAGTCTGTTATTAGGGTATCATAGGAAGGATGTAGTGAGTTGGTGGTAATTGATTTATCCCCATCATACTGAACCTCCCGCTCTTCTTCCACTTTGTCCTCCCTTGGGCAATAATCACAGGGTCGAGCTGCCAATCTGTAGACTTAATTTTTTCCAGCAGTACCATCTGGCTTCTTGGCACCAGAAGTTATATTGGTTCTTTGTGATTGCTACTGAATTTGTCATATTGTTAGACAGTTGATGGGATGTTTCTTGCTATTTGATCCTAATTTTCTTTTCAGTTATTATTGATTTTTATTTAGAGAATGTTCTTTTGCCATTTCTGAGAGCATGGCAGGATTTTATTTGAAAAGAACAGAATGCACCTAGACAAATACTGTGTGTCAGCCTTGAGATTCTCTTCTCTATGTAGTATTCTGTGTAGTTTCTTAGTAGCTTTCTTTTTCAAAGGATAATTTAAAGTTAATCACAGGGGTTTTTCTATTTCATTCAAAGCTCATATATCCGTCTTAAAATTATTTGAATGTGTATTTAAAAATCCTGGTATGACTACTGTCATTTCCCATTCATGAATATTTAGCAATCCCTGTGAGAGGCAGAGATAACCTTCTAACATTTAGTAATACTTTATTCCCTTTTTTAAAAATGGCCATTTGTGTATATCTTGTGTTTTATTTTATGGATGAGGTAGTTTTATTGTCATGCCTAATAACATTCATAAACAATTAAAAAATAACTGAAAAAAGTGTATCTGAGTTTCAGCAACTAGAAAGATGGCCTAAGCACATCTTTCTAAAACTACTGTTTCATATTACATAGTAGACTAGACATGTTTGATGAAGGTGCAAATGATTTGATCCATTGGTTTCTAAAATAAAATCATAAAAATAAATTATTTCTTAAACTCTTAAAGAATCTGCATGTAAGGTAGTTCATTTTGATAAGTATTAACTTCAGCAAATTTGCATTTATTTTTAGTGGAACAAAATAGACCTGTCTTTTAGAAAGTTTTTCAGAAATGTTCATTCATATAAAAATCCTTCTCCTGAGTTTAAAATTTTTATTAGATGCTGTATCATCTATGCGGCTTTATAATGATGGCAGGAGGCATTAGGAATATTTACTTTGAATCTTTTTTGTTGCTTGTATAAGGGTATTTGAAGTTCTTAAACATTGATTAGTACCACTAGCTTAAAGCTACAAACTGGACTTTGCAGAACATTCCAGAATACTAGCTACAATATACAGCTAAATTCCTGTCATTTGGTTGTGATGTTAAATCAAGTTGTTTATATATTTTTGGCTTAAGTATATAAAGAAAAGGAACAATAAATGTCACTCTGTAAGAGGAACTAAATCCGATGTCCGTGAAATGATGCATGTGCTAACTGGAATAGTTAACATGCATTTTATTCTACTGTCTAGCAGGAGGAGGTGGGCTATAGAAAAATGAATTCTTCACTAAATAATTTATAACAATTATATCAAATTTTAATAACTTGAGCTAAGAAGGCACACATATGATTCATGTTCTCACAATCACCTACATTAGAGATTAATTGTGCTTTCTTTATATAAAAATATACTCTTATAAATGTTTTTAATTGGTAAATCATGATTAGTTTAATATTTATAGAGTAGCATTACTTGATCAGTTTTTAGCTATAACTTAATATGAAGCTAAAATATCACAACTAATCTATTGTCTCAAATGTCAGCTCATTAGAATTTACCCTAATATAAAAAAAAATGCCCCGAATTGTTTGTTGGCTTTATCTTAACTCAAATATGTAAAGGGGACAGTAGAGCATTTTTCTTTGGAATCACAGAGAGTTCAGTGACCTTTCTGTGGCAAATTATGTAGAAAGAAAATATTTATATTCATTTAAAATAACCTCCGTGAAGAAATAGTCTCATTACCCTGTTTGATCAATTTCTTGTAGCCTGAGCTGTAGCATGCTGCTGTTGCCATTGGTTGATGGAATACACTGAGTAGTGGCTAATGGTGATGGTGCTCATCAGGAAGGGTTCAGCCAGCGGTCAGCAACAAATAATTCAAGACTGTTTTTAAGTTTGTGGCTGGTGGAATTTGCTTCTTGCCCCAAGCCAACGGCATTGCTGAGCTGGGCTATTTGATTAGAAGAGAGGCATATTTGCTTCTTAGCAACTGCACATTTGCACAACCCATAGTCCTCCACTGCCTCCAAAGGTTTTTCTTTTGTGATGGTAGAATAATACTTTATTGTTGATTGACGGACAAAAGAGGTTCTACTACAAGGCAAGCTTATAACCATTTTTGTTTTTACTTCAAAAATTCTCAGTTACATATACTTTTTTTTTTGGAAAAAGTACAGGCTCAAGTGTATGTATAGTGTAAATAGATATAAAAATCCCAAATATGTTAGGATTTTAATATCCATATTAGCAAGGAGCTTTGTGCAGCATGAATATAATAGCATACTGTTACTTTGTACCTAGCAGGTTCCATGATGGAAAATAAATTCTGACCCAAATATATGTACATAGACTGATACTCTGTGTATTTGCATTTTCCAACTAGAATTAATGCTAGAGTAAATTTAACATTTATTGTTGAAAGAAAAATGGATGTTAGTAGAGTTTCTATATAGCTTTTTCACATTTAAGACCTAGTTTTTATGTAAAATTAGAAGTCAGGTTTTGAATTCTGAATATAGTGTAGGTATAGAATTTGGAACATAGTTCTCACAAGAATGAACCTGCAGAAGAAAGTATGTGTCTTTAATAGAAGGTAAAGGTATTTATAACCCAGCAGTTAAGAAGCAAGTGAGAAAAGATAAATTTGGGAAGAACAGTCTAGGTTTTATGATCCTGGGAAACTAGTACCGGAATAAGTAAGTTTTTTTTTTTTTTTTAAACATGGTTTTATGGCATTTCTCTCTAAACTCTTTGGTTAGGAGTTGAGTCTTAAGATCTTAAGAAAGTTGATATAAAAAGCGATGTAACTATAGATGTTAATTTTATCTTGTATTATTTTTTGATACTTTTTTCCCCAAAAAACACCTACTATACCTTAAAGAAATAATTCAAAAACTATTTGGGCCAATATATTTAACATATATCATTTAAATTCCTTATTTTATATAAATTGACATTATTCATGGTAAAATAAAATCGGAAGTGTAAGGTGAATATAAGGTTATTTTGAAAATGTTATTCTATGATGTTATATTTAGAACATGTAATGCTTTGCTTTCCCAACATAAGGAATGTTTTTCCTATTCGTATCTTCTAAGGTTTATGACTGATATGAAGTTTATATAGTCTAAAATAACAAAAAAACTGCATGATGTGAATTTTCCAGTTAACAAATCTTGAAACGTGTTTGGGGACCTAGGGAAAGTTAAAGCAAGTGGAGACATTAACATACACATAAAGTGTGTGTGGGCAAATACTCTCATTCCCCAATAAAGGGACCTTAGGGCCTCTTGGTATGCATAATATGACCATCACTGTATTTACTTACTAATAAATAGCCACTTTAGTGGCAACCTAGAGCCCAAAAAAGAGAAAAGCAGTGAAGTTGAGTGATTTGATGTTGCAAGGCAGTAATGCGCCCCATCATATCAAGCAGCTGTCCCTTTGCCATTTCAGTTAACATCTTTGAAATAATTTCTTTAACAACAAATCGAGCTCTAGGAGGAAATGGAAAATACTTTTAAGAATGGTTCTAAATTGTTTAAAAATTAACACGCTGCAAGCAAATTGCCAAAGTTAGGATATGAGTTTGATGTTATTTAAATTAGGATTATAGCTTTTGCTAACGTTTTATTTATAAGGTAAATTATGGGAGTTTGGTGTAATAAGGAAAATGTTCTTTAAATTACTAAACCGTCTTGCAAATAGTTACAAAAATGGCATTTAAAAAACTAATCTACTACATTAAAATTACTTGTATTTATTTGTCTATATCATTAGGTGGCATTCATTGCTAAATGCCCTTGTCTCCTCTTTCGATAGCTTAGCAATTTCTTATTTTGAGGTACATGACAAAAGTCACTTTTCTTAGACTTTATAGCATTGGTCACCTCAGGTAGGGTAATTATTTATTATTAATTAGATTTTTCCCTTTCATCTCCCATTGTAAATATTACTACAATGAAGTCCTTTTGTACTCAAATTTTTATATGTAAGTTCATTTTGTGGCGGGAGAAAGAGAAACAGGAAAAGCAGAGGTTTCTTCTAGGTAGGGAAGGTATAGAAATAGGGGAGGAGTGAAGTGAGATGGTTGAAGGAGGGATGGGATTTTGTTTTGTGTTCACCAGAAATTTCAGTGCTCAGGTGGCTTCCTTAGACCTTTAAAGTAAAATCAATAGAGAAATATATCAGAATAAATTTCAGCGGTACACATGGTGAATTATTGTTTCATTATCAAAGAAGGTTAGGCCCAGAGAGATTAGGTGATTAGCCCAAAGCCACACAGCAAGAAATGGTGGCATTGAGGTAGAATTTAGGTCTATTTTTTTCTCGAGTGCCTATGACATTTATTCTGTAGAACATTAATACCTGTCCTACAGTTTTGTAGTGTTTGGGAAACATGCTCTGGGTGCTAACAAACAGGAAATTTAATTTATGGTACAAGTTTTGTGACCTGGTCAAACTATTTGGCTTCTTTTTCATTTTAAGTTAACATAATTAAAAAAATTGACTATTAAAAGTTGTATATATTTATGGTGTACAGCATAATGTTTTGATATATGTATACGTTATGGAATAGCTCAAGCTTTTTTTTTTTAATTACCAGAGTGTGCGTGTGTGAGAGAGAGATAGGGAGAGAGAGAGACAAGAGAGAAAGAGATACCACTCCCCCTCCCCCCCACCAGTGGGTCTCCGTCACATCACAGTTCCTTTTCTCCACTGTTCCATCCTGGTTAAGTGATTTGGGGCACTTCACCACTGCATCATGGAACCAGTCCTTTCGCCCAGTTTTTAATCAGGTTGTTTTTTACTATTTTTTTAAAAAAATTCTTTTAGAGAGGTTTTTGCTATAGGGCACATGCACTTGCCAGAGAGACAGAAAGACAGAAAGTGAGAAATTACCTCCTGAGGGGGGATGGCCATGCCACAATCCCTTCTCCTCCATTTTTCTCTTGGGATTTTGGGCATGCATGTATATGCACCCAGCATGAGTTTTAAGCTCCTTGGTCTGGGATTTGAACTGCGGTTGACTGCATGGGAGTCCAGTGATGTAAGCATTTCACTATCTGCTGATCCTTTTTTTTTTTTTTTAACTATTGAGTTGTTTTGTGTTCCTTTATATTATGAATACTAACCTGTTATCACATGTATAATTTGCAAATATATTCTCCTATTCCATACGTCATCTCTTCACTTTGTTGTTTTCTTTGCTGTGTAGACGCTTTTTAGTTTGATATTATTTCATTTATCTATTTTTGCTATTGTTGCCTGTTTTTTGTTTGTTTGTTTTTTTGACAGTTTTTTTGCTATAGGGTGCATGCACTTGCCAGAAAGACAGAGACAGAGAGACAGAAAGTGAGAAATCACACCCCGGGGGGGGGGCCACATCGCAATCTCATCTCCTCCATTCTCCTCTCCAGATCTTGGGCACGCACGCACATGTGCCTGGTGTGAGTTTAAGCCACCAGGTCTAGGACTTGAACCGTGGTCGACTACGTGAGAGTCCAGCAACACAGCCATTATGCCAACTGCTGTTCCTGTTGTCTGTTCTTTTGGAATCACGTCTAAAAAAGTCTTTGCCAAGAGCAGTGTTGTGGAACTTTCCCCCTATGTTTTCTTCAACTAATTTTAGAGTTTCAGGGCTTATGTTTAAGGCTCTAATAAATTTTTAATTGATTTTTGTACATGATGTAAGATGAGAGTCCTAATTTCACTCTTCACTCAGCATTATTTACTGAAGACAGTCTCCTCTCTGTGTATATTTTGTCAAAAATTAATTGACTGTAAATGTGCAGGTTTATTTCTGGACTCTTTATTCTGTTCCATTGGTCTGTCTGTCTTATAGCTATTCGATTACTGTAGCATTATAGTAGATTTACTTTTCTTTTCTACATGTATTTTTTTCTTTCGTTAGGGTAGGGGGAGGTACTCCTGACAGGGTTCACCACACTATAACCCTCTCCGCAGCCTCTTCGCCAGCCGAGATCACAGGTGCACACAATATGCCTCGCATGTTCAGGTTGATCTGGATTCAAACCTGGGCCTCCCATGTGACTGCAGTATTGTACAGCAGTGCCCCTCTGCCCAAGGGTCTTGGCCTATAGTATATTCTTACGTCAGGTAGTGTGAGGCCTCTTGCTTTGTTCTTTTTGCTCAAAGTTGCTTTGGCTATTTTGGGTCTTTTGTGGTTTAATATGAGTTTTAGGACTTTTTTCTATTTCTTTGAAAATGTTCATTGGAATTTTGATATGGATCATAATGAATGCATTGAATCTGTAGACCATTTGGGCAGTATGGAGATTTTAACAATATTAATTGTTCAGTCCATGAATACAGGGTATATTTATATTTATGTGTGCTTTGGTTTCTTTCATCAGTGGTTTGTAGTTTTCATTGTTCAGATCTTTCACTTTGTTGACTAACTTATTCTAAGGATTTTACTTATAGGTATTGTAGGTGGGATTGTTTTTTTTTTTATTGCTTTTTTTGGATATTTCATTGTTAATGTATAAAAATGTTACTGATTTATTATATATGTTGATTTTATATCCTGTAACTTTATAGGATTTGTTTATTAGTTTATTTGTTTGTTAGTTCTAAATTTGTTTATTAGTTTGTTTTTATTAGTTTGTTTATTAGTTCTAAATAGTTTTTGGGTTGAGTATTTAGGATTTTCTATGTATAAGATCTTATTGCCTGGAATATTTCATTTCTTCCTTTTCACTTTGGATTCCTTTTCTTTCTCTCTCTTGCCTAAGCTCTGGCTAGGACTTCTAGTGCTATGTTGAATAGAAGTGGTAAGAGTGGATATCCTTTTCTTGTTTCTGATCTTAATGGAAAATCTTTTGGCTTTTCACCATTGAGTGTGATGTTAGCTCTAAGCTTTTACATATGGCCTCTGTCATGTTGAGATACATTCCTTTTTTTTTTTTTTGCTGGAGAGGTTTTTGCTATAGGGTGTGTGTGCTCACCAGAAAGACAGAGAGAGATAGAGAGACAAAAAGTGAGAAATCACCCGCCAGGAGGGATGGCCACGCCACAGTCCCTTCTCTTTCATTCTCCTCTCTGGATCTTGGGCACGCGCACACACACACACACACGCCTGGCGTGTGTTTAAGTTTAAGTCACCGGGTCCGAGACTCGAACTGTGGTTGAGTATGTGCGAGTCCAGCGACATAGCCATTACATCAGTTGCTGGTCCCAAGATACATTCCTTTAATACCTAATTTATTACCTACTTGGCTTTAACATTTAAAACATTTTTTTGAAGTTTATTTATTTGTTCCCTGAGAGAGAGAGAGGCAGGAACAGAGAGAGAGAGAATAAGAGAGAGAGAGACAGGCACCCCAGCAAGGTCCTCATGCCATGGTCAACCACCAGTCTCACTCAGCCCTGCTCACAGGCTTGTGTGCTGATCTGCTTGGGGAGGTCCTGGAACATGAACTCAGGAACTTTCTCGTGTGGGTGCGAGTTGTGCTATCACTGCACTACCATGTGGCCTGCTGCCTGGCTTCTTTAAAGTTAGTGTTCTTGTTATATTAACATAACAATAATAATACCTATCATATGAGGTGATTTTAGATACTTTTTTTTTTGGTGAATCTGAAAATATTTTACCATAAGGGATTATTATTATTATTTTTTTCTAATCTAATAGGTGGTCTGTGTAATACTAAATGGCTTAAAGAAGTTGAATTCATGTTTCACAATTTCTTTTTTTTGGAATTATTTTTATTTAACTTTATTTCTTTATTTTAATTTGACCAGAGAGGGATAGAGAGAGAGAAAGAGAAAAAGTAAGAAAGCAAGCTGCCAGGTCCAGGACTTGAAGCATGGTCAGCCATGTGGGAGTTTAGTGCCCTTAACCACCATGCCACCTGCCAGCCCCTGTGTTTTACAATTTCTAATCATGGAAATAATTTTCAGTTTTGGAAGGGACTTAGAAAGTCATTTAGTATGCTATTTCCTGATCCTACAGTAGAACATTTAGGACATAGAATGGGTATGTGGCTTCTCGAAATCATGTATCTAATAAAGGACATCACCACCACTACTAGGGAACACCACTATTAGACTTGAATGTACCATGCACTGTGCTGAGTATTTCTCATTTATTATTTTTATTCATTATAACAATGAGTATTTTATCCATTTTGCTAATATTTTAGCAATATATTTTATCCATTTTGCTAATAAAGGAGTATTTTATCCATTTTGCTAATAAAGAAATGAGATTTAGGGTGGTCACACAGCTAGGCAGTGGTAAGGCCAGCATTCAAACCAGATTATGTCTAACTCCAGTGTTTGTTGTCTTAGTACATTGTAATTGGTCTCTTAATATTGGTTCCCAAACTCAACCTCCTGATTCCAGTTAGTAGAGTACTATCTCCTTGTACTATATATTTAAGGATCTGTTAATACTAGATAGTGTAAAGTTCGAATAATTTAAGAAGACTACTTCATCTGCTTAAAAATGAATTTTTTTTTCAGTTACATGTGAAAAGATGGTAGGAATCTTGCATTGTTTTTTTCTGATGGAATTCTTTTGCAAGGATAATTTGAAAACATATTAGTTATAGTAAATGTCAATGTGAAGGTATCTTTAGTTAATTAGCAATTGCCTTAAAGAAGCAAAGTAGTAGCATTCTACATAGTGGACTATTTTTTTTAATAATTATTGATTTTATTTTACTTATTCATTCATTTATTTTTTAATTTGACCAGAGAGAGATAGAGGGTGAGAGTGAGAGAGAGGCCACCAGATTTAGGACTCGAACTCTGGTCGGCTATATGGAAGTGTCCAGCGCCTTAACCACCACGCCATCTGCTGGTCCCCCATAGTGGACTATTTCAAAAGTAGTAGTATGTACTTTTGAAGTAGATCTGTTTTTCTTACAAAAGATTTATGAATAAAGCAAACTGATAGTATGGTGGTTAAGGCAGCTGAATTCCACATGGCCAGCTCTGCAGCCTGAGAAGGGATTTTGGCATGGCCATCTCCCATGGGGAGTGCTTTCTCACTTTTCTTATCTGTCTCTGATGAGTGTACTTGTCCTCTGGCAAATTAAAAATTTTTTTCTGAATATAATTTTGCTTGAATTAATAGTGAAATCAGTCTGTATTCCAAAAGTGGTGACAGCTTCACAATATTCATTGCAGAGAGAGGAACTGTCAGTATAAAATATAACAGTCATGAACAAGACAATAAGCACTTAATTGTGGGTTGGTTTACTTTTCCAAAGTAGGATTTTTAACTTCCCCCTCTAAAACTGTAGTGAGATCATATGATAATGTGCTTTTAGGGACTGCTTCATTATGAGAACACTTCTGTGAGGATGTTCTGTTCTTACTTCAGTAAGTAATTCTTTTTCTAATGTCTAATATTATTTACTTTCTAGTGGATGGGTTTTATTTTATAGCTAATAGTGTTTTAATAAAGGTAGAGTATTAAGTAATTGATACATAAAAATAGTGTATAGACATTTTATTATAGTATAATTTTCTAAATAACAAAACTTTGAGATAATAAAAATATAAGAAAATAAAACTACAGAAGAAAAAGCTAAAAGCGATGTTGTATAAAATGTAATATAGGGGACCAGCAGGTGGGTGGTGGTTAAGGTGCTGGACACTCCCACGTGGCTGACCATGGTTTGAGTCCTGGACCTGGTGGCTTGCTTTCTCACTTTCCCTCTTTCTCTCTCTCTGTGTGTATCTCTCTGGTCAAATTAAAATAAAATGAATGAATAAAAGTAAATAAATAATTATTTTTAAAAAATAAAATAAAATGTAATGTATATGGTGAGACTTTGAGTAACCAGCATTTTTTTTTTCCCTAGAGAGAGAGATTTTTGCTATAGGGCACGTGTGTGCTTGCCAAAGAGACAGTGAGACAGTGACATCCCCGGGGAGGGGATGGCCACACCACAGTCTCTTCTCTTCCATTTTTCTCTTGGGATCCTAGACACACACACACACACACACACACACACACACACGTTCCCAGTGTGAGTTTCAAGTCACTTGGGCCGGGGCTTGAACAGTGGTTGACTATATGGGAGTCCAACAACGTAACCATTACGCTATCTGCTGGCCCTGAGTAGTCAGAATTTAATGATCTAGTTTTTAAATATTTTTTGTTGATACCACTTTTAGGTGAAAAAGACAGATAAATTTATGTAAGTACATTTTAAAAATAGTTGAGGGACCAGCAGTTGCCAAATTGTTACATTGTTGAACTTCTACATAGTGAACAGTGGTTCGTTCAAGTCCTGTACCTAGTGGCTTCAAACTCATGCTGGGCATGTGTGTGTAGGTGTCCAAAATCCGAAGAGGAGATTGGAGGAGAAGGGATTGCAGCATGGCCATGCCCTCTGGTGGATGATTTCTCACTTTCTGTCTCTCCTTATCTCTCAGGCGAAAGCATGTACCCTATAGCAAAAATCTCTCTCTAAGAAAAGAAAAAAAAGTGACTTTTGGTCTGACCTGTGCATATTGGTTTAACAGCTTTGATATTTATACTATAATGTAATGTAATATTTGTATTCATAATCTGGTATCTGAAGCTGTACAATCTAGAAACATAAAAATGCACCATGCTGATAGATTTTGTGTGGACATACAATAGCACGAACAAAAACTGGGAGTTATCCATGAGTTTGATGGGGTTGCAATAAAGAGGTTCAGTAGAGCTTGAGCTATAAAGTGCTGCCAATGTGGATAAGCCAAGTTAATGGATGTCTTCAGATTCTAGACCCTGTTTAGATTACATACAGAGGAGAGAGGATGAAAGTAGCAGTTATGGTAAAATGATCTGATATCTTTATGGAAGGTGGATTGTTGTAGGAAGAACATAAGGTGATTTGATCCTCAACTGCGAGCTCTTTGAATAAGAACATTGGTGAAGAACACCTGATTTTTGCATTGTGATTTTGGAGAGAGAGTGTCAAATCTTAGAAATGGGATAGGGAGGGACTCGCAGATGGCATACTGGTGACGTTGCTGGATGTCCATGTAGTCGACTGTGTTTGGAGTCCCGGACCTGGTGGCTTAAAACTCATGCTGGGCATGTGTGTGCGCATCTACCCAAAATCACAAGAGGAGAACAGAGGAGAAGGGATTGCAACATGGCCAGGCCTCCTGGGGGGTCTTTCTATCTCAGCAGTAAGCACATGTGCCCTATAGCAAAAATCTCTAAAAATGAAAAGAAGAAAAGGAAATGAAAGGGAAGAGAAGAGAAGAGAGGAAAAAAAAAAAAAAGAAAAAGAGAGAAAAGAAAAGAAAAGGGATAGAGAAAAATAAACAAGACTAGGTAACTGAAACAGGAATAGGGAAGATTAAAGAGAATTCAGTTTGTGAATCTAGTGACGTAGTGATGAGGAAATTAATTTTGGCATTTATTCATTCAAAAGATATTTAGTGAGTACCTGTTGTGCTCTATTATTCCTATTATCAGAGCTGGAGAAATAACTTTGAAAGAATAAATAAAGCTGTTGAAAATTATGTGGATGTTAGAAAGAATGATTCAGTAATGAGAAGGAAAGGTAGTGGAAGGTTGGCAATGTGTCTAAATAAAGATGTCCACCAGAGTGTTGGAACTATGGTATGAGGTTAGAGAGAGGATTTGATATAAAATATGAAGCTATCTGTATAAAATTCGAAGTTACACTGTAAACTTACTGAAGGAATTGGAATGAAGAACAAAGAATCTTTTGTTAGTTGAGAGGAGGAAAGAAAAATGAACTGAAGAGGTCAGGGTGTATAGAATGAGGGAATTGGGATGGCATAATGGCATCATAGAGGAGAAAGATATTTTCAGTTTAGGAGGTAACAGAAACAACAGAGAGATCATTGAGTCTGAGGACTGAGAAAAGGTGATGAGATTTGACAAGGAAGATATATCAGCTTACAGTCTAATTAATCGGTTCTTAAACTTTTTTGCACACTGATATCACTTGGAGATCTTTAAGAGGGCTCCCCCTACAATATTCTGATTGAATTGCTATAGGTGTGACCGTGGCTCATGCTGGAATAACCATCTGACTATTTATATCCAGACATTTTTTTGTCATCCCAAATAGAAACTCTGTAACCACTAAATAATAACACTCTATTCCTACTCCCTTCAGCCTCTGGTAACCTCTCTTCTACTTTCTGTCTATGAATTTGCTTGTTCTAGGTACTTCATATCAGTGAAATCATATAATATTTGTCCTTTTATGTTAGACTTATTTCACTTCAAGCCTTATTTATCAAGGTTCATCTATGTTATAGCATGTATAGAATTTAATTACTTTTTAAGGCCAATAATATTCCATTGTACGTATATACCATAATTTGGTTGTTTTACCTTTTGGTTATTATAGGTAATACAGAACATGCCGTTTAACCACAACCCATACAGATATATTAGCTATTGCTATGTATCAAATTACCCTAAAATGCACATATCTGTTATTAAATAATAAATATTATATTATTTTCACATTTTTTTTTCTTTGAGAGAGAGATTTTTACTATAGGGCGGGTATGCTTGCCAGAGAGACAGAGAGAGACAGAGACAGACAGCAAGAAATCACGCCCCCGGGGGATGGCCATGCCTCAGTCACTTCTACTCTATTCTCTCAGGATCTTGGGCTTGCATGTACACACATCTGGCGTGAATTTTAAGTCGCTGGGTCCAGGACTCGAACCATGTGGGAGTCCAGTGATGTAACCATTACACATCTGCTGGTCCCCTTATTCTCAGATTTTCTGTGGATCAGAAATTTGTGAACAGCTTAGTAGTGTGATTCTGGCTTGAGGTCACTCATTTGATTACCATCAAAATACTAGCTGGGGCTACCATTGTTTGAGAGTTTGACTGGAAATAGAGAATCTAGTTTCAAAATGGTGCACTCATTTGGCTGAAAGTTGGTGCTAACTATTATCAGGAGGTCTCAGTCTCTCTCCACATGGGTTTTTCTTTCTTTTTTCTTTTTTTTTTTTGGAGAGGTTTTCACTATAGGGCGCGTGCACTCGCCAGCCAGACAGAGAGAAAGAGAGAGACAGAAAGCGAGAAATCACCCCCAGAGGAGATGGCCACGCCACAATCCCTTCTCCATTCTCCTCGGATCCTGGGCAAGCACGCACATGCGCCCGGAGTGAGTTTTAAGCCACCGGGTCCAGGACGTGAACCGCGGTCGACTACGTGGGAGTCCAGTGACATAGCCATTACGCTAACTGCTGGTTCCCCCTAGTAACATATTTTAATACCATCACTGACAAATATAAAGAAGAAAATAACCATTGGTAACAGAAATAATTCCTGCTTAAATTATGATATGTATCTGTCTAGAGACATTTCCTATACATGTATTATCTCATATTTAATATATTGTTTTTATTACCTCAGTTAAAAAAAATTCCTATTAAAATTGTGTATATATGTTGACCTAGAAACATTGTCTGTATACATTTGATCTGATTCTATAAACTTTTATTTTTGAAAATTATTTAAAAATATTTATTTATTTATTATTATAGGGTGCATGCACTCACTGAAGAGAGAGAGGGGGGAAAAGTAAGAAACTACCCCCTTGGGGGACGGCCACAACACTGTCTCTTCTCCATTCACTGATCAGGATTTTGGGCATGTATACACATGCATGATTTTCAAGCTCCAGGGTCCAGGACTCAAACCATGGTCAGCCATGTGGGAAACTAGCACTTTAACCATCATGCCACTTGGTAGCCCCTCTATGTACAATTATTTATGATCTAATTTTTGTATTTATGGCAAGCATCTTTCCATGATATTAAGCATTTTAAAAAAATATATTGGTTACTTTTTAAACAAATTTTAACTTAACTTACCAAAAATGGTATTTCATTGTTGTTTTAATTTGTATTTCTTTTATTACTAGTGATGGTAAATTATCTCATTTTTTTATTATTTGCATTTTTTGTGAATTGTCTTTTCATATATTTGCTAATTTTAAAAATTGGCATTTCTTTGTCTTTATCACATATTTATTATGTGTTAAGGATTCTAGAACATCATCATGTAGGTTGTAAATATTTTTCCTTGTGTGCTCGCTTCGGCAGCACATATACTAAAATTGGAATGATACAGAGAAGATTAACATGGCCCCTGCTCAAGGATGACACGCAAATTTGTGAAGCGTTCCATATTTTTAAGAAAAAAAATGTATATTTTTCCTTGCTTATCATTTGTGTTGTTGCTTTGAAGATTATATTTTAAAATTTTAGAGTTAGAAAAGGATAACAAAGGAAAATCTAACCCAGCACTTGTGATTCACAGATGAAGATGCCCTTACTTTCTTTTACTCTTGCAGAATTTTCTTCCTTATTTTTACCAGATCTTAACCTGCTATACTCATTGGCCTAATATTTTTGTATTCTGCTCATGGTAAAGGAGTAAAAGGTATAACTGACCCATTGCTCTTTGTTTTTAACAAAGAATCATTTGTAATAACCCCTAACAATTAACCACTGATGGTATATTGGGTATGAGCCATCAGGAGGTAGGAGAGATTCTATTTTTGTAAGAGTTAAGCAACTTCTAAGTTTCTTAGATGGTACTCGAATAGGTGACTGGTTCCCCAATCTTGTGTGTGTGTGTGTGTGTGTGTGTGTGTGTGTGTGTGTGTGTGTCTGTGTCTGGGTGTTTTTTTGATAGGATCTCCCTGTGTGGTGATCCTCCTGCCGTAGTTTCCTGAGTAGCTGGGATCTAGGAAGCTGGGACCTTTTTTTTTTAAAGGGGAACCCTGCCAAGCAGCAGTGTTTAGCACACTCCCTACCCTTTTATAAGACCATATCTTTTGTTTGTTTGTTTTTTTGAGAGTTTTTTGCTATAGGGTGTATGCGTTAACCAGAAAGGCAGAGACAGACAGAAAGCAAGAAATCACCCCTCCATGGGGTGATGGCCATGCTGAAATCCCTTCTCCTTCATTCTCCTCTCTGGATTTTGGGCAAGCACGCACACACGCCTGGCGTGAGTTTAAGCCACAGAGTCCGGGATTCAAATCACTGTTGACTATATGAGAGTCCAGCGACATAGCCATTATGCCAACTGCTGGTCCCTATGAGACCATATCTTGATCATGAAGTTGTTGTCCAGTTAATCTAAGCATAAACTAGAGGCTTAACTGTCACACTGCGGTTTATACTTTACCTCTTTCCAAAATAGACTTGAGATAGCTAAACTTTTATTTTGATTATAGTGCTGGAATTTGTGCCTTGCTAATAAATTTGATTAGATTAAATTCACTACTTCTAAATCTATCAAAATGAAGTACTTACTAAATAAGATGCATTCAAAAGTTAATTTATGTTTATTCATATTATTTTCTAAGATAGGGTTAACGTGTAATATTTAGATAATTTAATCTTATTTTAAAAACTTGGAACTTTCTAGTGGGAAAAAATGATGACTTAATATTAGTATTTCCTCAAAAGGAATAAATTATTTACTGCGAAGGACCAACATCTGAATCGTTCACATTCTTCCTCCTTGGTTGTATGTAGTTTCTGAAGTGTGTCTATCGCAAGTGGTAAGGGACTTGGCCCAAGTTTCAAAGACGGAGGAACTAGATTGTATAAATTAAAGCAAATACTGTATAGCAAGAGTAATATTCAATTTCCGTGATTATCTTTAGGACCTTTAGGAATTTTTCTGTTTATAAAGTGAAATCTCCTTAATTGGCACTCAAACATTTATCCACTTATGATCAACTTTGTTTTGTCTATGCCTTTACCTACTTTTCCCTACTCCTAGGATAATTTGAGACTAGTTACAGTAGGTAGAATGTGTTGACTCTGTAATTTCCATAAATAAAAATTAAAATGTTACTAATGTTCCACTTTAGGAAACTATAAGAAAACTTGAATTACATAATTTTCAAAAGAAAGTAGGGGTTAGCTTAAAAAAACTGGACTCCTCATGGGGATGGCAGCTCAGTTGATTAGAGAATCAGATGACTTCAGGAAATTTTCTTCTCTGTCTTTGTTATATCTGTTTTTCTAAATTGGAGGATTGGATGAAGCAGCTTCAGCTAATATATCAAATTCTTCATAGAAACTTAACCTATTTCTTACTCTGGTCTTAGTTTCTTCGGAGCTCTAATTTCCTAGGGCAGGCCCATTTCCTGACAGCCAGGCTAATTGTTTTTGAGCTTTGCTACTTTAAAGAGTCTGTCATTATTAGCAAGTGTAAAACTTGACCTGTTTAATAGTAGCTCTGCATTTCATTCATCTGCTTCATTTTTTTTCCTGATATGTGAAAGAATCAACCATGAGAACTTAAAGAGGTCTCAGAGATTATTTTATACATGAGGAAACTAAAGTACTACTGCTTTAAATGACTTGTCCAAAGTCACATAGTCTGTTAGTGGCACAAATGTTTCTATAATTTAGATTATATACCTCTTATTTGGGGTTAAGACTTCCTATCACTTGCTTTTGTCTAACTTCCTTGCCACGTCACACAAAATAGCAATTACCGTTTATACTCTTTAATAAAAATTTTTAAAACTCAGACTTATTAAAAGGAAACCTTTTCCTAGAGAATTTGGAATGATTTAGTCTACTGTAGAAGAGTCATCAATCTCCCTCCCTGCCAAGCCATGATGGTGAAGTGGCTTCTGTCTAGATACTGAGCTGTGAGGAATTTTAATGTAAGGCTAGTCTATTTAAGACTTTAAATTTCTAATTCTAGGGCACAGGGTTAAGGAAAGAGCCCACTGGAGGGTTCCTGAAACTTTTTCTCATCTTGGAGAATTAACAGTTTAAATTCTGGTCAACCTAGTTTAGGTAAGGATAGTTGGAAATTGTTCTTTTACCTATTTCGCATGCAGAAGTTTAAAGTCAGGTAAAGCCAGCCTAACAAACCTAAGGAGATTTATCCTAGAAACAGCGGGTAGGTGAGGATGTTTAACATTTCACAAATAAGGCCTTAATTTCTGGCAAACTCCGTGTCACTGCTAGTCTGGAGTACCGTAATTGCCATTAAGAAAGAATTGGTTTCTTAAAAGGGAAAAATCATGGAGAAAACTTCCTAAGAGCCTTATTACATTCTTTTTCATGAAATTATTTCTGTAACATATTGATTAATATCTAACTTTAAGAATTTTATGTAGGCATTTCACCATTATAATTTTGAAATATGGAAAGTCCTTGCAAACATTCTTAGATTGCTTTCTGTCTGTCTGCCCTGTAAAAGATCCTTTTAGTTAAATGGACCATCCTCCTTAAATGATGTCATTAGCTCAGATTGAAAAGACATTGCCTGCAGGGAAATCATTTAATTGAACTAAAGTGCCTTATTTCTGTAGATCTTGGAGCAGCTCACTCACTCTTATCTTGAGATTAGATAATTTATATCAGATAATTTTTTTCAACTCTATGAATGATAAAATGTTAAGAAAAGTAATCTTCCTTTTAAGGTATTTTGGTGTTTCATAGTTTTCCATCTATATCAGAGTTAGAATTGATGGTTCTTAAAATGTAGACCAAAATCTTACTTTTCAGATAAAAAATGTTTTTGTTCATTAG